>NC_133757.1:25252777-25555555 GCF_036562045.2 Rhinolophus sinicus | reverse complement strand
ATGGATGACACACTCGGCGAACTCCGAGACACCAATTTTACTCGTCTCTCTTCTCTTTTGTTCTTTTCCCCGAGTGGAGTTCACCTGGAATATCTCTCCAGACCTGTCTACCATTAGTTCATAATTCTGAGCATGCAAATTTTCTTGGAAATCTAGCTGGTGTCTTTTTTGCATCATTGGGTCTCAATAGGTTTCAAAAAATTGAAATCGAGGGTTAGAAAAGAAGATAAATGGGTGCTGAGGTGGATGATTTCACTGAGGGATTGTAGGGTGACCTGGAAAGTGGAAGGGGGTCTGTACCTGAGGCCCCTGGGGGTGGTAACAAAGGCTTCAGGTTTTAATCTACTTAGAGTCTCAAAAATGGAAAGTGACCTAGTCCTCTCAAATTTTGGCTGTGTGAGACTTTTCCAAAAAGCGTTTACGTGTGTGTGGGAATGTGTGCATGTGCGTGTATGTGTGTACCTTGTTTCTCAACGGAAAATTTCCTGTCTGTTTGTGCTGTCTGCCTGTTAGCACATCAGCTCCATGAGAGCAGGGACCATGAATATCTTGGCCACCTCTGTGACGCTAGTGTTGAATACAGGTAGGGACACACAGCAGGTGTTCAATGAATGCTTGCTGAGTAAGTTACTATCTTGTGGTTGTTTGCTCAGCACTCTGCCCTCTTGGATCTTGGAACAGAAACTCTTATATTTGAAGGATCAATACTTCCCCCTTCCCCATCCAGATGGTTTCCCTGAACCACAGGGGTGGGCACATGGCCACTCAGAATCATTTTCTTATCAGTGGAGCTTTCTCTCTGGTAGTCAGGCTGGGAAGATATATGCCCAGGAGCTGCTGGTGGTTTTGGTTCCAGGCTCAGGGAAAAGATGCTCTGAAATAATTAGGCTGACAGCCCAATGTACAGAGAGGCAGGGACGAGAGGCACAACGTCAGGGAGAGTGACCCAGTCATGTGTGGACTCTGGCTCCTGTCCGTGCTGACAGGCCCCTGCTGCTCCCAGGCCTGCTTGCTTGAGGCTCAGCTGACCAGATTTTCTTTGAGTTACCCCAATATGCCTCCACTGGATCCTTTTATTTTATGATGGGGAAGTTAGCAAGGGTGAGCTTCTATTACAATCAAGAGTTCTGACTAATCCTGTTCATTAAAGAGGAGAACTGACCAAAAAGTAACACTCAGATGTTTGCTGGCAGGTAAGACTCTGAAAGATCTCATGGGTAGATGGAAGGTGGGACAGTAAGAAATGATGGTGGTGATGGTCGTGGTAGTAACTAATATTTGAGTACTTTCCATGTATCACACACAGGACCAAGCATTTTGTTCACCCTCTACCACTATGAAGTAGGCTACGGTTATTATGGTCTTTACTTTATAGATGAGGAAACTAAAACTCAGAGAGGTTAGGTAACTTTTTCTAAGGTTCCACAGCTAGGATGAGAATGAGCTGGAAGTTTAAAGCAAGTTTGCATGACTCCATAATTTCCCTTCCATATCTTGTGTGTAATTTTCCTCTCCTCTTTCTCTTTCCTCTTCCACTCCTCTGTTCTCTCATCCTTTCTCCATGTCTTATCTGCAGTCTCTCACTCTTTCTCCTCCTTTCAATGACCCTTCTCTGGCTCCTTTGAACCCTATTTTTTACAGTAAGTGAGCACATATTTTAAGACTGTGGTTTCAACTCTTTTCAAATATGAAGATACCTTTTAAATGTTAAAAAAATCTCCCTATAGTAGTAGCTATGCTTTAGTGCCTATTGATAAAATGTCCATGCACAGATGAATTCTCAGATGCCTTGTAATAACTCTGTGATCTCTAGGTTGGCATCTGCTACTTTAAAATATATAGGAGAATCCATATAACCATTCCTCTTACTGCTACTTGCTTGGTTTATTACAATATAGAAAGGGCTTATAAATGCTATTATAGAGCTTTTTTTTGCTCACACTCTGCCTTAAGGCTACTAATTCCTTCTGAAATGTGGTCTTTTTGTTCCTCCTTTAATATGTTTAATTATTTAAGAAGGCATGAACTATGATACTTACATTATATATATTACCTCTTGATTATTCAGGGGCTGATTAATTCCCGGGCTGTCCCGGTCATGTCCTTCTCTTTTCTACCCTCATTTGTTTCACCATTCCATTTCTTATTAGCATCTTTTAGCAAGAATGGACAGTAGGAGTGAGAAATGATTCTGGTGACAATTTATGAATTCTGATAAAAGATTTGGTTGGAGGAAGTTGCAATTCTTTCCAAAAGTATGAATTTCTTTAATTCATCAGGCATATTGATTCTCTCTGAGTCCTGTGAAGGCAGGAGTTTCTCTTGTTCACTACTAACCTCCAGGACTCAGCAAGGTACCTGGCATGTGGTGGCTTAATAAAAAACAAAAAAAAGGTAGAATGAATGAATAAGAGCTGACTAATATAATAGGGATAAATAAACTTTTTCCTAAGTGAGACACTGATTTATAGGAAACGAAGTAAAATGTAAGACCACTCATTTTAGGATTGCATGTCTGCAGACAACAATATAAAAATGTTTAAATGACTGTGTTAAAAATTAACAACAGAGGATATATAGTTCTAATTAAAAAACAAAAAAATGTTGCATAGTGTCATGTTATTTGGTTGATGGAAAAAGAGGGGGAGAGAGAAGGGGAGAAGGGGAGAGGGGGAGAGAGAGAGAGACATGCTGAAGTTTCTTAGACAAGGGTTGGTCCAAGTAAACTGCTATTGTTACATTAGGCATTAGATAAACATAATAGCCTCAACACACTAACAACTGGACATTTAGCATGTGCTAGGTGCTGCGATAAGCAATTTACATGCCTTATCTCATTTGTCTTCACCACAACCTAGGAAGTATTATTCTCTAACAGGCATCAGAAAGTTACTAGTGTCTCTGAAAAATTTTTTTTAGCTCTCTAGCTTTTTGAACCAAGAATGAACTTGTCTTCTTTTTCACTTCCTAGTTTTTAAATTAAAGATTTCTTTCCCCAAGAAATGTTAGATACATTCAAAAGATTGACTTAGATTTTAGATACGTCCTTGGAAACTTGGAGATACGTTATATCACTAGCTTTTGCCTTTTGACATTAATTAATTGTCTGGAAAGCAAACTTTTATAATGAGACTTGCTCTACTTTTCAAAGTCTTCCTAATTTGTGGAATGGTTTGCATGTGGGGTACAGCAGGGGAAGGGCAGGGTTCAGCCTCTGGGCCTGTTCGGCAGCTCTGGTGCTGTCCAGGAATCAGGTGCTGAAATGTCTTTAACCAAGGCCCTCACAGGTCAGCTAGATGGAGCAGTGGCTTATGGGAGTTGGGGGAGTGCATGCAGCTTTGGCAATGGGATGGTGCAGCCGCAGCTTCCCAGAATAGGGAAGCAACTTGAAAAGATACTGGGGGGACTAGAATTATGGCCCATCTTATTTGGAGGGGGTTGGGGGGAAATGGCTATCTCTCTTCTGCCTCCTTCTTCTTCCATACTTTGCTTTAGCTTGGAGGTTAGAATACAGACAACAGATTAGTGATGGAAAAGTATGTGTTAAAAAAAGGCTGGCATTTGTACAATTGGTCAGTGGTGTAGTCTGGAGAATTTCACTGCTTCTGAGAGGTGTTAGACAAGCGCCAGGAAGAACCAGGACTGGAGGCTCAATGCTGTCAGTTCCTTGGGACTACTCAGTAGACAAACAAGTATTGTGTTTTAATGAAAGGGAAATGAACACAGGGCCCTTGGCTGTAATGAGTCAGAGAAGATCAAACCTGTGACCTCAGAGAAATTCCACACAGGGAGAAAAGCGCCTTATTGCTACAATCTCAGACGAAATGCAGTGTTTATAAGAAACTTGAATACTCTGGGTAATGAACCTGATAAGTGCGCTGGCCATGAAGCGAGTGTTTCCTCTATAGCTCACATGACATTCTGCTCTGTTATTTCCACACATGCCTTCTCTCTCTTACGGCTCAGACGGCTTGAAAGAGGGACTGTATTATTGTATCTGCCAAAGCACGGGGCACATAGCTATGCACACGCACGTCGGCATGTAGGGTTTTTATTGAATTGATTGATGCTGCTCTCCAGGCTAAGGTCCTTGAAACAATCACTTTTGTGTATCGCTAATGTTTAATTTTTTAAATTAACCTAAGATCCTCCATCCATCTATAAGACCCCTGCCTATTTCATTTCATTCATTCACTGAGTATTGACTATGTGCGCAGGTGAGGAGAAAGTGCCTGCCTTTAGCAGTCTGCAATCTGATGTGAGAGGAGAAAATTTTTTAAGAATTCTGGATCAATGTGTATGTATGTATATAGAATGTTTACTGGTTAATTAAATAACATTGTGATATTTCTTTGGTTTGAGTTCCTTTTCAATCTGCTCCAGCTACCAAAACTCCTCCAGAAACAGGTTCACACTGATCACCGATCATCAACTGCTCTTCCATATGCTTAAGAATTTTTCATCTGACTAGATAGCCACAGGGGCTAGGGATGGTTATGTTCTAGTCTGCGACACACACCGGATAGGGTGCTTGCTCTGGCTTACAGAGGGAGAGGGGGTGTAAATCCCAAATCAGTCGAGGCAAAAAGTGGGATTTAGAAAACAAGAATCTTCCCCTAACCCTGCTATAAAAGCCCCACAACCAATCAATTATTTTTTAAAGAAAGAACTACCACAGTAGGCTATTTCAAAACAAGTCTCTCAATTATTTACAGGAAGAAATATATTCATAAAGATTATGACCCGAACAACACAATTAACAAGCTTAATTTAATGGGCATACATAGAATAATAGTTATACTTTTTACCATCTCTATGATCCTCAGCAGATCTCTGGGCCTCAGTGTCCTCATCTGCAAAATGGGGACAACACTATCTATAGTGCTTTCATCAACTCTAAGGTGTCATCAGTGATAAGACTCACAATTATTTTATGTACCTCTAGGAAAGAAAAAAACTGCCAATTAAATGCAAGCAGCCAGTTGTAGGTCACATGCCAATTTTAGTGATGTTAAAATGTGAAAGAAAAAAAAAGTATGACTTAGATTCAATTAAATACTACACCTCATATGGACTGTTGTGATGGTTTAAAATGAGATGCTGTATGTAAAATATAAGACATGTGTTCTTCTGCCCTCCACCCTTTCATAACTTTAGTCTGCAAACCGGTGAAGGCAAATGAGGAAGAGCATGGTAAAAATCTGAAGTGGGGAATGTTTGTTTGAGCTTCTTCATATCTTAGCATGCTTTCCTAGATATCTGCACCTCAAAAGTAACCCCTTCCTCAGAGGGAAAATTAAGTCAGAACCATAGCATTCTTGAAAGAAAGTGACTCACCAGGTCAATAGGACCGGAAAGAAGGGGTGTGTAAGGAAAAATACAAGAGAGGGAGGCAAGGGTCAGATGGGGGGGGGGGAGGCAGAGCAGAAGTCACTCTGGGAGTGGAAGAGAAACTGTGAGGCCTGCTTGGGGGATAGGGGTAGAGGAGGGAGAAGGGAAAGGGGGAGGCAAGGTGAGGAGAAGGCCTGAGGGCTGTATAGCTGTCAGGGTGGGAGGGCCAGCCTAGGCTCCAGCCTGCTGCGTGCTCCTGGGGAGTGCAGAGTGGGACCCAGAGGGCAAGGAAGGCCTTCCAGTCAGCCCACCACTTTAAAACAAACAAAAAAGGGGAAGAAGAGAGACTTACAGGAAAATGACTGGGGACAGGCTGTACATCCACTTTCTGAATGGATGAAAAACTCACACTACTAAAAGTAGCTTTGCCGTTTGCAGCAGAGGCAATTTTAGTATCTTAATTATATTACTATTTTGGAATAGCTTTTTATAAATACCCTTCACTTCTTTGTGAAAATCAGTTTTTTGTTAAAATGCTTTTTTTTTTTTAAAAAAAATTAAAAACAAACAGCAAAATCCAAATAAGCCTAAAGCTCTCTTCCACTTGGAGAGAGACTTTTGCTCCCTAGTTCAGCAGACCTGCGCACTACCTGTCCTTCTGAGGCCATCATCCTAGTTCTCAAGCAGAAGTGCTCTCCACCTGTTCCTGCCTCCTGGAAGGCTTGCATCTCACTGGGGATGAGGTCACTTAGGACCTCACCCAATTTGGGTGTGTTTGTCCCACCAAGGACAGTGAAATCTTTCAAAGCTCTGGCACATTCTCTGCACCTCCAACTATCCACAGTATCAGGTGTCAAACAGTGAGCTGCAGGGTGAATTAATGTGGGTGGTCACCGAGGAACAAAGTGTGCTGTTAGGGAGTCTTTCCAAAACTGCACGTTCCTGAGACAGGGGGTTGTCATTGATTAAAAACATTACTTTTGTTGGGGGTATATTTCTTTTAAATATATTCTTTTATTCAATAATATGCTTCTGAGTGATTTATTTATTTTACTGCTGTGAAGTTATTAAAATAATACTATTAAAATTCTCTGAGGTAATGGCCATCACCTCTATGAAAAATGACACCAAGCACCCAACCTTTACTTACTGTATTAGTTTCCTGTGGCTGCTGTAACAAATGACTGCAGACTTAGTGGCATAAAACAACACAAATTGATTATTTTACAGTTCTGTACATTAGAAGGCCAACGTTGGTCTCACTGTGCTGAAAACAAGGTGCTGGCAGGACACCTTCTGAGGAAGCATTCTGCTCTAGAGGCTCTAGGCTGTGCGGGTAAATCCATTTCCTTATCTTTTCCAGCTTCCACGGGTTCCCCACGTCCCTTGGCTTGCGGCCCCTCCCTCCATCTTCAAAGCCAGGAATGGTGGGCTGAGTCCTTCTCACATTGCATTACTATGACCACCTCTTCTGTTTCTCTTTTCCCACTTTTAAGGACCCTGTGATTATATGGGTCCCGCTCAGAAAATCCAGGGTAATCTCCCCATCTCCAGGTCCTTAACTTAGTCACATCTACAAAGTCCCTTGTCCCATGGAAGATGACACATTCATTAGTTCTGGGAATTAGGACCTGGGCATCTTTGGAAGGCCATTATTCTGCCTACCATACCATCTGACACCTTATTCTGGATGTGTGTGTGGCTAGGCTAATTACATAGGGGCCTCAGACATGTGGCTGCCCAGGGCTGGGGAGAAGGTGGGAAACATGCCTCGCACCGCTGCATAACCATTTTAGGAAAGTCTGAAGAATCGGTTAAAAAGCCCTGGCTCCTGCTCCAGCTCAAGTCTTATTAGTATTCAAAATCAGGGGCCGTCCATGCCGAACCATAGTAGGAGAGCTGGCACCCTGCAATCATTCTTCCATGATACCGACGACAATGAATCTCGGGGTGAAAGGTGACCCATTTAAGATATATTTTTGCAGAGGAAGCTTTAGAGGAAGTCCTTCTAGCAGCCTGAATGAGAAAGTATTGAAGTTCCTCCATCCAGTTTTTAATAGCAGCAGCTTCTTTTGCAGATGGAGAATGGGCTTTTTATTTTTTCCTTCTTGAACTAGTGGATCTAAAGTGATAAAGTTCAGACCCCGGAGCCTAATGTGGCTGTACACATAGTAGGTGCTTAAATGGCTGTTGAATTCCATAATCCCAAAGCTCACCTTTTATTTATAGGCTATGACTAAACAGAAAAAGATTGAGATTGGAAATAGTTTGGCAGTACCTATTAAGACTTGAAACGTACATATCATTCCCAGCATTTCCACTTCTTGGTATCCATCCCAGAGAAATATTTGCATATGTGTGTAAGGATGTGCGGTACAGCGTTGTTTGCAATGGTCACAGACTAGAGACAGCTTAAATGTTACTTGAGGGGTGGCGAAATGAATGTGGCACACTCATACTAAGCAACTTAAAAAATAAGCTAGATCTGTATGTTTGAACCATGAACATATTATACAGTGAAAAAAGCTAGTTTTGAGCAATATGTATCAGTTTTATTCCTCCAAAAATTATGTATTTTGTAAAAATATATAGATATAGATATAGATAGATATACATACATACATATACCGGGGAGGCCAAAAAATGTATACACATGTATTCCTCTTCTGTTATTGGTATATACTGAGTATTACAATTTTAATACAGGTTTTTCTTAAAATGTGTATACATTTTTTTGGCACCCTCTGTGTGTGTGTGTGTGTGTGTGTGTGTATTACATAGAAATTTCTAGAAGTAGAATCACCAAAGTGAAAACAACTGTTATTCTGGGAGAGGACCAGGATGGAGTTGGAGTAGGGATGGGGGTTGGTAAAGATAGCTTTTTACTTCCATGTATATTGTGTGAATGTTTTTTCAATAAAGCATATTTAAATGTTATCAAAATGTAAAATATATTTTAAATTAAGAAAGAGAAATTGAATGAAATAATCTAATATCTTAAGATGTCAAAATTCATGATCAAATCTAGTAAAATGTTTTATTTTACAAAGCAACAGTTAGGACTGAAAGTTCACCTATTTTGTTGAAAGTGTGTGTGTGTGTGTGTGTGTGTGTCTGTGTATTACATATATATATGGATAGCACATCTATCTACTGAATCTGTATATACTATATATATCTCTACATGCTGCATGTATCTATACATAGTTGTAATAAAATGCATAAATGGTGCTTTGCTTAAATCATAGACAAATATCTCATTCTTTGTCATTGTTTTTATTATTTATAATGGTGAAAATATCTCCTATGTAATTATGATTAATCTGGTAATTGAATATCGTTTGCCTTTTAAATAATTCAATTAACTTTAGTAAGTTAAAGGTTTTCTGACATAATTGCAAAATTAAGAAAAAATGAAACATGGCTTTAAGACATGTAGCATTCCTTTGAATGAAATGCTTTCAAGTGTGAACCATGCGTTAAGATTTTATCAAATGAATGCTCTTTGTATAGAAAAACCGATCTAAATCGTGATTTAAACTTTACAACCATTACAATCTTTCCATTTGAGCAGAACTCCTGTTGGAAACTGACAAGGGGTAGGGGCGGTGGGTTATCTCAGCCCTCTGGGGATATCCCAGGAAACAAAAGCTTTTCTAAAGGAACTGTGCAAGATTGACACCAACAGGAATTCCTTTCCAGGCTACATGACAATGAAGATTGGGAGCATCGTTGCACTGAGAAAAGGGGAAGCCACTGGGCTTTCTATGTACCCAGGGAACCAGTGCTGAGGATCCGCAATGGTTTGTGCGTGTGCAGACATCTCTGGAGGTGATCAAGTTTTCCCCTCACCAGTTAGGGAGGAGACTGTACGCAGATTGCAGGCACGCACCTGCCAGTTAACAGATAAGCCCTCCACAGGCGGTGGCACTCGCCCAGCTGTGGCAGAGGCGCAGAGCCTGCCCATTCCCTCCCCCAGCCCCGCAGAACAAAGGGCGGTCATTTTCTGCTCCTCCCAGAGTCAGAGGCACACACACGCCTTCCATCACAATTAACTCAAGAAACAGAAACACAACACAAACTCACCCGCAACATGCTCAAAATCAATGCCATCAATACCCAGAACGAGGATACCGAAAAAGCAAAACAAAACAAACCTATTCAAAGAGTAAATACTCAAAGCAACAGGGCTTGAGTCAGACACACTACAAGGTCAACAAATCCAAGACAAGTTAAAGTGCAGGGTCCCTGATAAACTGAAGAGCTGGCCATTATCCCAGGAGGAAAACATAAATGCCTTCAGGGGCCAGCAAATGGAAAGGTCTATAATATAATAGAGAGTGGGCCTGACATGAGCTGGACCACAGATGCCCCAGGTAAAAGCAATCATATTCAATTTTGTAAAATTTCAATTCCTGCTACGTGATTCTTAAATAGTCTACAATCAAACAGAGGAGAATATGGATGTGTAGGGTGGATGAAATAGAGTAAAAATCACTGTCAAAAATGTTGCCAAGGAGTCCACAGAGAATGAAAGGCAGGCAGTAATCCTAGCTGCCGTTATCTGAAAGCATGGTGACCACTGGTTTATATCTTCAAAGGCAGCAGCAAAACAAAAGTTTAAATGGCTTATTAAGCTCTACTATGAGGAACTCAGACTAATCAAATAGAGTCTTCACGTAAGTGATTGGGCTGGATTACAGAAAGACTGCACACATTCTCATGGAAGGCTCTACATAAATGGAACCTCCGAAAACCAATAAGGTGTGACCTTATTGGAAGGCAAGGGGTGGACCAAATGACCTCCCAAGGTCCTGTATAGTCAACTCCTGGTTATCCAGCCCAAAGAAGAGGACAGTGACAAATCATCCTAAATTGGAGATAATAAAAAGTTATATTTGCCTTTGGAATGTATTTTGGTACTTAAATTAGAATGTGTCTTTCCGATGCCCTGAGAATTCACAATGCTTCGTAACATCCACGCAGGCCTGACCTAGAGCTGGGTGGCTGCCCAATTTCGACATTCTGTCCTCCATGTAACTCTGCTGCTTTGCTGGGGTGAGCATTACCATCTTTCAGAAGAACACCCAGCAACACCAGCTTTCTCAGCCAGGGGATGCCTGGCTCACCCCTTCCCTGGCAGAAGAGACAAGGGTCTTCCCCCTATCTCTCTCCAGTTGATTCCAGATCAAGACCCAGAATGGTCTGGCTCTTGTTTCTAGAGGAGGCTCCCAAAGGCTGCAGGGCCCACAGTAAGCAGCAAGTGGGACAAAGTGTAGACCTTCTACTCTAGGCTGATTACAAATGATGGTCTAGCTTCTCTACCAAAAGGACATGCAAGCAAACTTCTTGAGAGACAGAGCAAAATGCTTGATTAAAAAGGAAGATGAAATGAATGCCTAGCACTTGGAAAGAAAGACGCTGCGTGCTCAGGAGAGGAAGTGGCAATCCCACGCTCATCAAAGGATGGGTGGAATGGGGAGCTGCGCTTAAAGACCGTCACCCAAAGTGAAAGGTGAGCTTGCTCCTAGTAGTAACTTGTGGGGAGCCCAGGAGGAAGGAAGAATGGTGGGCCCACTGTTCTCTGTCAGCCACCATGGTCTACTGGGGGAGGCTGGTGTCACCTAGCGGGAGGCAGGGCCAATCAGAACACCTCGGAAATGCATCAGAGTCCTTTAACCAGAGTCTCTGGCACAGTGGCACAGGGCTCTGGGCGGCAGGATTGGGCTGGGGGGGGCTTCTCTCTGATTCAGAGAGTGACTGGACAGTCCCAGAACCTAACACAGAACTGAACACAGGCAAGCTGCCTGGCCCCACCCTGCTCAGGTCACCTCAGGCAACAAGGGGAGTGACAACCATTTCTAGTTTTCCTTTTTCTATCACACTCTGCTCTTTAGGTTTTCTTTTTTTCCTTCTCAAAGACCAAAACTGTGCTAAACTAAACGTGGCTACATAAGTAAAATGAGGCAAAAGAAAAAAAAAACAGTTCCGTGGTCACAGTAGCCACATTTCAATTGCTCGACAGCTGCATGTGGCTAGTGGATGGTACCAACATAGAACACCTACTTCATCCCAGAAACTTCTGTCGGATGGTGTGCTAAGCAGACTGTTAGGAGGTCTGGAATGCAGCCCCTTCTGCTCTTCACAAGGTAGAAGAAATGGGGAAATGAAATAAGAAAAGCAGCTTACAAAGTATCTTTTCTATACATCATCACCACTGATCCTCACCACTGTCCTGTGTGGTAAGTGGAGGAGTTCAATATGCCCATTTTACAGATGAGGAAAGTGGGGGCTGCATAGCTAAGGCACTTGCACAAGGTTCACAATGATTGGATGTTATGGTTAGAATTAACACCAGGTCTTCTAATTCCAGGGTCAATGCTTTCTACCATCACATGCAAGTAAAGTTACCTGTCAGTTACTTCATTCAGTGCTGCCATAAAAGCTCAGGTCGCCCAGAAAAAGGTTGACCAGTCCCTGGAGTGTTCTATTGTTGACTGATTTTTGAAGTGATACCTAAACTTTGCACCATGTAGTTTAGCAGCTCTAGAATTACGGAGCCTTAGGGTTCAAATTCTGACTCATCCACTTACTATTTACTTGACAGAGGGCAAGTTGCTCACCATCTTTGAACCCTAATTTCCTTTTCTCTAAATGGGGATGATAATATGCTTACTAGTGTTGTCAGGAAAATTAAATAAGACGATGCATGTGAAAGGCTTAGTACAGTGCTTGGTCCATATTAGTGCACAATAAGTAACAATTGTTAATGTAATTGGCATAATTTATAATGCACTGGCATTATGGGCTTCCAGATAAGAAGGCATTACAGACATCCCCGTTTTTACAGATGAGGTATCTGAATCTCAGCAAGTAAGGGACTGATTAAGGTCATGGAACTAGAGAGTTGTAGATCTAGGGCATGAACTCCAGCTATGTGGACTCTAAATCCTATGCTTTTCTTGTTGCACAGTATTGCTTCTCAGGAGAGAGGGGAACAGGCGGCGCCAAGGCATGATTTAGAGGATACTTAGTAATCCTTCTTAATCCATCTTCCTCCTTTCTTTGAAATGGGCATTAATGTTTCCTTAGTCTTACGTAAAGTGCTGTGCAAGGACAACTTAGAGCATCCCCTTCTATCATAATTGCCCCCTGTAAGTCCCTCCTATGTAGAGATGCTAGAGTCCCACTGGTAAAGGAAGCAAAACTTGCATAACTAAGGAGGCTTAAAATATGAAAAGAGTGCCTTGCACTCTCCCTGGAAAGCCTGTGGCTCAAACACCTTTCTTCCACCTACCCTCCACTGCCTCAATGCTGTAGCAAAAGGCAAGGATGTAGCCTACTGAGCCCGGCCAAAGCCTGTGAGTGAGCATGTGCGTTGTTGCAGGCCACTGGGTTTTGGAGCTATTTGTTACTTAGCCTTATCACAACAAAAGCTGACTGATACACCTGTTAAATTCAGGGTGGGACGCACTTACCCTGCCACGACGATCTCGAAGTCACCATCATGGTCCACATCAGTGACTGCCACACCATAGTTGAGCTGGGTGGGGTTGCTGTCATAGTCGGGTGGCAGAACCGAGTTGGTGACTGCTGTGAACATGGGTTCAGCCCGCTGGGACCCCTCAGTGGGGGGCAGAAAGCACAGCAGCAGGAACAGAAACATCCTGAACATCTGAAACCAAAAATTACAAACGTTACTGGAAAAGATCTTGTAGCCCACGCAGACCAGGAAAATGTAGCCCCAGGTAGACACAGAAGTGCCTTCCTCCCCTGTTCACCAAGAGCATGGCAATTCCTAGGCTGCCAGTTCCACAAGACCTGCATTGACCATTCTCTTTAAAGCTGCATCCTGCCCCACCACACCTGCTCTGCCTTTTCTTTTTCTATAGCCCCTATCACTGTATAACACACTGTATAATGTACTTATTCATTATGTTTATTATTTATCATCCATCTCCCTCTGCTAGAATGTAAGCTCCACTGGGGCAAGGACCTTTGTCTGTTTTGTTCACTCACAAACACCAAGGCAAGGACAGCATCTGGCACCTAACAGGCATTCAATGCATATTGGTTGAGTGGATGAAGGAAGGAAGGAAGGAGTAGTAGAGTATCAACACACAGGCATCGCCCGTACTCGGGGATAAAGATTGGGAGAATGAAGAACATAGCGCTCAAACAGTCCAAGGGTGCGGCGAGACCTCTGTGAGTGTCCAGGTGTCGAACAGTAGAGGCAGTGAAGGATTGTCTTTCCGTGGGTCATACCCCAGAGGTAGCTGGAGGGAATCTGTGACTTGGCAGTTCCCCTGGCCACGGTCTCTCCCTAGGGCAGCTGGCCATCACCTCCAACCAGGAAGCAGGTAGTTAGGGAATGTATTCCAGCAGGCCTGGCGGTGGCACATCATTCACTTGGAGAAATTAAACCATTTCTCCAAGTGCATGTTTTATTATAAATTAATTATGTATAATCCATTGTATAATTCATTATTATATCTCTAACATAACTCAGGGTGTTGCCGAGCAGCCTGGGGCCATGGGAGCTGGTGGCACACACCCAGGAGACAGCCGAGAATGGCCAAGGCGGTGGAAAAACTCCACCCACTCGTTGTGTGAGCAACGGAGACGCTCAGAACGCTACAGATGGTACCACCCTGCGACTCTGCCTGCAGGCCTAGAATCAGAACGCACAGAGTGCTCGAAAGCTCTGCTGGCACAAGTCCCACACAGGCGGCTCAGGTCCAGTCCTGCAGGCAAGGTGCTGCCTTCCTGCCTTCAGAAGGCAGCAAACCCCCTCCTGTGGAACTTTTCCTGCGAGCGCGTCAGTGCGTCTGGCAGCTGAGAGCAAGGCTAAGTGAGGCTGATGTCTTAATGAAGAGGAGATCTGAAGACTGACTCCCCCGTTGTGGAGACAGACGCTCCTGCTAGCAAATAAGCTTGCTCCAGTTCAGGACTCAGAGACCAAAGCGAAGGGCCCAGGCACTGCCTTTGGAACCAAACATGATTCGAAGCATCCGTACTGCCCTCCTGTAGAGGCTGGAGAGAGAGAGACCCAGGGGCAGGGCTCCGGCTGCAGGCGGAAACTAATTACGGCGAGCCTTCCCGGGAAGGAGGTTCTTGGAGTGTCCTCATAGGGCACATGTTGGGTGTCACACTATCAGAGTGAGGTCAGTCCAAATTACAGAGATGTCTGAATGCGAAAGCGTCTGCTATTAGGCTGTCTAATCACTGAAGGCAAACATATCGCGATGAGAGTTTGCAACTCGGCAGGAAGTTTGGTTGAATAGAGGAAAGTCATAATTGGATTAATGAGCAGCTGGGGGGAAATGAGACGCTAAAGAGTATTTACTAACCAATGCAGACATGCTGAAATGTGGCATGGATCTGAAGGTCACTGGACTTTTCAAGGTATGACCTCTATCGTAGGCACGGCAAATGCGTTTCAACTTGAGAGCCAAATCTAGTTGATTGGCAGTGGCTTGAAAGAGTGCTGTGATCAGCTTGCAACGTTTGCAATGGGCATGAAAGAGAAAAGTGGCATCAGGAAGCCTTCCAGAGGCTAGTTAGTTCCTCCCAGGCACCATACCTGCACTTTGGGTCACCGCCACCAGGGAGACAGGCCCTGTTAGGGTAATACAAACAACCGGGAGAAATTTTTTAATGAAGGCCATGAGGGGCAAGAACCATGATCCAGCCTCTTGATTTTTACCTTTTCTGTGAGAAGTAGAACTTTTAATTAAAGCAGCCATATGAAAGAAGTCGCTACTCCATGTTATCCATTTCCAGATAAATAACCTAAAGCAAGATTAAAAGAAATAACACTCCCATGGGTTGACCCCTATTTTGCTTGGTAACCTTGAGCAAACCACATTCTTGCTGGGTCCTAGAGCTGTCTTCTCCAAAAGGACGGTTTGGGAGTAGATCGCTAAAGGTCCTTTACAGCTCTAAAATTCTATAATGGATTAAAAGACATCTTTTTTTTTTTTTTTTTTTTTTTAAGACAGACCATCATCAGTTTTTCTCCCCGGTTTCTTCTATGAACCTCAGACCGACAAGTGTGTTTCTCCTTTCTGAGCATATTAGACCTATTTTGAACAAAAAGCTTTTCAGCACAGTTCTCCAGTAGTTCCCTCTCGAGGGCCAAGGCCAGAGAGAAACACACCACCATTAGTGTGAACCCTGAGATCACCTGCCGCGTGGCCTCTCCCAGGGGAGCTGGGTGAGCGTGGGGCAGGGAGAACTGCACTCCACGTTTCATTCCTCTGCCACGTCAAAGGCGCCTGATGCACCCACGGGCTGCCAAGTACTAGTGGACAGTTAGAGGGTAAGCTGTGGGCCTGTCTTGATGGTGGGTTGGAAAACAGTCGTGGTGAGGAAGCTTAGGAAGAGGTCTGGTAAATATCCACCCTCTCCTGTCAGGGCTCAGATGAAGGAAATCTTTGAAATGCTCCTTGAACCCTGGCTGCTAGGAGTGGTCCCCAGGGCAGCAGCCGCAGCAGCGAGGAGTTTGTTAAAATGCAGAATCTTGGGTCCCACCCCAGACTTAATAAATCAGAATATGCATTTTAACAAGATTTCAGGTGATTTGAACGCAACTTGTCGTATAGTTATTTAAGAACTGTTCTCTCCTTCAAGTAATGCTTCTCAAACTGTAATGTGCCTATGAAGCATCAGAGGACCTTGATGTCAAAATGCAGATTCTGAGTTGGTAGGTCTGGGGTGGGGCCTGAGATTCTGCATTCTAACAAGCTGTCCGGTGATTCCTAGGCTGCTGGTCTGCAGACTTCACTTGTAGTAGAAGGCTCTAGACCAATGGTTCTAAACCCTACCTTGCCCAACAGAATTCCCCGGGGAGTTTTTAGAAATATGCTGCTGCCCATGACCTTCAGCTAGTTTCTGATTTGGTTGGCCTGGGGTGGGGCTTGGGTGCTATATATTTTTAGAAGCTTCCCAAGTGACGTGAATGGGTCGCCTGGGTGGAGAACCACTGCCCCAGACTCATGGTCCCCAGATGGGAGTGTAGGTGCAATCTAATTCGAAGTGAAAAATGTTTCTGATACCAAAATTCATCACCAGCTTGTTGAAGTACATGAAGAAAATCTATTTAGCTAGAGAATGTCAAAGGAGGAGGTGGACTATGGAGTTTGGGGGAACAAGCAGAGCAGGGTGGTACTGCCTGAAGCAGCAGGGCAGCGGGCACCCCGAATGACCTCACATTGTACGCGGAACCTCCTGTCACACCCCTGTGAACACCTGAATCTTCTGGGAGGAGAACGTGGAGAAAAGTTAAAAATAAAGTTAAAAAGTCAGCGGAACTGAAGTTTTTGTCTTCTTGAATGCTTGTGTGTGCCTCAGGCACCTGCATTAGAGCCGTGAGTGGTGTGCACAGGTGGGAATGGCACTAAGTAGGAAGCAGGTAGGGTGAGTGCAATGGGAGGACAGCCCGGGGCGGAGCAGCCTGGGAGAGGCGTGGCTACACATCACAGGCAGAGCTCGGGCAGAGGGCTGTGTCTCAGTGAGGAGCTGAGGCTGCTGCTTCAGGGGAGGCATGGGGAAGGGGCAAAGAGGGGTCTTACAAGGGCGAGAGATGGTAGGACTTGTGTTTCAGGCAGTGAGAAAGAATTGCTTTGTAGTAATAATTTCTTAAAAATGCTCTCTAAGCAAACTTCTTGAACAGTCCTCAGCAGGATGAAGAGAGAAAAAAACAACAACAAACAAACAAACAAACAAAAAAACCGAAACCCAAAGCCTGGAGTCAGGGACCTGGATATAGATCTCAACCCCAAGGTCACTGGCTAGTTAATCACCATAAACCAGCCCGTGACCTTGGGCATGTTCCTTAATCATTCTGATGCTCAGTGTCCTCACCTGTAACATGGAAATCATATGACATGTCAAGGTTTCAAGGGTTCAGTGAGCTAGTGAAGGCCTCCCAGGGGGCCAGGCAGGGCAGCTCTCCCTGCTCACTCCTCCTTTCACAGACAGCGCTAAGGTTAGATAGTCTTTAGGCATTGGCTGTCGGTCACATGCAGCCAAACTCAGTTTTCTGTGGCCTCCGGACCTTCCTGAATTCTGAAAACTGGTAACCAAGCAACCTAGATCTCTGAAGTGGGGTCAGACAGCTTTGGGGAGAGACTTCCAGAGCAATTTTCAGGGCAAGCAGTTATTTAGCAATTATTGAAAGAGCCAAGGACACCACCTCAAGCTCTCACAAAAGCAAGAGCCCTGAAGGCTTCAGACATTGGGAATAAGCAGGGAGCACAGAGCCTTTCCAGACACTGTAGGAGGGCAGAGGCTCACGGGAGAGAGGCAGCAGCAAGAGCACCCTGCCCTGCAGAGGCCGGGCCACCAGATCTGCACAGAGAGCCACAAAGGAGCACCACGGGAGAAGAGCTAAGAGAGGCTGCCGTGGCTCAGTCACTCACGGCGACAATTCCTGTGGGTCCCTGATGAACAGGGGATTGTGCTCGGTGGCACTGGGGTCCCAGGGAGAAAGCTAATCCACATCTGCAGTACAGGGTGAGGGGTGCTGTGGAGGAGGGAGCACAGACAGATCTAAATTAGCTGAGGTGGGGGGTGCTGGGGAATGCCTCTGCAGAGGTAGGGGTGAGGCTGGATGTTAAAGGATGTTAAGAAACTAGCTGGACCGGAGAGGCGGGAGGAGGAAGAGCAGACAGAGAGCAGACTCCTCAAAGGACTGGAGGACCCAGCTGTCACCCCGCTGACCTTCTAGCTCTGCTTTAATTGAGGCCCCGATCCCCGGGTCATGAGTTAGGAGGAAGCATTCATTTCTTGCTCCTCAACTTTTCCACCCAGAGGAGCTTCCATGAGACTAGAGCAGCGGTTCTCAATGGGGGGTGTGTGTGGGAGGGAAGGGGGTTGATCCTTTCACCCACCCTTACACAGATCTGTCAATGTCTGGAAACATTTTTGGTTGTCACAATTAGGGAAGTGGGGGTGCTACTGGCATCTAATGTGTAGAGGCCAGAGATGCTGGCAAACATCCTGCAATGCACAGGATGGCCGCCCAACAAAGAATTATCCAAAAGGTCAGTAATGCTGAGATTGAGAAACCCTGGATTAGTGCAATATTCTGGCCTCCCTCTTTCCCTCACTACCTCCTCCTGGGGGCTAGATCAGATTGGTCGGTGTGGAAGAACCGGGCTTGGAGAGCCCTTTCTGGAGCTGTCCTTCTGCAGTCTGCCATGTGCTGAGCTTGGCCAGGCAGGCTCAACCCCACCCGTGCCCACAGAGAGGGCTGCAGTGGGAGGTACAGGAGCAGCCGCTGGCCCCATGGACCCCACTCCAGAGCCTGTAATGATGGCGGCATTTTAATCTCCATCTGCCAGAACCCAGCCTCTCTCTTCCCTTCTCCCTCCCCCTTTCTCTTTCTCCTTTGGTCCTGAATCTGAGTAGGGAGGTGGGATGGTATCCCTTCGGCCCCTTCAAACCTCAACACTGCCACTCAGGTTGAAAATCTGGTGTCATATTTGGCTCTGGCTTCTTCCTCATTCTTCACAGCCACTGGATCAGATCACCAAGTCAATTCTGCTTCATGAGTCTCTTTCAAAGCTGCCCCATCTTTCCGTCCCCAGTGCCAGGGATGCGCCCCTCTGTCCTTCAGCTGAACAACAGCAATACTTGCCAACTGCCCCCCTTCCTCTCATCTCTCTCCCCCCTTCCACATGGCTAGCAGAGCTCCCTTCCTAAATCTCAGAGCTGATCATGTCGCTCTTCAGCCTAATTTACCGGACCATGTACACAAGGCAAACAAAGGTTTTTTTACTGCAATTTCATGTAACAAGTCCTAATGAGGAATGGGTAGTAATAACAACACTTAACCTACGGCCAACTATGTACCAGGCACTACTCTAACCCTTCACATACATGATCTCATTTAATCCTCATAGTAACCTTGGGAAGTAGGTACTACTATTGTCCCTATTTTATAAATGAGGAAACTAAGGAACAGAGAGGTTAAGTAACTTGACCAAGATCACACAGCTAGTACGTGGTAGAGCCGGGTTTGTGCCTAAGCCAACTGGCTCCAGAATTGGTGTTCTCTGACTGCACCAAACTTGTCTTAAACTGTGTGAGATGGGAAGACAGTGGAAAGAGAAAGCACCTCTATCAGGGGCACCTGGGGAAGGAGAAAGGCGGTGGTGAACTGGCCAGCGGGGCCAGCATGTGCAGTGGCCCAGCAGGTTTGTGTAGTGCGGAGAGGCTCAGCATGGCTGGAGCATGGGATGGGGGCAGGGCAACAGGGGGCAGGAATGTGGCTGAGGCGGCTGGAAAAGCCTGTGGCGGCCTCGTGAGAGATGAGCCAGAAGGGTAGAGAAGGACCTGGCAGAAGTGGTGTGTTGGAAAGAACTCTAGCAGCGGGGTGCAGAAGAGGCCACGGGAGGGCAGGGCTGGAAACAGAAGCTGTGGGCCACGTGGGAGAGAAAGCTGGAGGCTGGCCTGCAGTCATTCACTCATTCAGTAATACTCTTGTGCGCCTATGCTACGCCGGCCCTGTTCTGAACACTGGGAAACAGCCGAGAACAAGCCCTTGTCCCCGTGGAGTGTGCATGCTAACGCCTGTCACTGGCATTAGTCACGGCGTTTCGCCACCCCATCCCCATCCCCATCCTGGTGGTCTGCAGTGCCAGCCAGGAAGAAAAAAATGCTACACCTCGTACACCTCCCCACCCCCGCCCCCGCCTTAGGGGCCGCCATGTCCTATGCATCTTCCCCAGCACCAAGGAAATGTAAGGCTTTCTCCTTTCCCTCTACCTGGAGAGAGCTCCAGACGCTGCCTGCAGCTGCACTCAGAGAGGAGACTTGGTCCTGCTCCAGAAAAGGCAGATGAAAACTCAAGGGACCCAGGCTAGGGGGCGCCACAGAGACCAGCAGTCTCATGAAACAGCGTTTCTGGAAGTGAGAGGACAAATGGAATCTCCTAGCCTTATGCACAAGGCATAGCAGGTCCTTAATAAGTATTATTAACTGCTCAGACTTCCTGGTCTGTAAAAGGGGAAATGAAATGAGACAGTGTTAAGAGCTGAGCACAGGGCCTGGCAAACAGAACGTCCATCCATGGCAGGTAGCAGGAGCAACAAGCACACTAGTGCTTCTGCTAATAAATGTTGAATGAACATGTCGCAGGAGGTGGAGTCCAGGCCTTTCCAGGACGAGCTGCCAAACGCTGAATGGAATGTGCAGGCCTGTGAGACTTTCAGGAATAGGCTTGCTTCTGTTTCTAATTTGTCTAGGGACCTAGTGGAGTTCTTTGACTTCTTAAATACTACTTTCCAAATGCGGAACGCCTCAGTTTACTGTAATATACACATTCATTCTGCAAGCATTTTAGTAGATGCTTATGGGCCAAGTTGGAAATGATGACTAAGACACGGCTTCTGAAGTCAAAGAGCCTGTAGTCTACCAGGAGGGCGTCACAATATAGAGCAGCAACAGGTACAAAGTCCAGGCTCATCCCCTTGGAGGGAGACGTGAACTGGCAAGGTGGATGGGAAGGGCAAGCAGGAAAGGCTCTCTGGAGAAGGGGAGTGGGGATTCCAATGGGAGCTGCATTCCAGGTGGTGGAGGCCTACAGATCAAAGGCATGGATGTGACACAGGGCATTGGTGCATGCTGCAAAGGCAGTTGCTGCGGCTGGAATGCGGTGTCTGGGGTGGAAGTGAAGGGAGAGAGAAGGGAGTGTGCAGGAGGAGGTGGAGGCGGTCTTGTATGAAGGCAGCAGTGGGGACCCGTACAGCTTGCTTTGCCAAGGTAAGGAGGCTGGAGTCACACTGCGGGGAGGTTTGGAAGTTGGGCCAAGACATGCGTTTTAGAAAGGGCATTTTCGATGTGGGGCAGCAGTGGGCAGGATGGAGAGGCTGGCTGTGTTTCTGAAAAGTGAGTGAGAGCATGACAGAGGGGATTTGGACATTCTGGGGCAGGGGTGGGGCATGGCACTGGATGACCTCCAAAGTTCTTTTCCAGGTCTACAAACCTATGGGTCAGGTCCCCCCCACACCATCATTTAAAATGCAGTAGTGGACCTTGCTATTTACAAGTATCCTCCTGAGAATTTTTCTGTTTAGTGGTGATCCATTCCTTAGTCTGTCTTCAGTGGAAATCCAAATGATTCCCCTATCTATCTGCTTAGAGCTGGGGAGGCCTGGAGGAAGGCGAAAGGGAAGGGCGTGAGCCTCCAGAGTGTGGTGAAGGGGAAAAGAAACCAGCTCAAGGCTCAGAGCCCGTCTCCAGCTCATGGAGTGGGCCCTGCACAGGCTCCTCAAAGCTTGATCAGTGAGGCCTTGGGGGTTTCGAGCCCTGGTGCCAAGTGCCAGCCCGAAGGGAAGCTGGGCTCACTGACCCAGCCCTGTTTGGAGATTCACTTAAACAGCAAGAACTACCGCTGTCCCAGGGTGGCCACCTACATTCAAGAACTCATCTGTTCCCCTACCGAGCACCCCCCGAGCCCTTCCACGTGCCAGGCATTGGGCTGGGCGACGAGTTAGAGGTGAGAACAAGAGACACTGCACGTCCCCCCACACTGCTTGCAAGGCAGCATTTCTCCTTTTGGGGACTCTTATTTCCCCACCTGCCAACAGCCTCTTTGGATATACATAGCTTCTCAGATGTGAGGTGCATGATTACGATTTCCAAGAAAAGAGCCTGTTCTTTGAGACCAGGGTGAAAGAGAACATGACATCACTTAGATGCTGAGACTGCTGGTGACGGAATAGGCCTTTCTGCTCCATTCCTGACTGCTAAGGCCCTGAGGCCACGGGGCCTGACCTGGCCGTACAGAACATTCATGGAGCAACAGGGAGGAGATCTATGGGGCAACCCCCACTCCTGGGCACAAACAGCGTCAGACCAGGGATGGGCCTTATATGAAAAACATCAAAGGCGGCTGCTCCCACCAAACCTACCAGCGGTCCTCTGCCTGGTTCTGATTCCCCTGCTTCTGAGCTGTGTCAGGATTTGCATGTCACCCTGGGTCCTTAAAGACAGACATCAAAGGAGGGCAGGGCAGGGAGACCACTAGAGCCCTCCCTTTGGGGCTTATCTCCAGGTAGGTGGAGGCTGATGTTAGGAAGGGAAGTCCCTGCAGTCCCACTTCCAGGAAACGGAACACCCTGAGCTCAGCAGGGATTCCGGTGCCCTTGTCACTGGACTTTTCAGGTGCAAAGGTAAGAGCAACTGGAAACAACAGCAAGGGTCATCTTACACTCCTTGTACTCAAGAGTCTTCTGTGGCTAATTAAAGTAATACGACAAAATGTCCCTTAGAAGAGATCTTTAAGAATATGCCTGTTAAATAAATAAGGCTTTATTCATTAATAATACACCTTCCCGTCCCTCCGTGAAGTTCCTTGCAGAACTTCTCTGTGCCCAGAAGGCTGAGCAGGAAAGGGTGGAAGAGAAGTCACCACCTCCCCTTCCCGGAGGGAGTGGGGACAAATCCAGTCGCTTGTCATTTGTGGAGCTATCAGTTTCTCCTCCGGATGTTGATCAGATTTCCTGGGCTGGAACCAACTTACAGGGCTAGGATACTGGAATTTTTCCAAGAAGCAAACGCTCTGCTTCTTATGAAGTCAACATGATTTCTTTCAAGGAAAATTTTTATCTTTTTTTTTAAAGTGCCTAGGGTTTTTGAAGGGCAAATCTTTGGACATTTCTGTAAAGATAATGATTATGATATACTTATCGGTTGCTAACACCACTTCCCCCCCCACCCCCCCCCACACACAGAGTCATGAGGGTGGGGGAATGATACACCTACCATTCTACAATGAGTCAGTGGCCTAGCCAGAAATAGAACTTTCCAAACTCCCTAATTCTTAATAATAGTATTAATAATAGTTTCTTTATAATTTTCTACGTGGTTTCAAGCTCACATTTAATCTTCACAACAATTTTGGGGGGAGTTTAGGTAAGTCAATCTCAGGAGACAGAAGATCTGAGTTCCAGACCAGCTTTGCTACTTGCTTGCTGTGTGACCCTGGCTGGTGTCTTTACCTCTCTGGATCTCAGGGTCCTCAGCTGTGAAGTGGGAGAGTTGGATGAAAATATGTCTCAAATCTCTCAAACCTTTCACATGCTCTGATTCTGTGCTGCAATGCTCTTCCAGTCCAGGGTTTCCCAACCTTGGCACTGCTGGCATTTTAGGCCAAACAATTCTTTGTTTGGGGGGTGGGGGGTACTGTCCTGTGCACTGTAGGATGTTTGGCCTCATCCCTGGCCTCTACCTACCACATGCTAGTCACACTCCCTACCCCACTTTTGACAACCAAAAAATGTCTCCAGAAATTACCGCATGTCTGGGACACACTCCTCTCATCACTGCCTAAGGACTTCAATAAGGTCAAGATCATGAGTGATTCAGTGGAAAAAGGTCTTCCTGGCCCCTCCTCTTCCCCAACCAACCCCTTCACACCTTTCTGCACACTTCTTAAACACAACCTCCCAGCCCTTTGCTGCTTCTCATTTCTTAAATGCCCTAAGTGCTCCAGGGTGTGTTTGGTGTGACAATGAACCAATTGATTTCATGCTTTCTCCTAAGGAGGGTTCACAGGTTTATGTCCCCTAAGTAACCAGCTAGGCTCCCCAGAAATCCCTCGCAGAGCCCCGGCTGGCCTGGAAGCCTGTATCTGCAGCCTGCAGGAGGCTCGGTGAGCACGGATTTGTCAGCACTCTTAAATCACCGGGCTCCGAGGAAGGCTTCTCCCAGCACAAAGATCCTTCCTTAGGAATCAATAGCTCAGGGCCTTCCATCACATTCAGAATTATCCTGGGACCTGTAAAATTTCTCTTCCCCAAGCATGGCAGAACCCCAAAATGAAAGCCCCAAGGTGGGGGAGGGAAGAAGGCAAGGACGGAGCCCTGCCAAGAAGGCTTTGTCCGTCAGCCCAGATGTTGCTGTGAGCAGAGGCTAACGTGCAAGCCTGGACACTTGGTCTCATTTGCTGGCAAAGGAAAGACACAGTGTAGTTCCCAGCAGTAATATCTCCTCCCAGCCCAATACCTCTGTATATCTTACCAAGGGCAGAGGCATGTTAAAGACTGTCTTCCTTGATCTTCGCTGTCCTACCCTCATCCCAGGGTTGCCAGCTTCACCATGTTGCAGAGGAGGAAACTGAGGAATGCAGAGGTGAAGCGGTTTGTCCAAAGTCTCTAAGCCAGTAAGCAGGGGTCCAGATTCTAAGCCTGTGTCCTTTCCACTATGCTGTCCTTTCCAGGGAGAGTGGTGTCATTCATCTAGTAGGGCTCATGAAAGGGGCAACTTCTTGTTTTCTCAGTGTCTAGTGTCACTTCTCAAACTCTCTGTCCTCTCCCCTATTCACACAGAAAGCCAGAGATCTTGTGTTAGAGCTACATTTTATGTAATTCTATTCCTCTGGCCTTATCCAGAACCAGACCATGCTGGCACAAGTCTTCAGCTAGAACTGGGAGCTGACGGGGATTTCAAGCACAGCCTCTCAGAACCCCACTGTGAAGGAGGAACTGTTGCTCTCTGGTGGTCCCCATTATCCTACTGCCACCCTCCCCCCGAAGAAAAACACCCAACTTATCTGTGAACCCGAAGGAGATGAGGAAACGGAAGCATCTTCCCTGGCAACAAGCATCCTCTGGGTGAGCCTTAGAGATGGAAGAGGATCCACCTCTCGGAATTCTGGCGTGGCAATACTGGTTCCTCCTGAGGGTCACCACCAAGTGTGCCGAGGCTCTGAGGGGAACTTCAGACAGTGTGCAAAGGAGCAGGGTGGGAGAGGAAACAGAGGGGACAGCCCACAGGCCATTCAGCAAACCACCTTCCCAGGGCCCAGCTCAGATGTCGACAGCCAGCCTCACAGAATAGAAAAAGGGCAGTGGAAGTGGTAGTATCTTCTAGGTCACCCCAGAAGCCTGAACAAGAGGATTTTGCAAAAATAGAACATCCTAGCACTCTGACCTTGAGCGGGTAGCTAGCAGCAAGAGTGGGAGAATGGGCAAATAGTGGTTGGAAAATCTCTGCTCCACCCAGGATCGAAGCACTGAAGGTCTCAGAGGCAGTACGGCGACTGCTGAACAGAGACCCCCCACTCCAGCACACCTTAGCAGAAGAAAGGGAGGGCTCCAGTACTGGGTTCCATGACTGCTGTGCAGGACTGAGCACTGCTGATTCCTAAATGCATGGACAGAAACCTGGAGATGCACTGCTTTTGCCTAAAAGACTGCTTGGAATAATGAGACAAGATAATGGAGGAAGGGAAAAGAATCATTAGGAATTCCCATTACCTGTATGTGTACATTACAAGAACTTTATCTGCTCCTCACCTCCTCAGTCTGAATAACAGATTCAAAGGAAATTTCCCCAGTTTACCTAGTTCTGATCCGTCAGCAATTACGAGTACCTACTGTACAGGGAACACCCGCCCATCTCCATGGTAAAGAGGAAGCAGGTCATGGAGTGGAAAGAGCTCTGAGGAGAGGACTAGGAATCCTAAGACCCAATCCTCTTTCTCCCACCAAATAGCTACGTGACCTTGGGAAAGATACTTGCTTTTATTGGGTTTCAGTTTTGTCATCTGTAAATTAAGTATGCACGCGAGTTTGGGGGATGAGATGAGGTTAGACTAGATGCTCATCAGTGTTCCTCTCTTCTAACTCTAACGTTTTTGGGCTTGGTGAGTTCAAAGAACACACTAGCGTCAAGCACAAAGGAATGGTCTCTAAGGGCGGGTGGGGATGAGGGCTAGCTCTGTTTCCTTGGAATGCTGTACTTGCACCTGCCCCATTGCACCTGACATCACAGGACCACCTGAAGTCCAGAAAGCATGTGGCAGGAGGGTTTCAATCATAAAGGTGACGGTTGGGGGCTGTGGCCTGAGCTTGCTTAAAGCGTTAAGTTACTATGGCCAATGAAGGGCAAGAAGTAAGAAAGTCAGTGGTCCTGAGCTGGGTGCCTTTGGCGCCCCCTACTGGACACCAAGAAGCCTGCAGGACAGCTTCATTCGCATCAGCCGGCAGCAAGAACGACTGAGAACAGACTTGTCACAAGCTCTTTAAAAGGACAGCCTTCCTATGTTTCTCTCCTTAGAATTTCATAGGTCATTGGTCCACACAGTCACAGGAACACTCCTGTGAAGCTATAGGGCCTCTTAACCAGACATCAAGGTGCCAAGTAATAAACATCAGGGTTCAGAACACCAGGTGCAGCTCAGATGGAGAGAAGGGAAGAAAGAGCAACAAGGAGGTATTTCGCTGTACAAATTCCCACTGGAGAGAAGGTCTTGGGAAATGCAGCAGAAAAATGTTGACTGCAGGCAGAGGGTGGAGCTGGGTCTTGGGGTCTGGGTTGCTAGCTCCCATAAAAGATGGAAGCAGCTATCCTAGGAGTTCAAAACACCCAGGCGTGTTTAGGGATGAGGCACAGGTGAAGGATACAGCCCCACCTGAGCAGCCTACCTTTGACCTTTTCCAGAGACCATTAGTATCAACCGGAAACAGGAATATGCTCATCGTGCTCCACTGTACCAGCACCAAGACCCTGAACTCTTTGTTGCTTCTCAAATTGACTTTAGGGTCCTGCTTCCAGAAGGATGTTTTTAATCAAGTCAGAGGGAGAGAAAATGCTTCCTCAAGGGCCATATTAGAACAACTGCCATGTCCCCACTTTCCCGTTTTCCATCTCCTCTTCCTCATGGCTGAGCGTGAGGTACAGTGTGACTCTCTGAATTTGCTCTAATTCAGTCTTGGGTGTCTCCAGCCCCAAGCCATCAGGGTCAAAAAATCTCCCATCAGTAGCATTTCTTTTCCCACGTGAGTTCTCTCCTAATTCAAGACAGCGTTACGGAGTTGTCCCCTATTCCTGGAACCCTCTGCCCTTCTTTTCCACATGGTTTCACTTGGGAAGTCCTGCACTCATCCCAGAAGACATCGCAAGTATGACTCAAGAATGTGTCCCGCTTGGAGAGCTGGAGCATCTCCTGGGGCGCAGAGAAGCCAGCCTAGGTGCACGCCCTACCACCAGCAACAGCAGTCTTTATCAGTCATTCCCAGAGGAAGGGGCTTACCCACCCCCAACCCCAGGAGCATTTCCTCACCACTCTGGGATGCCCCCATCCAGCCTGGGATGACTTTGGATTCTTCAGTTGGTTTCTGCAGAACCCGGACTAACCAGGGCTCCCAACTACTGTACTGTGAAGAAGTGCACTGCATTGCTGGGCATGCCCCCAAGCCTGGCCTGCTGCTACATCAAAGCCTCCATGTGCCCCCACGGGGCAGAGGAAGACCTCTGGTTCCTCTGGAATGCCTGAAGCTGGCTTGCCTGAGACAAGCTGAAAGCGACGAGACCACACCTCGGTCCAGCAAAGGCAGCTAGCTGACAGCTATGCCGCGCACCGGGCTGGCTCCTGGAGCTCTCTGCCACCCAGCGCTGTGCCGGGGAGCTTGGCTCCTTCAGGGAAGAAACGCCAGCCGCCCAGGACTCTCCCCACATCCTAGAAGCAGCTTCCAGTAGCTTCCCCGGCCCGTTGCTGAGCCTGCCTGGCTGGCTGGGTGACTCCCCAATATCCCCAGCACAACCCTCCTCACCTACTCCGCTCCCTCCCTGCCCCGGTGCCCCCTCCCTAAACAGCTGACCTCCAACACATTCCTTGCCAGCTGTGAGGTCTGTTGCTTCACACCTCCTCTCTGCCACCGCCGGCCCCGCTCCCGCCTAGACCCCTGGCTCCGCGCGCCAGTCGAGTCCTGAGCCTCTTGGCAAGTTGGAAGCAAAGCCGCCGCCGCTTTGGCGGTCTCTGTCTTCCCTGGTTCCAGAGCGGCAATCCTGCCACCCCTGCGAGAGGATCAGGAGGGGAGCCTAGGGAGGGAGAAACTTTCTCCGCCTGAGAAGGTGGGGGCACCGAGCGGGTACTCACTCCGGGGTCAGCGCTGGGAGCCATCCTCCTGCTCTCTCCGCCCCACCGCTTGGGGGCGTCGGAGCGCGGGCGCTCGCTGCTGCCTCAGCCGCCGCCGCCTTCCAGCTCCCAGCCCTGGTCCCGGGCTGGCCTCGAGCCTCCCGCCCCGACGCCGCTCGCCCGCTTTATACAACTCCACTCGAGCGCGCGCGGGCTTATGTAAAGGCTGGCGGAGCCCCGCAGCCAATGGCGCGGCGGCTGGAGCTTGGGGCCCGGGGGTGGAGGGCGCTCGCGCGGCCAATCGCGGCCCGGGTAGCCCGGGGAACCGGGTGGGGGTAGGGCGCACCTCCCCGCTCTGATTTAGGAGCCAGGATTGCGGTGGCAGCAGCCAGCAGCCAGACTGGCCCGGCGCAGCGCGGCGGGCGCTGGGGTGGGCGGCGGCGAGGTCGGGTGTCCCCTGCGCCCCGCCGCTCCGGCGCGTAACCTTCAGGAGGCAGCGGGGCCTGGCGAGGGGGCTAGGGCTCCCAGCTTTGCGCTGGGGGCCTGGGCCGATGGGAAGCAGGGGTCCCTCGGGAAGAAGCGCCGGGAAGGAAGACAAGGGGGAGGGGAAGGGAGGACGGCGAGCTCCCGGGCCTCACGGCCACCCCTGCGCTCAGGGCCAAGGGTGACGGCGGGAGCAGCGGCGCTGCCTTCCCGTTTCCCCCAGAGACCGATCTGGCGTCGCCTGGCCAGGCCGGAGCGGCCGCGCGAGCCGCGCAGGTGGCGAGATTTCGCGCAGCGGAGCGAGCGCCGAGCCGATCTTTATCCGGCCTGGGAACGTGTCCGAGCGCCTCCCGGGGACTGCTCAGTATGGAGAGCGAAGCTTCGCGACGGGCCCCATACGGCGGGGAGCCAGCGAGCACAGCTCGGAGATCAGGCGCGGTGGCGAAAGCGGCCGCGGGCAGCGTCTCCTCCCCCAGCCTCCAGCCTGCCCGCCGGCAGTGCCCCCACTCAACCCCTCCTGCCCCCGCCCAGCCGCGCGGTGGCGGAGCCAGGCCCACCCGCTCTGGTCCCATGCGTCCTTCCAGCCTCCCTCACCGCTTTGTTCACAGGTACTGCTTCCGCCTCCTCGACCCCCAGCCCACTGCGGGTTGGATGGCCTCTGCCTGTCAGGACCAGGAACCGCGGGGGCTAAGCTTGGGAAGAGCGCGCTTGGTCAGCAGTGCCCCAAAATACCGTGCGCCGGGCAGGAAACGAGCCTAGATCGATAACACTCTTTAAGTCTCATTTTGCACCTAGAATAGAGCCTGGCACATAGTAGGTGCTTAGTAAGGCCTTACTGAATGAATTTTATGCTTCCATGAGTAAGATCTTTGGGTTTCTGAAAGCTGGGGCACGGGGCTTTGGAAGAGAAAGACCTGGGAATATGCCATCAGAGAGGGAGGGAGCTAAGATTGTTTTCCCACCTTTTGATGCCTTTGTGACCACCACACCGGTGGTTGGGCACTTCACTCTTAAAATGACTCCAATGTATTTTTTAATGGAGGGTCCCAGACCTGGTTATCCCCAAATTTTAAGCAGCACTCCCAGGGCTTACATTGGGCCCTGTTTTTTTAGGTGTCTGATTGTCCTCTGGAAAGAAGGAGCTAAGCATAGCAATTCTAACTTTGGGCGCTCAGATCTAGCTCAGGTTCTTAACCTTTTGAGGGCTGTGGACCCTTTTGAAAACCTGGGGAAAGCTGTTGAATTCTTTTTCTAGAAAAATACACATACACACATGCACACACACACACACACACACACACACACACACCACTTGAGTATAATTTCAGGATCAATTAGAGTCTCCCTGGGGGCTCTATCCGATGTCAACCTGTTTTTCTAGGAAACTAGGGCGGTAGTTTATAATTGCCCTCCTTTTGGGGATCAGGGAACCCTTTTGAGCCTTTCAAGAATCTGATTAATGTTATGAATCTGCTTCTCAGAAAAAATGCTCAATCACATACATGCATGTTGACATGCAATTTTAGGGGGTTCATGTATTCTTAAAACTTAATCTAGGACCCCGGATTAAGAACCTTCACCTAGTAGCAAACAGCCTGCACCCCAAGGGCACACCTGATTCCCCAGCTCTCTCCATAAGGAGTCCAGTCAGCTCTGCACCCTACTGCATCATGCCACCGCTCTGTCTGAGGGCATCTGAGTCATGTGGCGAAGGCCCTGGCACCTGAGAGACTATCTCCACACTTGCCTCTGCGTCTTGGTCCCCGCAACCCTCTTAATGTGGAAATAAGTTGCAGGTTGTCATGTTCTGTCTGATCTATGAGTGTTTCTCACTCAGAAACTCCAACTCAGAGACATCAAGTGACTGGTAATTAATCAGCTTCACTCAGTCCCAAGCAACTGAGCACACCTTTCTTGGTGTTTGTTCTCACCTCTCTCTCTGCAGGCGAAGCTGTGAGCAGCAGCCCCAGCTGTGGAGCCTCATCTCACCTCCACCTGACAGATTTAGTAACCAGTGCAGTAATGAACAGCATTAGCCATCCAGATGTGAAGAGGCTCTCTGCGCAAAAACAGCGCTACAATGATCTCACACGTTCCTGTTCCTGCAGCTAACCAAGTAAGGGTGCAGTACACCAGAGGTGCTGGGGAAGGACAGAGCAATGTAGGAAATGACGGAGAACATTCTCTCCAGGAAGTTCTCTAGGAAATGCAGTCCGGTTTCTGCACTTGAACTTGCTAGGGTTGAGCCAGTGGGCCAGGCGATCTTGGTCCTATAATTTCTAATTTTGCTAATGTCTTCCACGTCCATGCACTCAGCTCATGTCCACTCAGAACTCCAGCCCTCCCCGGCCTATCTCATGGTAGACATCTTACCCTCACAACTGCACAGACACACCCTACTTGCACACTTTATGGATTGAATTGTGATCCCCCCACCCCCACATCACCACCAAACATGTTGAAGCCTTAACTCCCAATGTGACTGTATTTGGAGATAGGGCCTTTAGAGAGATAATCAAGGTTAAATGAGGTCCAAAGGGTGGAGCCCTAATCCTTAGGATTAGTGATTTTATAGAAAAGATAGACACTGGAGATCTCCCTCTCTGTCCACACACAGAAGAAAGGTCATGTGAGGACACAGACAAGGTGGACAGACAGAGGTGGTACTTTGTTATGGCAGCCCAAACAGTAAGGCACACACATGTTCAACACATTCCTTTCCCCATCCAGCTTGCTCAGTCTCCTCCCAATACTTTGACTCCAGCCTTCTTTACTCTAGTGAAATCTCTCTGCATATTGTCCCCCGACAAATTTCATTCATTCTGGGACACTTGCCTAAAATGTTTTCTCGTCTTTTGATATCCAAATGAAATCTCACCTCTCACATCAGTTTCCAAAAGTGCCCTAGCCAGTGAGCTTTGCTTTTTCAGGTCACGCGCAGGTCTGCAACATCTTAGCACTCTATTATGAGTACTATGTTGTTTTCTTTCTGTTTCTTACGCTTAAAATTTGGCCTTCCTATCAGAATGAAAGCTCCTTTAAGTCCAGAGTTTGTACTTTGTACTTGACTACCTCATAGAACCCAGCATGAAACTGGACACATAGTGAACGCACAGTATTTGCTGGTTCCTTTATTCCAATGAAACATAGTTACTCTTCAAAAAAAAAATTCTAGAAAGGTTATGTATGTAACATTTCATTTTCTAAAAGCTCAAGACATTTTGTGTGTCTCACAGATTGTTTTCCCATCTATTGATACCTTTGTGACCACCGTCATCCTGAAAGCCTATTGGAGCAGAGGTCCTCGGGAACTAGCTCTCTTCTGTAGGCCAGGCTCAGAGGGGCTCCACACATTGCTCACAGTTACACATGGTCACCCCTTCTTTCTCCAAATCAGCAGCTTTGCTGCCTTTGTTTTCCTTGTGGTCCTCCTGACCCACTCGGCTGTCTTCTCATTCTCCAGATGGTGAGAAAAGGCCAGGGAATCTCAGATCTGAGCGATGCTTCTGTTCCAATAGATCTGTTGCAAAAGAGCAGAAAGGTTGGTACAGTTCCTCAAGCCCTGGAGTTGTGGAATCCAGAAGGTATCGTACATTCTGAAACATCCTCTGCGAGGCCTTGGGCAGCGTCTTGTAATCAGCCACATTACTATTTCTGCAGTGAGATATATGAATGTTCACACCAAGTGGCTGTGAGGATAAAGTAGCCTGACATCAATTTAGGTTTGATTTTGTCACCAGATGAGTTTCGGCACTAAACTTGCAAAAACAAAAAAAAAACAAAATCCACCCCAATGTTCAGAGATTTGGAAATTTTTGCAATTGCAGATAAGGGATTGTGGAATGGTATTTTAGGCTTGGTTGTCCCAGAAGAAATGGATGTTATGTGAGGGTGTGGAAAAGCAGCTATCGTAACTAATGAGGAACCATAAACAGTGAAAGAAATATGCGAGTATGAGGAAATCGCCTCTTCTCAAACCAAGTTGTATTGGGTTGTTGTCCCTTGTTCCTAAGGAGCACATGTTCGTCAGATGACTGGTGAGTTTCAGGTGTACTTGTGTTAACAGTGGCTTGTACGTGTCAGATGTATGGAATGGTCTTTTTAGGGGAGGCAAGTAGGAGTGACAATGACAGAAGCTCTTGTGAAGAAGACACAAATATGGTGGACTTTCATATGGTCAGAGAGAGTTCAGAAAAGCTTGAACTGGGAGTGCATGTACAGGCAAACTTCTCCAGGTAGCGGGAGGGCAGACCTGGGAAAGGGAGACTAGATACAGGAGGACGTTATAGGATCCCAGACAGGTCTGGTTACAAGGTCAGCACCGCTCAGGGCTGGGGGAGCCTGAGGGCAACGATGTAGGTAGATGTCTGCTCACTGTGTTACTCTGTACCCAGATGGCCTGGGTGCTTTGAGGTTTTCCCATACTGTAGTGGGGTGGCTTCGTAGTCCGGAGGGCTGGCTGAGAGATGGATGCAGGGAGGACAGTAAAAGAGAAAGTGATGGTGGACCCCTGACTGCACAGCTCTCTGTGCCTGCTTAAAATGCTCAGCCAGCAATAACGTCACTGGAGCCCAAGATCAACAGCAGGGAACTTCCATCTTGAATCTTAAGGTTAGTCTTCCTGTTTTGCTTTGTTCCCAAGTCCTAGTACGTGCTCTTACTGTCTCCTGACAGAGCTCTGTCTGGTACCTCCAGCTCCAATAACTGAGTGTCTGTATCCTGGTACCCTGCCCCATGACCCAGGTGCTCAGGGACTAGTATTCTGGGGTCCAGATATTGTACTTACTTCCCTGTAGCTGAGTCTTTACTCAGCCACACGTGTGGCTTGCTGCCTCATGTTCCTAACACCAACTGCCTTCTTGAGCCTCTGCCACCTGCCACGTGCCAGCGTCCTTTGACATGCCCCCAATCTGGCCTCACTTCCTCTCACTGCCAGCTTCCAGGACCTCCCCAAATCCTGGCCCTGCCTCGGTAGGTAGGTCTTGGTGGATAGGCATATCCAGCTGCCAATCCAGCCAGGTTTCTGACAGACATGAGCTCATGGTCATGGTTTCAAGAATAAGAAGGAAAAAACCCTTTAGCAGGTGGGAAGTGATAGCAGGCATTTGCTAGCAGGAAATTCCAGGGAGCTCCTGGGCTAGGGGTTCCCTGGCCAGTTTTATCCCAAGGGAGGAGAAAGGAATGGGTGAAAAGTGAACAGGAAGAAGTAAATACAAGGAGGGGAAGAATCGGGAGGAGAGAGGAAAGGGAGGATGTTAGGAGAAGAAGCAAAGTGTGAGGAGAGCATGTTTCTGGTCTGAGTTGAATGTCTGAACTGAGCCTGAAGATCTTGTCATCAACAAAGAGTGAAGCATTGACATAATAGAAGACAGAAAGGATGGTTGAGCCAGGATGTGTGTGTATGGGGGGTGGAGGAGAGACAGACAGACAGACATAGGGAAAAAAAGAGAGGAAGGAGTGAGGAGATAGACGATTCGGAGAGTAGGTAAGATGCAAGTGGAGGACTAATAAGAACAAGTGGACAAGAATTGATGGCATCTGGTGAAAGGGTTCCATGTTTGAAATTTGCAAGGGCCATTATCACTCCATCCTGGTTTCATTAACCGGGGTTTATTGAGCACTCTGTCTTCCCCCACCTCCCATCTCTGCACCTCTTGCTTCTTCCATGATTTGTCCTAAACTCCACCCTCATCTCGACACCAAATTCCATTAAAGATAGAATGGATTTCTCACAGGTTCCGCTTCAGACGCAAGGATAAAATGAAAATAAGAAAACAAATTTCAGGGCTTGTCTAAGGAACATGTGAGATAATGTATGCACAGCACTTAGCAGAGTGCCTGGTACACGGTGAGTATTCCATAAATGATCAGCATTGTCATTTTTCTCTTTCCTCCAATCTCTGTGCCCAACCTGTCACCTCCACCTGCCTGTCCTTCCTTTGAAATGCCACTCACTTTGATCTCTTTCTCTTCACTCTCAGACCTCGCAGTTGTATTCCTACAACCGCAGATCTGTACGTGCCCCTGCCTTCATATTCTCCCCATCCCAAGCTGTAGTAATCCTTTCATTTAGGTAGCACTTAACAGAATTTAAAAACTCATCAATGAAGGCTCAGAGTGGTGAAGTGGCTTGCCCAATGTGGCACAGCTAATGAAAGGCAGAGCCGTGATGCAAATTAAAGTTAGTTGGGCATTGGCTGCTGTCCACAGAGTCAAGTAAGTAATTGCTTCTTTTGTAGTGATATTCTTGAGGATAGAGACCTCTAGCTGTATATTTCCCATAAACATCTTTAGATCTGGTCCACAAGAGGCCCTCAACTAGTGTCAGTTGATTCACTTCTTCCAGGCACCCGAAGAAGCCCGCAGGGCTACCCTTGGCTCAGCCCCGCCTCCGTGGTGGAAGGATCATCCTGCCTCCCAGGCAGGACCCAGCCCCGCCCCAGGGCTGTGCACACAGTAGAGGAGGGTGACAAAGCTAAGCCAACATTCCACATGCTGGTGAGCAGGGAGAAAATCATGAGGAATTATGGTTGTTTAAGTGTAACACAAACTAGTAGAGAATAAAAGCAACTCCATGCTCATAGCAACAGAAAGGAATTGAGATTTCATGAAAAGAAGGCTTTCTTCTCTGTGAGAGTTGCGAGATGTTAGAACGAGATTCCTGCAGAGGTTGTGGAAACTGCTCCCCTGGAGGTCTTTAAGAGCTGGAGCACAATTCTCTTTTCAGCAAGAGGTGGATGGGATGGCTGCGAGTGCAGAGCTGGGCATGGCAGCAGGAGGAGGGTTTAGGATACCTTGGGAGGCCGGCAAGAGCTCAGACAGGACCAAGGGTTAGGGCAGGGAGGGGAGGGCAGCCCCAGGGAGGCAGGGGGTCAGAAGGTCTGGTGGCAGTGAGAACGAGGTAACAGGTGGTTGAGTTCTGAGTGGAGAGCCCCACAGGCTGTTTGCTGTCTGATCTGTTCAATTGCTGCCTGCTGGCTAGGGCTGTGAGCCCTGCAGCTGGAGTGAGGGAGCTCATTGTGGACCCTCGGGGTCCAAGGGACCCAACTGGCCAAAGCCAAGAGTTCTAAGGAAAGCTGGATGTAGAGGTTGTCCCACCAAAATACGAAACACAAATAACTAAACCTGAAGAGCGCTCTTTCACCGAGCCTCCTAGACAGGGATGTTTGGGGAGGATTCCAGGACCGCAAATGACCCCACATAAAAGTGCTATACCTTCCTGAAGGTGCATTCTTACCAGAAGATGTGCTGGGGGCAGGGGGCAAGAGGAGGAGTGGTAGGTAATTTAATGGGTAAGAAATTGAAACTACACTTTTCATTTCAATAAATCTGGCTATATCATGGGGCCGAACGCAAAATAGTGCACACATATTTTACACCAAGTATGAGCCTTGAAAAAACCTTTCAGGCTTCCTGTTGGATGAGATCCCTAGGCCCTTGGGGTGAGGGTGTGTGATGACCCTTTCTTCTGCTCTTAGAGTACTTGGGTAGAAACGTTGCACCAGGGCTGCTTTAATATTTACAAAGCATTGCTTCGTGCACTATCTCATCGTGTTATTCAAGAAGCGTTTAAGCACTTTTTGTGGGCCGTGCACTATATCCCTGATGGCAAATGGGTATTTATATTTTCTCTGTAGTGGAGTTGAGGAAACAGGCCCAGCAAGATGGAGTGATCCACCCCCCCCACACACCACCACACACACAGCAAAATTCTCATGTGGCAGAACAGGGTTCGGTACTCACGGGTGCTCTTTTTCAGCATGGTGGGCCTATTCCGCTGTGCCTACAGCCCTTCCCCATGACTCCGTTTCCCCCCCACACCCATTCACTTCCAGTAAGCAAGTACACAGCAATCACTGCCCTGTGCCCTTCCTAACAGCCTTCCAGGCAGGAGAGACAGGTTTGGGGCAAATGGGAAGCTCAGGAAATTTAGCCAGTGCCTGTGCCTTTTCCCCGGCCTGTGATTTTTGACATGCTCTGCACGCATTGACAGGTAAGGACAATAGCATAGAGTCACCACCCTCCCCAGGTCACAGGCAGAGCATCTAATTCCCACGTTGGGCTGGTGCATTCTGACTCAGTGTACAGCCCAGGGGTGTCTGGGACGCGATCAATTCAGAGCATGGCCCAGGATAGATGGGTCACCAGCAAGCATTTATTCAGGACTTGTTAGGAGTGGTCTGTGTTAAGCCAGTGGGGGAACAGAGATGAATAAGACCTTCTCTGCCTTCAAGGAGCTTACAATACAGCAGAGAATCGATGCCCAACTCATCAGAAAGAAGGAGGGAAGAGGAATGGGCTAGGGAAATGTGGCCAGCAGGTAATGTTGCTCTTGAATCTTGTAACCTCTGCCTGGAAGGCTGTTAGGAAGGGCACAGGGCAGTGATTGCTGTGTACTTGCTTACTGGAAGTGAACGGGTGTGGGGGGGAAACGGAGTCATGGGGAAGGGCTGTAGGCACAGCGGAATAGGCCCACCATGCTGAAAAAGAGCATCTGTGAGTACCTAACCCTGTTCTGCCACATGAGAATTTTGCTGGGGTGGGGGGTGGATCACTCCATCTTGCTGGGCCTGTTTCCTCAACTCCACTACAGAGAAAATATAAATACCCATTTGCCATCAGGGATATAGTGCATGGCCCACAAAAAGTGCTTAAATGCTTCTTGAATAACACGATGAGATAGTGCACGAAGCAATGCTTTGTAAATATTAAAGCAGCCCTGGTGCAACATTTCTACCCAAGTACTCTAAGAGCAGAAGAAAGGGTCATCACACACCCTCACCCCAAGGGCCTAGGGATCTCATCCAACAGGAAGCCTGAAAGGTTTTTTCAAGGCTCATACTTTGTGTAAAATATGTGTGCACTATTTTGCGTTCGGCCCCATGATAAAGCCAGATTTATTGAAATGAAAAGTGTAGTTTCAATTTCTTACCCATTAAATTACCTACCACTCCTCCTCTTGCCCCCTGCCCCCAGCACATCTTCTAGAAAGGGGTGGGGGCGGGAGATATTTCCCCGGCTTGGTTACTATGGACCCTTCCTCTCCATCTCCACATGGAAATCTTCCCTCTTTCTGCTTATTCATGATCCCCTGGGAGCTCATCCTCTATCACATGCTCTCCTTTCTCTTCAGTTCCCCAGCAGTCACCAACCAAAGCCACCAAGGCTTGTGTTCACAAGCTGATCCACCTCAATGGTGCTTTACAAATGGTAACAGCACACACTGGGGCTGTAATTACATGTGCTGGGCTCAGTTCATATGAGTTAACTACTTTAATCATCCCAGTGAGCCTATGATTCTATTATTATGCCCATTTTATGGATGAAAAAGCAGAGGTTAAGTAAACAGCAAGTAAGTGGCAAAGCTGGGACTGTCGCTCAAGCACACTTTGGACAGCCTCCAGCCATTCCACTCACAAGGCCTCATTTGGGCCTCATGATGATAGCCTGGTATAGGTGGATGGGGACATTGGGGCCCAGAAGGATCTAATGCATTGATTGCCAAGCTCGATGGTTAAGTGGAGACTAGAATCCAGATCTGACTCTTAGGCTGGTGTTCTTTCCATTCATGTTGCTGCTGAAATCGGAAAATATTCGCTGTCTATTTCCAGTAACACCTGCACCCAAATGGTCTTTGGAGGATTGGGTCTTTGCACTTTCCTGTTGGGTGAAAACAAGGATAAAGCAGTGTTGACCCGGCACTGGCTAAACTTGAAAAGCTTGAAAGACTGCCACCTCGTGGCTTCCTCCGTGGTGGGCCCAGGGCCGGCGAGAGGTAACCTTGGGAGTCCATGATAAGAATTCCCAGTAGAAGCTGGAACTAACCGACCACTGACTTAGCACACCAGGCACCCTGCTAAGCACGTCCAATGGCTCCTCTCATTTATTCTTCACATTAACCTTGTGAGGCTCATCCTATTAGCATCATCCCCATCTCAAAGCTAGGGCTCAGAGGCTAAGTAACCTGCTCAAGGTCATCCTGCTGGTAAGTCTGAAAGCTGAGATTCAAATCCAGGTTTGTCTGCCCCCAGGAGCTGCGTCTACCTCACCGTCCCTAACCTTGCCTCCCCATGCCTTATGCCATCATTCCATTGCCTACCTCCCCCATGTTGTCCCACAGCCCATCGCTAGTTGCTCATGACACAGGTCTCAGCTCATAGAGGTCAGTACCTCAAAGATGCTGTTCCAACCATCTATCCAACTACGCAAGCCCAGTTCTTCCACATCCATTAACTCACTGCATTGCCTTCTTGGGGCTCAGCACTCTCTGACATTATATTATTTATCTGTTTGTATGCTTGTTTGGTGTCTGTATTCCCCACTGGGAACGTCAGCTCCATGAAGGCAGGGACTGCTGCATCCCTGGTGCCTAGTATAGTGCTTGTGAAGCAGTTTAGTTATTGGATGAATGATTGGAAGTGGCAGGGGAGAAAAGGCCCTTTGACGGGTATTTTATGCATTTAACTCAGAGGCTTTCTCATCCCTCCTGTGGTTTCCTGTCATTCTTGCCTCCCCTCTATATCCGGGACCAGAGGTAAACTGAGGCCAGAGCTAAGACTTAGTTTAATTTGACAGATAGGCAGGAAAATATCAGATGTAGTGAAAATAAGATGTTTTGCATTTCCACTCCTCAGTATTTGATATAGTTGAAGGGCCTGAGTTTTTTTGGTAGTGGTTGTTGTTAATTCTTATAATTAGCTTGTATCTTATAGATATTGCCTTTGGTCATTTAAAAAAAAAAGCTTAATTGGTCATTCAGGCCTGGAACCTATTCTGTTCTCCAACTTTATTACTTTCTCTACCACATTCAGAACCTGGAAAGATAGATTAGCATCTCGGGATTATAAACTGCCTGTTCTCACTCACCCACATTTGGATGTGCTCCAGAAAATAGACTCTGGTTTGTGAATTTGAATTTCGAGTCCTACACTTGTAAGGAGAAGCCCAGACCAAGGCACGATTCCTAAGTTCTGCTGAAAATATGAGCAGAGTACAAACGATTACAGATGAGTTAATAGCCAAAGACATGTATGACCTCAGAAAGGAAAAACCATGGTGGCTAATGGTCATTAGAGCTCTGCTGATGTAATTTCAAAGAATGAGGAGAGCCACAATCCCAATGGAATGAAACCAGGAAAATTAAGCTCTGAGCTTAAGCCCCCACGACAGTGATATATATGGTGGTACAGCAATATTGGGGCTGAGCATGGACTAGGAGCGGGCCACCTGACCTCTCATCCAGACCTGTCTCTGTCTCACTGTATGTCCTTCCTTAGTCTGGAAAAATATGACAGAGCTGGCTGGTCTTTCAGATTCCCTGCAGCTCTGATGTTCTAGGCCTTTACTGGGGGCCTGGGGGGCAGGAGAAGGGGCTGGAGGAAGGGAAGCTAATGTTGGCTGAGTTCCTGCTCTACATCAGGTACTGAATGGGCACAGGTCCTCACAGCAGCCCCACTGGCATGAGAAGGAAAAAAAAGGTGGTTACGTGATATGCCTAAAGTGACATTGCTGGAACCTGGTGGAGCTTTGCCACAAGGCATCTGGCAGACCATCTCTACCAATGCTGCAGAGTAGCTAATTTCTAGAAGTAGCACTCATCTCCTAAGGAGCACTGTTCAGGTCCTCACAGTGACCGAGGAAAAGGGGAGCACAGCTGGGGGTGTCAGATTTCTTGGTTTATTTCAACACCATTCTGTGACTCCTAATTAGGCAGCTCAGGGGTGAGGAACAAACGTGGATATAAGTAATGAGCAGCAGCCCTTTTCTCAGAGGCTAGCCCTGGATATAGGGCACAGGACGATTCTGTAATTACACTGGCGGGTGTTTATCGAGGGCCTCTTCCGTGCCAGGTACGACGACAACAACAGCAACAGCAACAATAGCAAACATAATCACAGTAGAAACAACAACAGTAACAACTGCAGCAGCAGCAACAGTAGCAGCAGCAGCCACAGAAGCAGAGGTCTCACTGTGCACTAGGCAGGGTAATGTAGCCATAAGCGTGTTTCCCATGAGGGGAGTAAGATGACTGTCTCTATTTGCTGGTTGAGGAGACTGGGTCTCAGTCTCTGAGAGCTGAAACAAGTACCCCAAGGTCTAACCACCAGGATCGCCATGTTTCTGCTTCTAGATAGTGGAGAAACTGTTAACTCCCTGGGAACGCCAAGGAACCGTATCTCCTGAATGAACAATTGGGGCCTGTGGTCTGATGCATTGATTGATGGAGAACAGGCTGTTTGAAAAGTCCAGGGGCAGTTATTAGCAGTATGGTTCTCAGCAGTTAACCATCTCTTGGTGCCCCCTCTGTTCCATGTCTGCCACACCACTCTCTGGCTGCCCACAGCCCCCCCCCCCACAAAGGCTCATCACTCGGGCTGCCCTCCCCCACAGTATCGTGGACTCCAAAATGATGACTTCTTGGAATGTAAAGTCAAACAGACCATTCTCAGGCTAAACAATCCCCGCCCCCCATTTGGAGGGTGGAAACAGTATAATTTATACCAAGGTGTGAATGACTAATGAGCCACATGTTACATGAAGGTGTGAGTCCTTTTAAAGAGAAGGGGGTTTATCCACCAAGCAACCCTCCTTCATAGAATCCAGTTGCCTGGCCTCCATGCTCTGTGGGGGCAGGTGGAGAGAGAGACCACTCTCCCCAGGGGCTGTTTCTGATCTCTGAACAGAATGCAGTGGTGCAGGGAGCGCTCTGGGAAAGCCCTAAAGGCATAGTGCCTATCCTGTTGGCATCACCTCACCTTTTGAGACCCCTTCTTTGGTGAGAAACCGTTTTAATAAAGGTGTAATTTTGTTACAGAATTTTGTAATTAAATATCCCTAAAAATAATGAGGTTGCAGGCCTCTATCTCCCAATTTATCATGGACTTAATGTCCCAGGTTACACTGTGCTTAATCAAGAATGTCTCCCCATTGTAACTCCATGCAAGCCTTAGAGATAGGAAGTGCTCTTGATTTATCATGAAGGTTGCTCTCTGTTCTCGAGATGTTCTTCTGTTTACCAAGGTGAAAAATAAATGGTGGCTTCGTAGTCAGAAAGAACAGTCTTTCTGTGATCCCTGCCTTCATCCCAGTTCCATGGGCCTCTCTCACCCTCAGAGGTAAATCCATCTCCGTAGAGTACAGGTTCAGAATTGGCTTCTTTTAAGGAGCAAACGTGCTCCCCCTGCTGGTTGAGGGCAGCGAATTCAGCGGTGTGCTGCAAAATCACACTTTGAACTTCCTTTAAACCACAGTATGAACACCTACTATGTGCTAAAGTGCAATGCACATAGTAGGTGCTCATACTGTGCTTTAAAGGAAGATGAGAAAGACCAGTCCCCTGTGCTCAAAGAGCTTAGCGTCTTATGCATAATACATAAAACAACCTATTAATTGCAGGAAGAAATTACTTCTGTCTACAGAGATAAGGGAGCTCCATAGTGGTGATAGAGTTTTACTTGCATCCTGAAAAACCAGTCAGATTTCAGAAGGTGAAGAGGGAGAGAAACGTCAACATAAGGAGTCCTAGAATGTTCGGGTGCAAGAGACTCGGAGAATCATGTACTTTAATCTCCTTTTATAAACGAGGAGAATGGAGCCCAGAGAGGCCAAATGACCTTGATGTAACACATGGACCAGAGACTGGAACCCACATCTTCTCGCTCTAACTCCAGAGTCACCAAGAATTCCAGGCTGAGGGGAAAAATAAAGGGGGCGGCAAGTGCCGGATATGTCAAGGAAATGGAAAAAGGAGTCTGAGTCGCTGCCATAAGAAATTCAATCCCATTTACAGAGGAAGTGAAATGGTCTGGTTAATTTAATTTCCTAATTAGATGAAAGTTCAGCAGAAAGGCTGCACTGTTAGAAATGTTGATTTTTAAAAACTTCCTAAAATGTTTTATTTCATTTTTCTGCCTTAGCGAGCAAAGTGAGGCAACAGATCGTTCACTGATAAGTCTAGATCTTACAGTATCTCACCATATTTTAGATGTAGAGAGCATACAAGCTTATAGATATAGTCCCTTCAAGGGCTTCTTTAAATCTTTAATAGCAACATACTTGCCTGCCATTTGTCTTTGTATCATTAACCATAGTATTTAGATTTATTTATCAGTGTAGGGAAGCTGAATACAGAAAACCATCTGATTAAGTGAGGGTCCTGCCTCACTTTGCTCTAGTTAACTGGGGTTTTGCTGGGTTGTTTAGGGTGGTCCCAGCTGAGCCTCCTGCACAGCTCTGACCTCAGGGCTGCACTGGGCAGCGGGGTTTCAGTGAGGAGACCCGAACAATTACTGGGCTTTTTGGGAAAGGAGTAGGTAGGACATTCCACTGAGGACACTGGCTGGCTCATGCCCAAACTCTCCCCATTGAGACTGAACCCCCCAAAAAAAAAGTTATGAGCAGTGGTCTTATCTAAATGGGGGCCCTATGGGATTTGGCTCCAGCCTGGGTGGGTGGCCCTCAATGCTTCCCACTTCCCAATAGTCACGCCCTGTGTAGTTCCCTCCTACACTATACCAGGATTGTACAACTAGGACAATCCAACATAAGTGATAGGATGCCACTTCCTGGTTAGGTTATAAAAAGACATTGCAGCATTCATCTTACTCTCTCTCTCTCTCTCTCTCTCTCTCTCTCTCTCTCTCTCTCTCTCTCTCATCACTTGCTCTGGGGGAAGCCAGCTGCCGTGGCATGAGCATCACTATGGAGAGACCCATTGGGCAAGGCACTGAGGACTCCAGCCAAAAGCCACATGAGTGAGCCTGGAAGCAGAAACTCCAGGCCCCATCAAGCTTACAGATGACTGCCACTCTGGCTTACATCTTGACAGCAATCTTATGAGAGAGCCTGAGCTACAACTACCTAGATTGCCAACCCTCATAATCTATGCAAGGTAATAAATACTTGGGTGGTTTTTTTTTTTACACTTCATTTATTTTGACATTCAATATTATTTTATATTAATTTCAGGTCACAGCGCAGTGGTTAGAAATGTGTATAACTTAAGAAGTGATCGCCCTGACTAGTCTACTACCCCCCTGGCACTCACTATACATAGTTATTACCGTATTATTGACTATATTCTCTATGCTTTACTTTATATCCCCAAGACTATTTTGTAAATACCAATTTGTACTTCTCAATCCCTTCATATTTTTCACCCTGCCCCCAAACCCCTTCCCATCTATCACCCCAATAAACCTAGTACCCATCTGACACCATACATAGTTATTAAATATTATTGACAATATACCTTATACTATACCCTACATACATCCCCATGGCTACTGTGTAACAACCAATTTGTACTTCTTAATCTCTTCCCCTTTCTCGCTCACCCCCAACCTCCCTCCCATGTGGCAACCATCAAAATGTTCTCTGTATCTATGAGTTTGTTTCTGTTTTATTTGTTTGTTTATTTTGTTCTTTAGATTCCAGACATAAGCGGAATCACACTGTATCTGTCTTTCTGTGCCTGAAAGTTGGGTGGGGCGGGGTCTCAGGGAAGCCCTGGGGCGGGGCAGACAAAAGGTGATAGCCAGTTAGATGGAGACTCAGATATGGCTGCGTCTGTGCGCAGGGAGGGGGAGGGCTCAACAAACAATGGCTTCCACCAGCTCCTTCCTCTAGGAGAAAGCTGCTCCTCTGGCCCTCACCCTGAAGTTGGACAATTCAGTTCCTCCCTGTATGTCCCTGGTGCCTTTCGAGTTGCTCTCCCAGTGCTGGAGCTCAGAGTGGGTGAATCTGTTGGTGAGTAAGTCCGTGCTCAGGCTCTTTAAGAGAAGCACCTAGGACTGCAGCTGCCCTGTGGCTCACTCAGCCACAATCTCTGGTTTTCACAGCCAGAAGTTATGGGACTTCTTTCCCTGGCACTGGAACCCTAGGCTGGGGAGCCTAGTGTGTGGCTGGAACCCCTTGCTCCTCTGGGGGGATCTCCACAGCTGAGATATCCCTCCCAATTTTCATGGTCACACATGGGTGTGGGACCAGCCCGTTCCACGTCTTTGCCCCTCCTACCAGTCTCGAGGTGTGTCTGTATGTCTGTAATTGTAGGGCTTTGGTTCAGCTAGACTTCAGATGAGTCTCAGTGATGGTTGTTCTGTAACTTAGTTGTAATTGATGTGGTCCTAAGAGGAGGTGAGCACAGCGTTTACCTACTCTGCCATTTTGACCAGAAATTATATACTTGCTGTTTTAAGTTGCTAACATTTAGGCTAATTTGTTACGTAACAATAGATGACTAAGACACTTAGCTAGAGACCTCCCTGTGATGGGGAAGCCTTAGGGACTGCTCTTTCCCAGAACCCCTCCTGAATGGCCTGGGGTAGTCTTGACATCCTGGAATCTTAAATCCAGTGAGGACCTCGAAGCTTAGCTAGTCTACGTCCCTCATTTTACAGCTGAAAAAGGAGAGGCCAGAGGGGAAGAGGCTTTGTGTGGAGCCACATTGAGGTGAAAATTCAGGTGTTTTGACTTAGGCTTCACCCTTTTCTACCTATATTCCCATTCCCTGCACCATTGTCAGCTTCCCTGTTCACCGTTTCATTCACAAAGTATGTACAGAATGTGTACTATGTGCCATACAGTGTCAGTCCCTGGGGCATTGTTTCGGGTCTGGACATATGTGGAACTACTGGTCAAAGTTATTTGAATATCACATAATTATTATAATGGATATGTGTTGAATGAATGAATGATTGAATAAGACTAGATTACAACCAGGAGGCGCGTGGGCTAGTCCTTGCTTTGATGAATATCCTGGGTTTCCTTCGTTATTGTGTATAAATGAAGGTTCCAGGCTGATGTGCAGTACAAAGGCTTCGATTAAGATGTAGAATCTTAGAATTTTAGAACTAGAAAGGACCTTGGCAGGCAAGTGATGCTGAAATTTTAGAAGAATAGTGGGTCTCTTTGAAAAACAGATGGATCTATGGGCCTCTTTAACCACACGCACAAAACACTCTGCATATAAATTTGGGGATTCTTAGAACATTTGAAACCCACCCACGAACTTCCCAGGGATCCATAGGCCAAGAACCTTTGATCTGGTCTAACCTCCTGTTATTTTAGATGAGAAAACTGAGATCCAGAGAAGGGAAGTAACATGCCCTACATCACACAGCAATTCAGTAGTAAAGTCCATGCTTGAACCATGTCTCCTGAGATCTGGTCCAGCATTCTCCCCCACAGAGCCCTGACTTACAGGAATTACACAAGTCGCCAGGAAACCAGCCCCAGCTCCTGAAACATAGAACTTTAGGAAATCACACATTGATATTTCTTTTCTGTTAATATCTCTTGAAGACAGACAGAATGGCTCCAACGACCAACTCTGTCTCCAGCCATAGGCTAAGTGGCATCGCTGGATGCTTCCTAAAATTGGGCAGTTGGAAAGCACTAGAGATGGGAATGACAGATCCAGGGAGTGTCGAGGATTGGGGGAAGTGAAGGAAAGTCGGTGACATGGGTGCTCAGCAGCGAAGCCCCAAGGACAGTCAGCTTTGCTCTGCCCCCTGGCTGGCCCCAGGCATTCAGGGGCGCCTCTGCTATGGAGCAGACAGTTCATGTTTAGACAGGACCTGGTTTCTCACGATCACGAAAAGAAACAGCTTCGCATAGTGGCAAAGAGCAGGGGCTCTGGTGCCAGCCTGCCTGGGTGCAGTCACATTTTGCTTCTTTTTAGCCTTGCCATCTGGGACCACTCTAACCTCTCTTCCTGATCTGTAAAATGGGGACCATGACAGCCCTTGCACCATAGGCTTGTTGTCAGGATCAAATGAGTTCATTTTTGTAAAGTGCTTAGACCAGAGCCTGATGTATAAGTGCCATATAAATGTATGATAATGAAGGGCATAAAATCCAAACTTCTTCAGGCATCAGTTTTTGTCTGCTGGGTTCTTCAGAACAGAGGCCACTGAACTTTAAAAAAAAAAAGGATACATTCTAAAAAATCAACTTTATTGAAATGTAAATTATCTACAATAACATGTATCTATTGTAAGCATACATTCAGATAGATGAAGTTGACACATTTATATATTGTGTAACCACCACAATCAGGATATAGACTGTTTCCATCATCCCCCAAAGCTTTCTTGTCCCTCATCCTAGCCAAATCCCCTTTACCCCCAAAACCCCAGGTAACCATGACCTTCAGCACCAAAGGGTATGATGGCCCATCTCTATCAGTAAGCAGCTGTTGAGCTGCCAAAATATATGGATGCATTTACTTAGATATTATATGTGTCCTGCTGTCAAGTTGTGTCATACCCATTTGGAAAGCTTCATTTCTGTTTTATTTTTTTTATTTAGAAAGATATTAAAAAAATATTAAGCAAAGGGACAAAACGTGAACAATTAGTGAATCCGCCTAAAGGGGATTTGAGAGTTTTTCATACAGTTCTCGGAATTTTTCTGTAAATTTGACATTGCTTCAGAATAAAAAGTCACCACAACTAAAATAAACATAAGTAGCAGTAGACAAAGCTACTGCTAGCACTGGGAGCACTGTTCTTTCTCGGAGGCCCCTGGAGAGTTTGCTGAGACTGCCTGAGCCCAGGCCTCACCCTGCTCAAAGGAAGCAGAACTCCAAGGGTAAGGCCTGGGCATCTGCTTGGCACCTAACGACAGGGCCGTGGGGACTTTGGCGGGAGAGGGTCCCTCCAGCTGGCTGAGTCCACACTGGCCTTTGGCGTAAAATGGACCAAGCTTGAGTTTGGCGGGCAAAGAGCTGGCTCAGATTGGTGGGACAGATGTGTTTGTGAAACGCTTTGTATCCATGAAGCACATAAGGGCTTAAAGCATCCCCATCTTTTAGGAATGAGTCAGTTTAAAAATGAATATATACGATACAATATGAAATAAAGCATCAGCTAATTATAGCTGCTGCCGCCGCCGCTGCTGCTGCTACCAGCTAGGGTGACCAACCATCCTGAGTTGCCTGAGACTGTCCTCATTTTAGCACTGAAAGCCCTGCGAGCTGGGAAACGCCTCAGTTCTAGGCAAACGGGATGGTTGGTCACCGTAGAGCCCATTACTAGTGTTTTGATTGCCACAATCACTTCATTCACTCCTGTATTAGTCTGTTCACGCTGCTCTAAGAAAACACTGTAGACGGGTTGGCGGAAACAACAGAAATTTGTTTTTTCACCATTCTGGAGGCTGGGAAGTCCAAGATCAGAGGGGGAGCTCGCTTCCTGGCTCGCAGACAGCCACCTTCTTGCTGTGTGTGTGTCTCACATGGCCCTTCTTCTGTGTGTGTATGGGGAGGTGGGGCGCTCTGGTGTCTCCTTCTCCTCTCATAAGGACACCGATCCCATCAGGTCAGGGACCTACTCTTATGACCTCATTTAACTGAATTACTTCTGTCAGGCGAGGGCTTCAACATATGCATTTTGAGGACACCGTCTGCCCTCCAGTCTGACTGCCTCCACCACAGCCATAGCCATAAAACAAGGCCCTCCAGCCCGCTCTTGGGACAGCTCCCCCACCAACCCACGCATTCCTTTGCCTTTACTCCCTTCCACTGTCTTCCCCGCTTCCTTTGGCTGTTAGCATGTTGCTGTTCCCTAGGAATATTCTATCTCTTCGAACATCCCTTCTTTCCATTGTTTGCCTCGGCCAGGTTCGGAAAGCCAGGCACTTAGTTTTCAGAGGAGCTGGATCTGGGAGCCCAGAAAGGGAATTCCCTAGAACCTTCTCATACCCGTAGCCTATCCACCGTAAACCATTCCCCCAGACTCCCCTTCTCCTGAACTCATCATGTCAGTGGCCATCTCAGCTGCGGGCAGCCCACCAGCTGCATGAGGGCTACACGGGGGGCTCATGAAGGTTAATGAGGCTCAGCTGCCGGTCCTCCTGGAGGTGCTGTCACCCTGAGTTGTGCCCCAGAGCCCTGCGCTGGCCTCTTCCTGTCGCCGGGACATCATTAAAAATGTTAATTATTAATTATCACTAAAAGCTCTTTTTGCTGCATTGCTATTCTCGATTGCTCTCACTATCTCTCTTCCCCCCACCTTTCTTTCTGTAACTGGATCCTGGTTGCTGGGTCTCCCGTTTTTCTTTTAGTCCTTTTCCTCTGATCTCCTCACATTTTCAGACTAGGGAGTTGGAGCATCCTGGGGCAAAGGGCAGTCGGGAAGAGGCACCTGGACACAACCTTTTGATGTGTCATTCTGGCCAGAGCACCCACTTCCTTATCTCAAAGCATTGAGAACTTAAGGATATAGAAAGTTGGCAGAACCTGGGCAAGAATTGGGTTGTGGTGTTGTGAAATATTTCTGGTGAACCTAAGAAACTCATTCTCTTCATCTTCTCTGCACCTTCAGTTCAGATGCTGAGGCCCAGTTTTGTTGGCAAAAAGGCCCAACAGATAAAGAGATGTGATTTGAAGGAATCTCCAGAAAGATCACTACACCTTCACCCTACTGTGGTACCACGTTTCCACCCTTGGGGAGGCAGTTTGATGGAGGGGGAAATCAGGTGACAGCTCAAGGCCAGAGTTGTCACTACCTGTTCTGAGAGCTTGGGTCACCTCTTTTCATCTCAGGCCATATCATTCAGTGAAAAGAATAGGATTTTGACGTCAGGAGACTTGGGTTTGAATCCCTGCTCTGCCATGCACTTGCTGTGTGGCATTGGACAAGTTATATACCTCTCTGAGCCTCATCATCAAAACATGACAATAATCTCTCCCTCTCTGGGCTATTGGGGAATTTAATGAGATCATGACCTCTATCGCTGAGTCTGGCATATTGAGGGGCTTAATAAATGTTTGTATCTTATTAAAAAAAGAGAGAGATGAAAACTCCTGCCCTTCCTTTGTGACAAAGCTGGGAGGGTTGAATTTCTGAGCACTTGCTATGTGCCAGCCACTCTTCTATACACTTTATGCAGATGAGCTCATTTACTCCTTCCTTATAACAATTCTATGATGGAGGCTATTATTATCATCACTAGTTATAAAGGAGGCAAGTCAGATAAAGAAAAGTTACATAACTTGCCTGATGTTATGTGCTAGTAAGCAGAAAAGCTGGGAAGTTTTTAGGATAGATTCGCAACTAGAACTGTGTTGTCTAATAATGTAGCCACTTGCCAGAGATGGTTATTGAGCTCTTGATATGTGGTTAGTCTGAATTGAGATGCAATTTAATTGTAAATTATAACCCCCATTTCAAAGACAGTACGAAGAAAGAGAGTGTAACATAGTTCATAAATAATTTTTAATACCAATTACATGTTAAAATGGTAGTATTTTGGATATATACTGAGTTTAATACAATATGTCATTAAAATTAACTTTACCTGTTTCTTTTTCCAAATTTTAATGTGGCTACTAGAAAATGTTAAATGAAACATGTGGCTCACATTTTATTTCTACTGGACCGTGTAGCCTAGAACCCCTGCTCAGCAGTGAGGATTTGTAAAGACCGAAGTGCTAGGTGATGCATGATAGAAAAGTCACAACCAGCTCCTAAATACATGTTCGTAGGGTTTTGTCAATATTAGGAGTCCCCTTATTAAGACCTCTGAGAGAAGGGAGGCCCCAAGCCTTCACCAGGGAAGTCAAGGAGTGGCCTAGCAGATACCGATTCTTTGACCTTGAGTCTTTACTCACCGCCCTGCCACCCGCATTGGAGGTAGCAGTGAGAGGAAAGAGAGCTTGTCCAATACCAATTTTGCTTCTTAGTTCGGCCCCAGGGTGGGGATGCGGTTCACATGTAATTCAATGGACAGACATCCCAAGCAGCTGCTTGCAGGCCCCAGGGGTCGGAGAGCAGGGCAGGCTCCGCTGACGTCTGCTCTCCTCAGGTGACCCCTCACCTGCTCTGCCTGCACATTCTTTGGCGGCTCTTGGTGTGAGTACCTCCAGTACTAGGGAGCTGAGTGACCCCGTCTGCCCCACTGTCAGAATCTTCTGCTTTTTGGAAAAGTCCTTTTACCAACCCTCCCTTTGCAGGGTGCTTCAGTTCCATAAATTCCTGGTTCTGTTTTCTGGAACTGCGCTTCTCAGAGTTCCAGAAAACACGGCACACAGCTCAGTGAGCCCCAAAGATCTACCACATCAAAATCTCCAGGGATAAGGAATATGCATCTCTCTCCCTCTCTCTGTTCCTTTTTCCTCCCCTCTCTCTCCTTTTCCCCCCTATTTTCCTCTCTTTCTACCCTGCCCTTTCTCTCTCTCCTCTCACCCCTTCTCTCCCCATTCTCTTTGTCTCTTTCTGTAACACACACACACACACACACACACACACACACACACACACAGTGTTATAAGAACCAGACCCAGAAGCAAGGTCCTCGGCTTGATGTCACAATGCCCAACAGTGTGAACAGTTGTGACATAAGCTACCAGGAATTTTTCCTAAAAATTGTGACAAGTTTGCAAATCATTTACTTTTTAAATTGTGCAGGTTCAAGATTACTCCTACGGGTGTCACTTTTATTCACTGGTATTCCTGGACACTTTCTTCGTTAGAAGAGAGTGTGGTGTTACTGCCACATGAGGGGCGCTGGGCACACCCACACCCTCTCTTACTCCTGCCCAGGGAGGTCAGTCACTGAGAAGGAAGAATGGGTCCACAGTTATGCTAATATCGAGCACTTACCCTGGGACCAGCAATGTGCTAAGAACTTTGCATGTATTAACTCATCTGACCCTCACATTAATCCTTGGAGGTAGGAACCATTATTAGCTTAATTTTACAAATGAGGAAATGGATAAGAGAGGTTAGGTAACTTGCTCAAAGTCACCCAGCTGGCAAACAAGCCAGAAAGGTCTCGAATATGCAGGTAGGTTTGTTAATCTTGGTAGACTTTGTCCCATGACTATTGGGGTGTCTGGGGAGACCATAATCTTTGTTTAGGGACCCAAATACAGGAATCCTGCGTGCCGCCGTGAGAGGTCCCCAGAGCTGTAGAACACAGGGAACAAGGCAAGGCAAAGGAACAGGTTATGACTCCTGGGACTCTGGCCCCAATCCCCACTGAGGGGTGCCAAGGAGCCATACTGGGCCCTTTGGAGAACTCTCTACCTCAGTGAGGAAGCCTAGACCTGAAGCCAGCCGAAACGCCCACGCTGCCAACTTCCATGCCAAAAAGTCTACCAATTCTTGGCTTTCAGCGTTTCAACTCAAGGAAGGGCCATACTTGCCATACAAGAGACCAAGAGCATATTTGCACACTGGGTTTATTTATTGCCCATCCCCCTCAGGCTCACCCCCACTCAGCGTCCTCAGACCTGGTGGTCTGCAGAGCACGCTCCCTCCTGGAGGGTGGAGAAGCAGGAAGAGAAGCTGTGACATGTTCTCAACCACCAGACTCTTGCAGGAGATCAACAGGTCACCACAATGAATGGGACTTTGATTGTTGTAACCATGTCAAGTTACTGCAAGTTCTTTACTTTCCTGAAAGAATGGGGGAGGCAGTCTAAAACTGAGGGTCTGCCATGGGAATGTGCTGGGCATGTGAAGGTTATCTGTCCCGTGTGTCTTAGCAGATAAACTTAATTGGAAATGACTGACCTAGGGGCATCCACTGAGGAAGTCCACTCCAGCTTCCACGTGACAACCCGTCACATGTTTGAAGCAGCACTCACGCGCCCCTCGATTTGTCCCTTCTCTTGAACAAAAGTTTTCCAGCTCCTTCAAGCCTTCTTTATGGACATGATTTTCAGCTTCTGCACCATCTGGCTGCCAGTCTCAAGATGTGCTCCAATTTCTCAACGTCCTTCTCCCCCTGCGATGCCCAGGGTTGAGTGTTTTGCTCCTGATAAGATTGACCAGTTCCGAGCACGTCGAGGCCCTGTTATGATGTAGACCAGAGAACTCTACCTCCCTTAATGTAGCCAAGATTGCACTCCCTTTACGTATCATGTATCAACCACATAACACAGTTGGACCAGGCTGAGCTAGCGGCCAATTTATAGAGTAACAAACAAATAGGTCATTTTCTCATGGACCGCTGCCAAGCCAGGTCTACCCCATCCGGTACTTGTGCAATTAATTTTTAACCTAAATGCAGGACTTTGCATTTCTCTCTTCTCGTTCCATCATGTTGGTTTCAGCTCTGTGTTCCTTCCTGTTGAGGTCATTTCTTATTTCCATTCTGTCATCTGTGGTGGTAACTATGCTTCCCAGCTTTGGGTCTGCTGCAAACTTGATTAGAACACCTCGTACGGTGTCGTCTGAATCACAGGTAACAATGCCAACGAGGTCAGTGCCAAGGACAGAGCTCTATGGCATGCCACTAGAGACCTTCTTTGGGCTGATGCAGAAAAACTAATCAACATTCTGTGACTGTGGTTGCTCATCCAGCTATGACTCCACTTCTTGTCCTCTGACCTAATTCTCATTTCCCCGTCACATCCTCAAGGGCACCAGGTAAAGCATTTGTCAAATGCCACATGGAAATCAAGATGCATTGGGTCCCTATCATTGCCTTGAACTGCTGCCTGAATGAGTAGAATTGCTGCTGATGTGCATGGATAAGATATTTATCTGTCTGGAGGGTGGGGTGAAGAAGGAAAATAAGTGTGTTAATGACTGAGAAGATAGGGAGTCACTGTGGAAAATATAGGGAAGCCCATTTAAATGGAGGGGTTAGTATATAGACACTTCTCCTACTAGCAAGTATCATCTTGCTCCATTAAATGCTCATACTGTTTTCTAGCCATGTATCATGTATGGTAATTGTTGCATGCATTTTTATCTCCTTCATGAACCTCTGAATTTTTCTTCTTTTTTTCTTTGCTTAAGCCATTTTTATATCTCCTATTGCCAATGTTTCCAAAACTACACACCTTAAGTCAAAGACTGTCTTAATCATTGAATAAGGACATATGAAAAGCGCCCAGCCCAGAGCTTGGCCCAGTGCAGGAGCTCAAAAAATATGAGCCCTTGGTGTGCCTGCAGCACCCAGCCAGGGCCTTACACGGAGCAAGTGCTCAGTGAATGTGTGAATGGATGCTTGCGTAACTGAGTGGCTGTCTCTCATCTCCCTGGCATTCAGACTGCCACAGGAAGGGTGTGGGAGTGATGACACCGGGCGACCCGGTCCTTAGGTTTATAGTTGAACTGAGCTGAATCAGTGCATGTCTGATTCATGTGAACTGAACCAACTTTTCAAGAAGCTGATTGTGAAGCCAGGATGCCACAGAGTAATTTGCTCTGAGAACTAGTGTCTGATTCCCCCCTGGAGGGGAGAGGCACATGCCTGGCTGCAGAATGATGACCAAATAGGCTTGCTGCGGTGTTGGGACGGGGGACAGGGAATCCCAGAGGCGGCAAGAACAATGGCAGGGGCTGAGCTCAGACAGCATCTAAACGAGAGGCCAGGGCTCCAAGAGAAGTCAAGTTCAGTTGGTCCTCAGGTCTGAGGTGTGGGGCTGGGGCTCTGTGTGGGAGACAAGCCAAGAAAGCAGGTGCTAAGTAAGTGCTAAAAAATCAAGGAGCAAAAGTGAGCATGCTCTGAGCCGGTCCAGGCCTTGTACAGCAAAATGTGCCTGGTCTGGCCAGAGCTTGCTGTCACGGGGGCCAGCTGCATGGGGCCTGGAGTGCTTGGCCTGGCTGACAGACCCAGATCTGGGCAGGCTCTTATGACAGCTCAGGGTATCTAGATACGCACTTTTTTCCTGCTCTGTATTGGTGTAAGGCCAATATAGCTACACTGTCCAAATGCTGCTTTTAAACAAAGGCCTTTCCTTTGTTAACCAAATAGCTCTGTTATTACAAAAATACTTGCTTTATATGCCAAGGATCCTTTACATGGCTAGGATGGGCTTTGTACTCAGCCAGTCTTGGGTTCAAATACCAGTTCTGTCGTTTGTGGCTGTTTGATCTTGGGTACGTTACATAGCTGTTCCGAGCCTCAGTTTCCCCTTCTGCAAACTGGGAATAATAGTAACATCTGCCTTATGATACTGTTGGGACATTAGACTTAACATATCTAAAATGCCTGGCAGGTTGCTGTAGTAATCTGTAGCCATCACTATCAACTGTGTTAACTGAGTGTCGTCGGGCAAAAGTCACTTAACTCCTCAGCCTCCTTTCCCTCATGAGCACAATGGCTGGAAGAACTGTGAGGACATGGAAGGGAAAACGTGTTGTTTGTAAAGTGTGAAGTACTCAACAAACGTAAGAACTCTGAGGACGCACAGGTTGCTGAGATAGCTTAGGAAAGCCTCACTCTTCTATGCACAAACCAAGCCCAAAGCTGTGCCCTGAGTCAGGGACGTGGGGACAGTCTTCAAAGAGGACTGCGATACCTTCCAAACTGTTTACAAAATGTGTGAGCATCCCCATGCAACGCAGCCTCCTGGGGAGAGAGCCCACAGCTTTCATTCTATTTTCCAAGGGGTCCATAGTCTCCAACAGGTCAAGAAACCCTGCCCTGGGTTGTGAAACTGCAGTTTCCCAGTAGTGCTGTTAAATCTGGGCGTGTGGAGTTCTTTAGAGTGGAGAGAGCAGAGTCAGCACCGTGAGCAGCTGGGGCAAGTCTAGGTATGGGCCCATGTCCCTTGGATCTTCCTCCAGCACCCAGGAATGCAAGGTCCTACCCTGCTTGTTTCTAGAAGCACTGCACATGACACTACGCTAGCTAGTCACTCAGTCTAAATAGCCCTGCCCGTCTGCAAAGACCTTTCATGTCATTCCCAGCATAATTCCAAACATTTAGAATTACGACCCCCATTTTGTCAGTGGTGAAAAAGATGCAGACAGTGACCAACAGAGATGATATGCAGAGTGAAATGAGCACGTAGGCAGGCAAGAGTTAGGGGATCTGAGTTATAGACCAGCCCTGCCTCTGTGTGGCTGATGGAACAGGCTGATGCAAGGGCTCTGTTTGGCCACTACAGAGGCTTAGTGAAGAGGCAGAGGGCAGTTGGTGGTGAGCCCCTTGTCAGAGGGGTGTCTAGTCCTGGTCACCGCACTTTCTCATCCATCCATGAGGATGCTGAAGTGGGTTATGGTCTAATGCTGGCAACCCTTGTGGGAAGATGCCATTATCTATCCCCTTTCATTTCTCTCTGAAGAAGTCACATTTGAGGTTACTCCCCAGACCTAAGGAGCCTTGGTGAGGAAACAGACTAGTTAGTTTCACTCTGGGCATCGGCACAAGCCCCTCTCTTGCTCTCTCACCCTTCCTTTGACTTAATGTGACCTTGTGTCCCATCATGTTCTCAGATCGCAGTTTGGATGTTGAAGGGAATAAATGAACTCCTTTGCTACACGGAAAGAGTATCCCTGCACAGTCCAGCCTACTGGGATATGAGTTCAAAGCCCCACCCACCTAATCGTGGCAATAATAGCTAACACTTACGTAGTGCGGTGCCAAGTATTAAATGCATTTAATTCTCTCAACAACCTAGCAAGTAAATCCTATGACAATCCCTTTCTCCAAGAGAAGGACATTGAGGCATGAGGAAAGGAAACAAATGAGCTGCCCAGGGTCTCACAGCTAGTAAGTGGTAGTAACAGGACTCAAATCCAGTAAGTCTGGCTCCAGTGTCCCTGTGCCTAACCACTGCACCATGTTGCCTCGCTGTGAGGAAAACACCATCCTCCTGGCCCTCCTTCATTTGTGCACATGTCTATGGCAGGGTCCTTGCAGGGAGGAGGGGAGCCTGGGCCAAGGCAGAACTTAAAAATTCCTGGATGAATGTCAGATCTGGCCTCAGTTTCCTCATTGGTAAAGTGGGGACAGTTCATGCCCTACTTACTGACAGAATTATTGTGTGGATCAAATGAATCCCAATGCAAAGGCTTTGCAAACACTGAGCATTGCCTAATAAAAGGCATCGCCATTATCGTTATTGGTCGAGCAGCTCTACGTGTCCCAGCTGCCTGCAGGCGATGTACAGCCTATGCTTTTGCTGGAGTTGGTGACTAGAGACCTTTCTACCTGATTCTCTAAGGCTCAGCCTCCATCTCTCCTTTCCCCTGTTTTCCCTCAGAGGAGGCATTGTGTCCTTCAGCCCAGAACTCGACCCAAATCCCAGGAAGAGATGTACCAAGATTCCGCCCTGTTTTGCCAATGCATTTGCCCAGGTGCCCTGGCCAGCTCCCAACGCTGGCAATCAATCATCACTAGCCTCTACCAGGTACTTACTGCGTTTTTTTCACCTCTGTTCTAATTTGCCCTCTACCCCATTCTGCCACATAGTACTGGTGTCTGTCATAAATGGGTATTGTGTTGCACTTCTGAGAAGACCAAGCGACAGGTCCCAGGAAGTGGGGGATAGAGAAAAGGAATAGAAAACAAAAAAAAGAATAGGTGACCTCTACCGTGTTTCTAAGATTGTCCTTTTCGGCCCACTTCCTACTATTTGCAGCAACAGATTCCATTGAGCATCTGCCAGTTTGGCCAACAGCTCTAATGGCAACATGAAGGAAGATGCCGGCATTTAAGGAAGGCCCACCCTGACCCCAGGAGTGTCACTCACTCCAATCTGGTCTGCTTCCAGAGAGAAGTGGTTCCTGGTTAGCTGAGGTTGAAAAGATGGCGAGAGGGAGTAGCGTCAGCAGAGGAGGGGATGTGGAAGAGAGGAAGCAGGTGACAAGCAGTAGGTCCAGGAGTCCAGCTGGCTGGGTTGGAGAAAGTGAGTGGTGAGATTTATGGGCTCACTGTTTGCTGGAGGGGGGCCCAGGCTGCAGAGAGATGTGGGGTATCTGGGCAGCACGCAGAAGGACTGGTGGGGGCCTGCCCTGATGAAAAGGCAGATCTGGAAGTGGGACTGTACGGGTGGGTATCCCATGAGCTCCTCCTTTTACAGACGGGAAAACGAGGCTCAAATAGGGGAAATGGATTGGCCAGGGTTGCGTGGGTAGTGGCAGAGCTAAAACTAGAACTGGCTTTCAAGTCGGAGCTGGGGATAACTCCCAGTTCTGATGCTCATTAACTACGTGACCTCAGACACCTTACTTAATCCCTCTAAACCTCAACTTTCCCCAGGTGTAAAGTGGGGATGAGGACATGGACCTTGCAAGGCTGTTCAGAGGCCTGAAGGAGATAATCCGGGTCGTACTCCATCCTTTTCCTTTCCGTCGTACGCACAGATCTCCCAAGCTGGGCAGCCTAGGCATTTGAAGGATCCAGAGGCTTGAAATATTCATAATCTGGGTTGTTTTGAGGGTGGATTTTGGTAAGTGTTTGGGTAACGGAACAGATACAGTGAACAAGGAACACTGATGGGTCAGATGTGAACCTTCCCCGATCACTGGTCGTGCTTCGCTCCTCCCCTTTTGGTGTCTCCCTCTGACCACTGTTTTGATGACTTTCCTTCCTGTGTCTCCTCCCATGACCACTCTGACTTAACCATAAAAAAAAGGTACATTCATCATTATTTTCTGTTTTTAATGAAAAATACACTATAGCCCCTGATCTTAATTTTAAAATCATATCTCTCTCTTTGTCAATTTATTTAATATAAATTCAGTAAGTATTTATTGAGCATCTACTATGTGCCAGTCACTGTGCCAGGAGTTGGAGATACAGCAGTGAATAGAGCACTTTAAATTCCCTGCCCGTGTGGAACTTATATTCTAGTGGTGTGATTCTCCACCTCCACCCATACCTCTCACTTAATGTATCTTATTCAGTTTCCTTTTTTATTTTATTTTTTTTTATCACTTTTCTTCCTTGGCTGATATTTTTTGTGAGTCAGTGGTCCTCCATATAGAACCGTCCCCACCATGGCTGAAGTCCATTGTCTAGTATAGTCAGACTTGGTTATAAACCAACAAGTAAAGGAACACAGAATAAGTGGCAAAGCAAACAACACCCCCTCCCCAGGTCACACGCTCCGCTGTGCTGTTTTCCAGGATGTGAAGACCATTTCAGTGTGGCTAAATGTGCAGTGGCCATCAACTGTCCACCAGCCCTCTCTTCTGTTGTTCTGCAGCGTCACTGGGGCAGCTTTGGGTGCTCCATGGGTAACATGCGTAGATCTGGGCATGTAGCAGGAGCTCAGAAAGGTGAGGATAGCTGGATAGTCAGAGCTTCTTGGAATTGTCTGGGTGAAGGCAGGGCCAGGCACCCTAGTGATCTGCTTTGATGGGGGTACCGGGCTATGGCCAGGCTTTATCCAAGAGCAGACCTAATCCTTTGGGGCTGGGGGGTGAGGGAGGGAATACTTACAGGACATGAACTCCTTCCTTCTAGAAGAAGGAAGACTTCCCTGCAGCTGCTGAGGTTTACAAAGTTTTTCCAGAGTGTCTGGTGGATAGAAAGATTCTGCCTACCCAGAAATCATATTCTCAGGAGCAAACACAGAACGAGGGAAAGGAAGGCTGTCTGCTGCTTGTGCAGAAAGTGCTGTAATCTGCTCAGGGAGGTGAACGGGGGCCTTATCCCTCTGAGTAGGAGATTAAAGGCCTGAACTTGTGATTGCTGCTCGGCTGGGGACCTCTGCTGTACACCGACAGGGAGCCCTGAGAGCATAGAGAACACAGCTGCCACTGGAGAAAGTCAGCGTGGGGGACCGCCAGTGGCGGGCTGTTGAAAACAAATGGGGCAAAGAAATGATTCTGATGCTATCGATTGGAGCTGATGTTTGCAGAACAGCCGGAAATGACTGACTTCCCTTCAAAACCAGTAGGGAAACTGAAGGCAGTGAACCCAGGACAGACCTTGCTAAACCCTGCCAAGGATTTTCGCGTCCCCAGCCCTTTTCCCCTCCCTCCCAGAAACCCTCACGCTAAAACCCCGGCGAGAGAGGTGGGATAGATAGGTCCTCCCAGTGCTGTGGCTCATTCCTCCCCACGCTTATCCTCCCATGGCCTCCAGCGCAATCTTCCTCAGCCTCCAACTGGGCTGGCTGCTGCCACCAGCACATCTGGCCCCTGATCTCCCCTTGCCACTGTTGTTAAGGCTTCTGCTGTGTGTGTGTCAGGATATGGATGAGTGCCTTCCCTCCTTCCATTAGCTGAGACAACACTGGAGCTTTTGTAGTTGTTGTCATTTACTTAAAGGGAACTCTACTAGTAAATTACCAAAACAAATCAAGAAAAGAAAGTATAAAAGCCTAGAAATGGGTGAGTTTGCAGAGCAGGGACTCTTCAACCCAAGATAACTCAAGATTAGCTCAGTGATCACAGTTTATTGGAAACCCAGGTCCCTATTTTCCTGTCCCCTCCCCTCCCCTCCCTTCCTTTCCCTTCTCTTCCCCTCCCCTCTTCTCCTCTCACCTCCTTTCTTCACCTCCCCCGCCCCTCCCCCTTCTCACTTCTCTCTCTCCTTCCTTCCTTCTTTCTTTCTTTGTTCCCCCCCCCCGTGTTAGTCTGCTGTTTTCCAAAAAGCAAGATTGCAAGATGTGATGAAAGGGGCACCAATTCTATTGAGGGAGACACCTGTGTGAAAGAAAATGGGGAGGGAGCTAAAAAAGGCTGGAAGAAGCAATGCAAGTCTGCCCTTGCCTGTAGGAGCAAAGACTGAGCAAAGCATGCGTGACTGCCCTACAGTCTAAGGAAGATTGAGCCAGGCTGGGAGCCTCCTGGAGCAGGCGTGGCTGTCCGAGGAGGACAGGGCCTGCTGTGGCCTCCCTGCTGTGCTCAGTCATGTGCTGGAGCAGGCTGTGGGCTCGAGCAAGGCCGTGGTGGGCACTAGGTGATGGGTTTCAGAGCCTGGCACTGGGAGCCTTGGTCCATCCTGTCCCTGCAGGTGGGGGTCTGTCAGGCACACTCTCATGGCTGCTGTGCCCCTCTGCTGTGACATGCTGGAAGCCAAGGCACGGACGATTCTACCCTTCAATGGACTCTTCCTCTCTCTAGCCTTCTCCTCGATACCCACAAGTCTCACTTCACTACCGCCTTCTCTGAGATGCCTTCCCTGACGACCTCAGCTAGAATTATAACTTTCTGTCCGACACCCCTGGCCTCCTTCCCTGCTTCATTTTCCTCCCCAGCTCTTATCACTATCTAACCACCGTGTGTTTTTCTTACCTATTGTGTTTATCGTCCCTCACCCATACTAGGATGTAAGTTGCACGATGGCAAGGATTTTTGCCTATGTTTGTTCAGTGCTATATGCCCAAAGCCAAAACAGTGCCTGGAGTTCATGAATATTTGTTGAATGAATACAAGCCTGTCTATTGTTCAGAGTAACCTTGAGCTCAGTGTCTCCAGCAGCGGTGTAGACCTCGGGAAAAGGTCTGCCACCTTTAGAGCTTGAGGGTTTCACGTCCCTTTCCAGGAGCTGGAGAGGTAGATACAAGGATTAATAGCATGGGGTTTGGCAATGGAAAGACTCAGGTACTGGTCCAGCTCTATCACGTACCAGCTGTGTGACCTTGAGCGAGGCAGTCAACCTCTCTGAGTCATAGCTCCCTGATGGATGAAAAAAGGACAATAACACACCACTGTTAGGATGACAGAGAGTTCTGATTACCCAACTAAGTCTTGAAGACTTTTCCTACTTAAAAGTCAGCACTCACTAATGGTTTATCAACAAACTATTTCTTCTATTGAGGAAGAACTTAAGCTCAGCCCACTTCCCCTGGTCCTTTGGGGCCATTTCCCATGCTTCTTCCCTCTGTCACCTGGCTTCTGTCCAAATTGTAGTGAGCTTTTGGAATTCCTAAGTCTCCATCATTACTAATAACAACCATTTCCTATAGGCACTGTGCATACACTGTTATATGACTTAGAGAATTAGAATTCTATGAGACAGAGACTGCATATCTGGTTCCCTGTTACACCCCCAGGGTCTGGGGCTGAATAGGTGCTCGGTAAGTGTTTATTAAAGCATCACAGCCAACTGGAAGCTTGGTATTATCATCATTGTTTTACAAATATGGACACTGAGGCTTGCCCACAGTCACAGAGCAAATAAGCGGGAGAGCCAAGACGTAAAAACAGATCTGTCTGATCTCCAAACCTGAGAGCTTTCAATTCTCTGACTCAATTTTACATAATCCCCAGAAGAAGAGCCCAGGATGCAGGCATAGACTGATGATGGCCTAAAGACTTAGCCAGCCCCAGGGCAGAGAAAATATTAGGGGACTCCAGTTCCGTGCTGGGGACAGCATGGCCTCACAAACACCTCGTTTTTAGCCCATTCACTTTTATTGCTGGCACGTTATTTTCCAGGTTGAGTCTATCTTCCAGGCTGGCAGATAGACCTCTCTTCATTTCTTTTAGCTTCTCCTGAATTCTTGACAATGTTGAGTCATTCCTTGGTGGGACATTGCCAGTGTTGAGGCAGTTGGGACAATTGATGTAGGCCAACTAGCTTAGTTAGCTAACCAGTTGGTTTTCTCTCATCACGTTGCAGAGTTTAAAACCCTGTTCTAAACAGTCTAGAAAGAGTGGTGGCAGTCCTTTAATCCTAGCAGAATGCTTTAAAAGACTCAAGGATGGGCGAAGGTAGTTGGAAGATGGAGGGGGTATATTTGCATATTTGCAAGTGATGAAGTCTTTTAAGATTCAAGCTGGGTTGTTTGTGCTTGAAATAAGACTCAGGCATGCACATAAATACACAAACACACTCTGATGAAAACCTTGAGTCTTTATATAGCTGTGTTTGCCTTTAAATTTTGGAATTAAAATGCCTATAAGTAGAGTGTGGCATTGCCGAGGGTCAGCTCTTTGAGGATGGAAGGAAGAGCTGCTGATGGGGTATGGTGTTTGAGAGGCACCTCGAAAATGGATTTTTCTCAGCATTCCCCCACCCCTGTTATGCTTTGGGGGTTGTGATTTTTCACCCTAGGTCACTGGAAGGAGGTGTGATATTGGGCCTTTCATTAAAGAGCAAGGATACAAATATGTGAAGAGAAAGTGGTGACACATTAACACACCGGTGTACAATAATACTTCAGTCATTTTAGGTATTTAGCTCATGGCCTGGAAAAGCTAGGAGAGTACAGGTGAGAAGGTATGGTTTGGTTGTGGAGTGGGTAGTCGTGTTTGCCTGCCCAACATCTTCTTTCTAGACACAAGATCCCAATTTTCCTTCGGGGATCCATCCTTCTTCTATTCTTTGTCCATGGAATTTCAGTGGACATATGACTTAGGCTTAGCCAATTAGAGCGTTGCATTCTCCTGGCCACTGTAATTGGTTGAAGAATAGGCATGTGACTTGAATCAAGCCAACAGAAGGTCTACCCTAGACTTGTGCTGGAGCTATCGGAACAAAATTATATTCTTGGGGGTTGCTAAGCTAGTAGGGTGTACTATAACCACATTACATTTCGAATGAGCTCAGGACACCTGGTATCCAAATACTGCCCATCCCAGAGTCACTTACTCTTCCACCATCAGACTTCTTGAAGCTATTCTCAAGTTTCTATCTCTGGATGCAGTGCTACTGAACAGAGGCAGGGGAAGGTATCTCCATGTCTGAGGTAAGTTGAACACTGAGTAAACCTGAGCCTCCAGTGTTTCTGGGGGTGATGGAATAGAGGCTGGCAACCAATGGTTGTCCTGTTTAGAATTCCTAACTGCATTCCATAGAAAATTTTGTTCAGTCTCCTTCATTCTCCATCCTATGGCTCCCCCAACTCCTTAGCCTGGCACCCATCAGAAGCTGTGTGGCAGAAGACACGTCAGGATAGTCAGTCTTCTTTTCCTACTTTCAGCTCTTGGGGTTCCTGGCTTCTTGGTCCCCTCTCCATGGTGCCACTGTGGGAAAGGGCTATGTGGCAGATACAGAAGGTGTCACTGAGGAGCCAGGAGACCTGAATTCTAATGCCAGCTCTTCTAGAGCTCAATTCCTTGCCCTTGGGAAAGAGTCTTGCCTCTGAGCTTCAGTGACTTGTTGATTCTGTAATTCTGGCAAGTCTGTCTTTCAGCTGGGAAGGCTGAGCACTAGGCTTCTGTGTCTGTGTCTACCTTGTGAGATGCTTGTAGTCTCTTTGGGCTGGCCCCTTCTCTTCACACATGGGCTGACCCCTGCTCTACCCTCTCAGCCACACCTTCTAGTACATGCTGGGATTTTTTTAGTTGGGAAATCTAAAGTTGGCAATAACTTTAGAGAAGACCGAAATATTGGGCCACCAAAGACCGACAGGGGTTTCAAGAAATGAAATTTCAGCATTTCAAAGATTCAAGTCCAATTCCTTTAGAAAAGTTCCTGAAAATAAAGATTATCCACTTAAACACCCAAAGATAGCATTTACGAAAAAGGCACTTTGCAGGGAAATCAATCTTAATGTTGCCTTTCATATTCCAAACCCCGTATGCTCTATTAAGAAGTGGCCCTTTCACCTTGCCTTGGGTCTCTATTCACCACCCCATGGGACCCACTTCTGCTTGGGGCTTTTCTTCTTTTCTGTAATAATGGTTATGGGAAACTTGGAGGATTAGCTGTGGTACATTCACCTTGAGCTGAGCACTGATATCAGGAAGGACCCTGGTCAGTTTGTTCCCATCTTTGAGCAATTACAGATGAAAGGAAAGGTAGTGAGAAGACGGCACAACCTCCAGCTCAACTCTCCAACTTCGGGATTTTCTCTCAAGTCTCTTCTACAGAGAATGGTCTTTTACAATCCTTTGCCTACCCGCCATGCATGTGTTTCTGAGTTTCCCAAAGAAAAGGAAGCAAAATCTTCTCACTGTCTTTGGGTAAATTTTTTTTCTTAGCTCAGAAGTTGGGAAAATATCAAGTGATAAAGTGAAAAATGATACTCCCTTCTTATCTAAGATTATTTTTTTATTACAGCCATATTTATATCCATTTGAAAAATAGTAAGACATATGTGTAAGAGACATATTATTTATTCATTCTATAGATTTTTCCTAGTTGTCATGCAGACTTGGAGTTCCCCTATAATAATTCTGGGACCTCATTAGGATCTATTGCCCACAGATTGGAAACTGCAGTTCTAGAACAACAACAAAAAAGGTATTGATAGCATGTATTGTTTCCTACGTGTCTGCCACTATGCTAAGTGATAAGTGCTTTACATATGTTTCATTTGATTCTTATGACAACCTTATAAAATAGATCCTTATATTATCTCTATTTTGTAGATGGGAAAACATATGCTCAGACAGGTAAAATAATTCACTCAAGTCCACTTAGATAGTAAATGGCAGAGTCAGGATTTAGACCCACATGTTTCAGATTTCAAACCCATGCTCTTAATCACAGAACCAGAATATGGCATATACTGCTGTATATCCTTTGTAACTGTCTACTTTGAATTTAGCTCTCTATATCTTCTGTAGATCCCGGCTCATGGAAAAAGCTCAGTAAATGCTTTTTTAATTAATTGATTAGTGATGAGAGTTTTTTAAAAATTTGATTTCAATGATTGTACTGCTTATTCCCAAATAGTGACATTTTAACCTTCTTGAGTATAGGCCATTGAAGATCTTGAATGGCCTTGGTTGATAAGTGTCATTTTAAGTTTTGAATTCTAAATCAGGAATAGATAGATGTCAGAGAAGGAACTGAACTTGGAGTCCTGATTCTCAATTGAATTAGGCAGCTGGATGAAGATTATTTTGTTTGCAAACCATGAGTCATCTATCCTATTTCCTAGAGCAATCAGTTAAACTTCTTCACCACCACCACCACCACCACCACCATCATCATAACTATTCTCATTAGTATATATATTCAGAACTCCTTATTCTTACTCTTCTAGACTCTGAAGATAGATATATAGAGGTATGATATAGGCTCTGTCCTTGAGGAGCTTCCAACTCAATGGGGAACCAAGGGAAAGCTTCCATGTGGAGGTGCATTTAGCCTGGGTCTTCAGAGGACAGTTGTTTGGAGGAGAAGGGGAACAGAGTTAGGTCTTGTACTGTTCTAGACAGAAGGAATAATACAAAACAAGAGCATAGAGATGTGGAAGTGCGTATTTAAAGAAACAATGTTTAAAGAAATTTAAGCAGTAGAATGGAGGGTGTTTCAAAGTTATAACCCATTTGAAATATATTTCATGTGGTGTGAGGTAGGGATCTGGCTTTTTTTCCATATGGATAATTAATTGTTCCAACACTATGTAATGAATTGTCAATCCTTTCCCCACTAATTAAAAATAACATCTCTTTCTCATACCAAATTCCCTTAAATGCTTGGCTCTGTTTCTGGATTCTGTTCTGTTTTATTGTCTTCTTTCTCTGCATCTGAGCCAGTACCACATTATTCAAATTCATGTAGCTTTGTAATATGACTTGACATCCGGTAAGACAAGTTCTTCTCTTTGTTCTGTTATAAAATGGTTATGGCTATTCTTGCACATTGACTCCTCTGATGAATTCTAGAAGTTGCTAATCAAATTCCCTGAAAAATTATAGGGGGCATAAAGGGAATGCCATGAGGCATAGAGGGAGTGTAATGGGCCATGAGGCTGGTAAAGTAGTTTGAAGGTCAAATAATGTCAAGCTGAGACATGCATAGCCCACAGCACTTCTGGGCAATTCTAGAGAAGCTAAGATAACTTCTGGCATCCTGGCCCTTCTCTTAACAAACATGTCTGCAATACCTTGCATGTAGATTGCTACAAGCTGGCCAGAACACCCATGTCCCCAGAACCCTGCATTGTGGGCTGAAGGGAGAGCTCAGTCTGTGTTCGAAGACCAAAGAAGGGCTTGTCCACTTCACATATTCAAAACTCAGAGGTGACCTGAATCTGAAACCCTAAGGCAGCTCCTTTTTCTCTGCCCTGGTCTTTTACTGCCTCTTCCCCTTTTCACTGCAGCCTTCCCTGGTTGCCATCTGTCACAGTTACAGATGATTGGACAAGGATAAGAAGAGAGTCAGCCACCCGTTGTGTCTTCCCCTGAAGACTAATGTCAGCCCTGGATCAGAAATCACAGGAAGCAACCCTGGCCCTTGGGAGAGGGGAGGAGCATGAGGACCCTTCAGGCAGCCCCTGAGGACAGGCTGCCCTCTCATCCATCCCATCCCATTAGCTACCAGACAGAGACATGTGTGCAGGGAGGTGTCGCTCTTCTGCTTGCCTCTCCAATTTCTCTTCTTTGGTTTGATTTATTTCTTCATTCAACAAGTATTTATTGAGTACTTGCTATGTGTCAGGCACTGGGTAAACAACATGAACAAAATAGTCTTGGTTTCTGTCCTCATGGAGCTTGCAGTCTGGTGGTGCAGACAGCCCACCAGCTGCAAACATACATGTATGTGTTTTCTCCACTGTTCTCCTCTCCTCCAAGCACAACTCTCCATCAGGAGATGGGTAGAGGTAGGTGAGGGTGATATATCTATATAAAAGGGCTGTAGCCATACCTGCCTGGGCATTAGAATGGGAGAATAATGAGTGATTTCTATGTGGAAGGGGCAGTCTGAAAGGGTCTTGCAAATCTTACCCAGGTTCGCATTTTTCTGAACTTACCAGGTCATTCTTGTCTCCCTTTTTGAGGGTCAGATATACATCCCATATCCCAGGTATATATCCCATATCCCAGATATATATCCCATATCCCAGGTAAATATCCCATATCCCATATAACTCCCCTCCCCAAGTGAGCAACATGAACAGTAGGATGTTGGAGGAGCTTTTTTACTCTATGCAAGGGGAAGGAGAACGGGGAATAATTCTCTATCCAAAGGTGATGGGAGGAGGACAGGGTAGTCTGGCAGGGGGATCCTGACTGCCCAGAGGCAAAACATCCTCCTTCAGAGGGGTTTCTAATGCTGGTGACCATGGCATTATGTATATGATTGAAATTCTGGACCAGCTCTGCAGCCAGACTAATCTGAGAACAAGGAATACATGAAAAAGGGAAAGAGCAGCGGTGTGGCCTTGAACAAAAAGCACAGGCAATCTCAGGGAGAAGCGGAAGGGGAAAGGAGCCGTGTAGACCCATGACAGGGAGTGCCAGATGGCTCTTGTCCAGAGGGAAAAGTATGAAGAACTTTGGATGGAAACCTTTTAATACTGGAATACATGGCATTTGTTTTTTTCAAAAGCAAATAATGAACCAGAATGTGGCTTTGTAAAAGTCATGGGCCATCCATTTCTGGATTTATAAATAAATTGTGGTTGGGAAGGTGGGATGGGGTGCTGAGAGTAATATTTAATAATTTCTAAGGGTTTTTTGTATCTATAATATCATGTGATTCTGTTTTTATCCCATGGAGCAGACACGATGTGTCTAGAAATGTGCAGAGGAGAGTTTTTGTTTTTGTACATTTACTTTTGGGAATCCATAGGCTCTTTGAGAGCAACAGATATCTCCCTAGTGCAGGAACTTGCATAAAGTTTTGTTGGATAAATAAGGAAAAAACAAACAAACATATGAAAAGTTCCCTCTTACCAAGGAGCCTATTTCTGGGTTGGAGTTAATACACTTAACATAATTAAAGAGGTCTATTATTAGACAACCCATATTTCAGTTCTCAATTCTGACTTGACTCCCTGGGTTCAGAGGGCTGTGGACAGCTCCGTGGTGCTGAAGGGAGAGCTCCGATGAACTGAATGCACGTTTCAGTTCAGTGTTCGCCCACAAACATTCATTGAGGGCCTATTATATGCAGGCAGCATCCAGGTACAATAGGGAAAAAGAAGTCTTTGAGTATTTTAAAGTTGCAGATAATCTTAGAGGAAATGACCAAAAACGATTGCAACTTAAGTTTCCAAGGAAAATAGGAAAGGAAACACAAAATAAAAGCAATTTCAGTTTAGAAAGTTGAATTCAGAAATATTGGGAAACTTCATAATAGGTACCATTTATTGAGTGTCTACTATAAGACAGGTTCTGTACATACATTCTTTCTGTATAGATCTATAAGACAGGAGCCCAGAGAAGGTATGGGTCCAAAATCACATGGCTTATAAGTGGAGCAGGACAAAGGCCCATGTTTGTTTCCCGCTACAGCCTGGGGTCTTTCTAAATCCTCATAATTCCCCCATAAGTTCACCATGGAAGGAAGGAACATTTTAGTCTGCACACAGCTTATGTGAGCTTACAGAGAGAAAGACCAGCTCCTCTGTTTTTCTTCCTCCTCTGAATGTTGTCTTGCCATCTTGGCCCTTTGACAGCACCAACTGGTGGTGAGAAGGAGCAGAGAGTGTCCAAAACTATTTGAGGTGTTTTAGGCAGAACTCTTTCAGGATGATAATAGCTTCTTCAACTCAAATACACCTAATCAAAAAGGTAGGTAATTCGCTCACAAGACTAGGAGGTCTAGGTATGGATCCAGCTTCAGCTATGCTGAATCTTACAGGGGAGGAAAGAAGGAGAAATGAGTATCACATGACATCATCATAACTCTTCTCTTTCCTCAAGCCCTTGTTTTCGTTCTCTGCTTTGCTTTATTCTGGAGGCAGACTCTCATCACGTGATGTTAATTTTAAGATGGCTGCCAGGAGTCCCAGAATCATACCCTCTCTGATTTGCAACAACAGCAGAAAAGTAGCTTCTGTCTCCCAACTTCCACACGTCAGTCATAGATAAGATTCTGACTGACCCTGCTTAGGTTATGTGTGCCTACTTTGATTGATCAGCTTGTCTCACGGCTTCACCTGGTGTGGGGAGAAGGGCACACAGGACATGAGAATGATGGCTTCAAATGGCATCACCGGAAGTGAGGGAGGATCTTCCTAAAGAACCAGAAGAAAGATAATGTAGAATCAGACTGGAGAAATAAAAATGTGAAATACTCTGGAGCACCGTAGTAGAAACACACAGCATTAGGCCAGGGGTCCCCTAGATGGTCTTATCTTCTGAAAGGGAAATGAGGAAGCTATGGGAAATGGGCCAGGAAAGGTAAGCAGCCCTGCTCAGAGGGCTTTTCTGGCCAAAAGCAGTTCTGGATCCTGTTTTTACCTGCAGAGTTCACCCTTTTAAGGCCTATCCACAAAAGCAATCACCCTCTCTTTATACAGTTCTTTGCAATTTACCAAAGACTATCTTACCATCTCAGAGCTCATAACCACTCTGGCAGGTAGTAATGCAGGTGGTATTTCCCTATTTTACAGATGAAGAAACTGAGGCTCTGAGATGCTAAATGACCTGCTCAAGGTCACTCAGGTAACTTGCAGAGCTGTGACTGTCAACCAGCTCTCCAGCATGAAGAATTAATTAAAGTCCTATGGAAAAAACCTCCCAACATTATCAAGATTTGGTAAGTGATGAGGAGAAATCTCATTGGCCAAACAAAAAGCTGCAGAGAGGACAGATCTGCCAGTTGGAAAGGCAAAAACAAGAAGCTTGGCCCAATTGCCCAAGAAGAGAACAAAGAAATAGCCAGAATTTATAGGTATGAGAAGAGAAAAATCAAAGAAAAGAATGAGATGCAACCTGCAAAAGACATAAAAGGAAATAGAAAAACATTCTTTAAAATACACTAGGAACAAGAGGAAGATAAGAGGGAATGTTTCTTCCTAATAGATGATGAGGGAAAGCTGATAATAGATGACACCCAGAAATGCATAGGTTTTTAATGCTTTTTTCCCTCAGGTAGCTGGAAAAAACTGCATACAGACTAGGAGCAAGGAAAACAACTGGATAGTGGAAAGTAAAGGGAAGGCATCAGCTTGCAAGGAACTAAAGATCTGGGAGCACCAGTGACAGGGAACCTAGAATATCAAAGCTGGAGGGACCCAGATGTCATCTGGCCCCACCTCTCACTTTACAGACAATGAAACTGATTATCAGTGATAGGAGTGAGCTGCCCAAGGTCACTCAGTATTAGAGGAGACAGGCTTCTGGCTCTCGATTCAATGTGTTTTTCTGGCACCTTTGGGAGATGGAGAGAAGGGGAGAGACAGTGATGGATAAACGAGGACATAAAATCTAGTATGGGAATTAGGCAAATGCACAAATAACCTTGATTGAAGGCAGGGTGAAGGGCAGGATTTGGGGGGAACCAGATGTGTAAGGTAAGGAAAAAGCTGCCTTGACATCAGGGTTCAACGCTGGCTGTTGCTCTGGCCTCTAGTTTTCTGCCAGTCTGGTTTTTGAGGGTCTTCAGTGTTAGACTCCCTCAGATTTATGGGTCTCTGGATCACTGACTGTTGTCTGGTGCTTGGATACTGCCTGTCTTGTTTTGTCTCTTGAATCAGCCTTTTTTTTTTTTTTTTTTTTTGCCGCAATAATGCTGTCTAAAAAACCACCCCAATATTCAGAGGCCTGAAACAATATGCATTTATTTAGCTTGCTGTGGGTTGATGACTGAGGCTGAGCTCAGCTGGGAGATTTTCCTATAATGGTTGGATTCTTTCACATTTGTGGGGTATTTGTCTTGCTGTTGACTTCCCTAGGATGGTTGCCACTGGATGGGGTGGATGATTGGGATGTATGAAATGACTCAGCTCTCTGTCAAGGGTCTAGCGCTCGCCCATACAGATTCTCAGGGCATGGCCAACAACCCCCCTCATACAAGGAATGGACACACACAAGTACCTTTCAAGTTTCTGATTGCAAACATGTTTGCTAACGTTTTGTTGGCCAAATCAAATTACATGGTCGAGTCCAGAATCAGAGCAGTCAGGACTACAAAATTATAGGGTGGAGGATGTAATTTAGCAAGGTTATTAACAGGAGCCGTGAGAACAATCGGCCTACCACCGGCCTTCATTCCCAAGGTCTCTGGCTCTGCTGCCTTTCTCTACTTCCCACCATCTTGATCCAGCTGAGGGAGCTGCTTATCTGGCTCCCAACCCTTATCACAGAGAGTTCGTTGCGGCCTGGGGTCCGTCAGCCCATTTGCCAGTGGGACAACAAGCTGAGTCTCACACCCTGATTCTGCACAGGGAGACTTGATATCCCAGCCGAGGCTGAGTTTGCCTCTCCTGGGATAGTGATGAAGGCACTGCACGTGCAGAACCTGCCTGCTGCTGCCACAGTCTCAGAAGCAGCATCCTCTCAAAACTCTTTCCCTGGAAACCCCTAAACCTGTGGGCAGTTATCAGCTGCTATCCACTTCCAAGTCTTCCCTGCCTGGGGACACAGGTCAAGGAGAAGCCAGGATGGTCCTCTGCAGCCTTTATCCTGTGTCCACACCGCCCTGGGCTATGTCCTCTGGGAGGGTGTTACAGGCTGAATTCTGGTCCCCTCCCAAATTCGTATGTGGAAGTCCTAACCCCCAGTACCTTATAATGTGACTGTATTTAGAAACGTGATCTTTAAAGAGGTAGCAAACTTAAAATGATGTCATTAGAGTGTGCCCTCATCCGACTGACTGGTGTCTGTATAAGAAGAGGCAGTAAGGACACTGACAGAGGAAAGACCGTGTGAAGTCCCAGGAACAGGACGGCCATCTAAAGCCAAGGAGGGACGCCTCAGAAGAAGCCAACTCTGCCGACACCTTGGTCTCAGACGTCTGGCTCCAGGACTGTGAGGAGATAGATTTCTGTTGTTTAAGCCATTCAGTCTGCAGTACTTTGTTACGGCAGCCCGAGCTAGCACAGAGGGAGAAATCCAGTCGTGGATGTTGGACCAGACAGCAGGATGCTTGGAGACAGTCCTCCCTTCAGCAGCAGAGCTACAGACCCTAATAAAGGGGTGCACTCAGTGGGGACCAGTCTGGGAAACTACCTCCTGCTTTCTAATCTGAAGACTGAACATGTCCTGACCTCTCCCCACTTGCTGAGCCCTCGGTCAGAGCGTACTGAGTGCAGGACAGTGAACCTCTGCTCCCCCAGACAAGGCTGAGTTTCCCTCCGCTCCCACTCCTCTGCCTTCTCGTGCCTGGCCGTGCGCCCTCTTCTGTCCCTCTCCTCCTTACCCACATTGGGCCCGTTCAAGCAGTTCATTTCCTGGCCTGGGATCATGCTATGGGGAGATCAGGTCTGGATTTCCATGAATTTAGGATGTCAGAGACCATTCCCTTCCTTCTACCACCCTCAATGACATATACTGTTGGATCTTTTTAATTTTTTTTCTGAAAGAAAAACATGAATGTCCCTATAATTTGAGAAAGGCGGGACAGTATGTGTCATTATAAGGCAATGAATAAGGACTGTGTGAAGTTCTGAGGAAGGAGAACAGCTGGTCAAAGGAAGCACTTGATGGATGTGGAAGCAGAGTGTAGATTGCAAAGGACTGGCTGGTGGCTGGGAATGGAGCCAGTGGCCACCGCACTGCTGGGGGGTGAACAGAGCCATGGGTGAGGCGTCAGAAAACCCAGCTCTGAATCCGGTTCTGCAGGTCAAACCTTGCACCTACTGAGTAGGATGCTATGTGCTACTTTGCCACGTGCTGAGAATACAGACTTGAATATGGCAGACGTGGACTGTGTCCTCCTGGGGTGTGCACTCTGTCTTACCGTGACACCGGGCAGTTCACACCTGAGCCTCAGCCTCCCCACCTCTCACATGAGACGTGTGGACCGTGATTTCTAATATTCTTTTCTGCGCTAGCCTTCCTAAGGGCTGTCCTCAGGTATGAGGTTGTGACAGTGGCAAGTCTAAAAATGGGAAGGGAGCAATGAATCCAGAAACATTCCCAAGAATGAATTGACTCCCTGGCTATGGGGAGGGGCAAACATAACTGAGGTTTTTAACCGGAAGATGTCATTGGCAGGGAAAATGGAAATTGGGAAAATGACGAAGATGATGCTCTCCCAAATTAGAGTCTTTCTTGGTAATTATACAGGCAAATGAGTCAAAACAATGTGTTTTGTTTTTTTTTCTCCAAAGAGGGAAAATTAAACTAAATAAGTGAAAAAGTGTGCGTGGAGGTGGGGGAAGTACTCAGTGGCTACATATGTGTGTAGATGAAAAAGATCTTGAGGTCCTAGTGGAGATCAGTATTGCTAGAGAAGACAATGGCAGTGTGACGACAGATGGGAATTGACACAGAGGGGCCATCCTCTATGTGCACTGGGGGCCACAGGGCTGGATAGGGAAATTGCCAGGTGATTGCTCCATCCCTGGGGGATTGTGACCCTGAAGCAGATGTCCTTCTTAACAACATAATTTTCCATCTTCTGTGGGAGCTGAGTCCTGGTAAACCAGCTGAACCATAAGTGGCCACCATTTTGTCAACTCGGCAAACATGACTGTAGTACCCTCCACGTGCTAGACAACAAGCTAGGTGCCAAGGATGCAGAGATGAATAAGAGAGGGTTCCTGTTTATAAACTTAGATTAAAGGTAGGGTGGGGAGATGGACACATGACTGAGTCTAATTCAGGCAGCCTGTGACTTTTGCTTAAAACATTGTTTTATGCAAAATGCTGCTGATTAATTCTGATGACTGATCTCTGGGAAGGCTTCATGGAGGAGGTGACATTTGGGCTGGGACTTATGTGCAATCAATATCAGAAGAGGTAAACTAAATGAAGGGACTTATGGAATGATCATTTGTAGACTTTGGCAATGGGGAGAAGGGTAGAGGGTGGCATGGGGAGTGGACAATGTTCTAGACCTAGGGCGTGATTAAATTTGGAGGTGGATTGTGGGGAGGAGCCTCCCTTAAGATGACCCTGGATATCAAGTGCCCACACAGGACAGAACCAGATGCACTGATTTAATTCAAAACTAAGTGGGGCCACCATGCAGAAGATGAAAGAAACTACCGTGGTAAGGTGGGAGAGAGTCAGTAGCAGGGGAAAGCAAAGGGAGAGGCAGTTGCAAGCCAGCAGGAAGATGCTGGAAGCTTCAGACGATGCTGCTCTCTAGGAAGGGTGAAACAGGCCAAGGCTGCAAAGGCGTGGAAGACTCCGGAGCCGGAGGGACCATGTGCTGGTGAGCTGCTTGGTCAGTGAAGCAAGGAGAGGAGCTGGGATGGCAGCTGAAAAGATTCGTGGGGTCAGAGTAGGAGGGAGGCAGTCAGAGGCCTGGGAGCTCTGAGCTGTCCCCTACACCGCCCTGCGTCTGGAGGTGCGGGTCTGGAGGTGCGGGTGGCTGCAGGCTTGCCAGCATCTGCAGAGAGGGGTTGTGGGGCCGCTGTAGGCCTCAGAGCAGCATAGGGAGTGATCAGACTACAGCACACATACAACCGAGCTTCTGAGGCAGTTCAGCTGACCAGATGCAGACTGCTTACCTGGCAGGTATCACAGACAGGGAACAGGTGAGAGCCCAGACCCCCAATCTGCTCCCACTGCTTCCTGCTTACAGTCTGCCTTCCTTTTCCTCCTCTCCTCCCTTCTTCCCTCTCATCCTCTCTAGTACCTCCCTACCTTTCAACAAAAACGTATTACATTTGTGCTAGACTTTTCTGCATAAAGGCTTAGAGATCCTTTTAGAGAGGAAAAGCTGAGGCTCAGTTACGGTTACACTCACATGGATCCCACCCCAGAGTCTTTGCCAGACCCTGTCTGTACTGTGCACAGGTTGGGCAGGATGAATCTTGTTGGCTGCTCTGTGCTTGTGCCCATCGCTAATTGATGGCATGCCAAAGGGGACTGGAGGTAGGGCTCACATTCTTGGTAAAGTCTGCTCCTTACACAAGCCCATTTCCTTCTCAACCATAATTAGCTTCCTAATGTCCATCTTGCCTTCTTTCTCCCAGCCTGATTTAATTTAATTTCTGGCCTTCTCTCAAGTTTCTGAGAGAAAGCTGGAGGGCTCAGCTGGGAAGGTTATTAATAATAATAATGGCTACGACTTACTGAATAATTATAATAATGTCAGGCATTAAGTTAAACAAGTAACCTTATTTAATCCTTGCAACAACTCAGTAAGGTAGATATTATTCCCCCTCTCCCCCATTTTTCAGAATAGCACACTGAGGCTCAGAGAGGTTAAGTAACTTGCACAAGGTCACACAGCTACTAAGTGGCAGAACCCATATTCTATTCCAGGCCTACCTGATTCTGAACCTGGGCTAAGAAATACCACTTTAGACTGACTCCCTTTAGTCTTTAAACAAAGCCTCATAGTTTGCTGCCTGGGATGAGAGACCAAAGGATCCCTTCGCTTCAGACCCATATCCCCACCCCTGTGAGTCCAGCCGCATTTAGTTTCAGCATCATCCACACCCTTAATGCATCCAGTATAAGGGTCATTTCACCACGAGCTTTTCAGAGTGAGAGGAGCAAAAGTAATTTGGCAGCAAAAAAGGACAGAGCTCAGATACACAGAACACCCAAGGACAAGGGCAGGGGAGGGAGCTGGTTCCATTTTTTAATGCTGGTGATTTTATCGGCAGGACAAGGTAACCAAGCGTTGCCAAAGCTAGTTCATCAACCTCCTGCACTTCCCTCTTCAGCAGGAGCTGACTCCCATCCTGATCCATGCTGGTTGGTGTCCCAGGGGCAGCTGCTGGCTCCTGTCATGAGTCTGTCTGTCACCTCCTCTCCCTCCAAAGTCCCTGGTTTCCTTCCTTGATAACCAGAGATGATGATAACTGCTCTGTACATCAATCTAACACTTATGATGCACTTTCACAGGCATCATCTCAGCCCCACATTAGTAACGAGGCCCTATTCCATGAAGAGCTTTTGGGAGAAAGGCCTAGGCTACGTTCTGAAATGCTGCTTCCCATGTCTCTGTCTGGATACAAGTCTTCATCTCTCTCCTGCCTCTGACTCACTGCACTCCAGCCACACTGGCCTGTGTCCTTCCCTGAGCTCCCTGTGCCCCCACTATGGGGGATTCATGCAGTCTTTCCCCTTACAACCCCCACTTGTCCTTTGGTCTTTTGGGTCTTGTCTTAGACCCAACTCTTCATGGGGACTCTCCTGACTCCCCAGACGGAACCTGGGCCCCTTGCTTGGACTCATAGCTCCCTTTCCATCTTTGCCATGGAAGCTTCTTGCAGTTTGCAACCGATAAGTTTCTGAGTATGTGTGGTTTTGTTTCGCGAGACTATGGGCTTCCTAAGGGCAGCTGCTGGGCCTGGTGTGCCCACTGGTAACCCCTGCGCCTGGCACATTGTGGGCACTTAGAAGGGTGATACCCTCTGGGGGTCAGTGCTTCCTCCCACTGCACCGAATCAGACATGAGGCTACCCTGTGCCATCACGTTAGCCTTGGATCTGGGAGTCTGGTGGGGCCAGAGGCTCAGGCATCAGTGCGCTGTGAAGTAGGTAGGTCTCTCAGGGGCTTTGGGGCAATTCCAGGGCATTTTAGGTGCATTTACTTAATCATTTAAGAGACTAATTCTCCTTAAGCATATTTCTGCCACAGTTGCACTCCAACCAACAAAAATCTCTCTCTGACTCTCTTTTTGTTTTGCCAATTTTCTCCTATAACATCATCCAATAAGAATGCTATAAGGCATTGTGAATTTTTTTATCAAGATTGTTGACAGGTTCTGAGTTTTCCAAGCAACTCTAGAGCCTTTCTTTCACGTGATACAAAAACCCATGAGGTAGGGAGGATAAGCATTACCATCCTCATTTGGAAGAGGGGAAAATGAGACTCAGAGAGTCACATGGCTTGCCCTGGTCACAGGTTCCTAAGGCAGAGCAAGTCTGTACCCTGCTTTTCTGGCTCCTGGGGCAGTCCCTTTCCCTGCGCCTGTGATGCCTTCCCTGGAAGTGGTTGTCATGGGGACGTACTTTTCCCTTACCCTCAGGATCCCAGCTCAGTTCCTCTTGGAGTCCAGGGCAGCTGTTCTTGTTCAACAGTAAAATGAGAGACAGAGAGAGGGATATTCCACTTGTAGTTTTTTTGTCCACCCACCCACATGAAACTGACATCTTGCAGGCATTCCCTGTGTGCCAGGCACAGTGTTGGTGCTGCTATTCTTGTTACTCCTTCCTGCCGCCCATCTTTGTTACTCCTTCAACAATCCCATGAGATAGGGCTGATGCTGGAAACCCATTTTGCAGATGAAGACACTGAGGCCCAGAGAGCATAAGGTCACACCAATGGCAGCACAGCTATCGATTTGACTCCAAAACCCCTGGGCCTTTCACACCCTCATGTTGTTTCTCATTGCCACATTCGCTGGGAAGAACCTGAGAGAAAGACAGAATGCTGGGTGACGGTTGGCTTTTACGTGAGACAGGAGTCAGCTGTTCTGAGAGATGTGATTTCGTCCTTCATCTTCTCGACAGGTTTGCAGATGAACTGAACAAAGGATTCTTTCCCAGTCTGTTACCTAACTCTTCCCGGTACAGGGTGGGCTATCCCCAGAGACCAGAAAGTTTATTTAGAAGCTTCAAATGTCTCTGCCCACAAAAGAGATACGAGTAAGTGATGGGGCATTAGTCAAAGGTAAAAAACAGGAATGAAGAACAACGTGAAGTCAGTGGGAAGCAGGGAGAGGAAATAAGAGTCAAGGGGATGGTGGACGACAGAGAAAGACAGAATGACTCAGGAGGAGGGATGGATACCCTGCGGGGTGGGGGGGGAGGCTTGGGAACAGGACTGGACAGGCGAGCTGCAATTTGTGAAGTTTACAGATAAATCGTGGTCCTTTCAGCAAAGCTTATCTGTAATGGGCTCGGCTCGCTGAGGCCCCGTCTGCTGTAGACATAAATCATTTTCTAATTTATAACATGAATAATTGATTTTGCCTCTGTAGCCTCAACAATAAATCTCCCGATCACACATGCATAAGAAAATAATAATAATGAAAGCGATCAGGATATGCTGCCATCGATTAACTGTGAGAAGGGCCACTTGACTCACAATTCATGATTTAAGCATTCCAGGTGGCACCGCGTCCACAAGCCACTTCTGCCCCTTGCCCTGGGCTCTGCCTGTCACTAGTGGGGAAAGGAGAGGAGGGAAAGCTGGGTCTGGCCACAGACAGGATCGATTCAAATGTTTCCTCAATGGTGATCGTTCATTCAGTTAGCAGCTATTTACTGAGCATTTCTTACCTAGAAGGTCCTGGGACAGGTGGTGTCCAAGGTGAAGCAAAACCTGGGATTTGGCTTCTAGGAGCCTATGATCCGATGAAAGGGCAAAGCACGGAACACAACTGGTGTTCAGGAGGGACTGAAGGGGAAAGAGGCTTTCGCTGATCTGTTGTGGTCGTCTCCAGTCCTGGGACCCAGGAGTCCTCCACTCCTCTCCTCTCTCTCCCTTCCATGGGTGCTGCAGACTGTCCGAAGGGCCATGGAATCCATCGACTCCCCACTACAACCTTCATCATCTTTCTCCTGGCATCCCTAAATGGCTGCCCTGCACCCCTCTTTCCGTACTCTATCCATCCATTCTCCTTAGCCAGAGTTTAATCTTTAAAATGATAAGTAGTTTTTCCCACAGGCCCTTGGTTCAAGCCCCCCCACTCCCACCCCTGTCCCCCATCTCTCCAGCCTCATCTACCAGGATTGTCTCCACTCTAAGCTTGAGCCATATTTAACTTTTAAAAACTTTCCATAAGGTGTCCTTTTCCTCTTTCCAGCCTCAGGGATCTTTTACGTGTGTTACCTCTGCCTGGAGTGCTTCCTCCCCACCCCTGCACCTCCTGTTCCTATTCTTTGGGTCTCAGCGGAAACATCACAACTACCCCAGACTGGATAAGATTTCCCTGAGAAGCACTCCTACCCTCCTGCTGCACTTCTTCACATCACCCATTGCGTTGGTCATTTCCTATTCGATATTTTTCCTTTCTGTTAACGATAAAGTTCAGGAGGCCAAGATCCATATCTTTGTTTCCTCAGGACCCTGGATAGTGCCTGGCACATAATAGGTGCTCAATAAATGCTTTTTAAAATGAATATGTAAATGACCTTTCTGCCTCCAGCCTATTTCCTCCCTGGATAATCCTACACAGACTATGTAGAATATCTATGTAGGATTGTCCAAAGAGGAAATAAGCTATGGCCAGACTATTCTGTTTAAAATTCTTCACTGGATGTTAGTGCTTATGTATGACGTCCTAGCCTGGCCTTACCAGTGGAAACATGTCCGACTTGGTCATTCCAACTTCATATAACATGAGTCCTCTCAGGGGGTCTCTGCTCATTTCCTGAAAGACGGGGCTCAGATGCCAACTCTATTATAGCACTTATTTCCTTGTTTAAACCCTCTGGTGGTTCCCCTGTGCTACTGGATGGAAAGGGAGGCATTGAAGAGTTTTAAGTGGACGAGTAATATGGCCAGATTGGGCCTTGGGGTTGATTTGTTCCTAAAGCTTCATGGGGGGTAGATTTGAGGGGGAGGGCTCTGGAGGGAGGCAGGCCTTCCACTCTGAACATGACCCGAGCTCAGCACCTCAGATCCGCGGAACCAGGGGCTCGCTCAGGGTCTCACAGTGATTCATCATCAGACTTAGATTCATACCCAGCCGGTGACAAGCTGCTGCCATTTTATTCACTCAGTTATATGGCTGTCTGGCCCCTGGGACTGTGGTTTCCAGCTCCTTGGATCCCTGGCCTGAATCCCAGGGTCTTGCTTACAATGGAACTTAAAAATAGAAACTGTTTTTATAGTATAAGGGAAGAGGCAAAGGACCTAGGCAGGGTTTGAATAGACAGAAGTGGTACCTGGAGGGCTCTCTGGGGAGCATGAGGGCTGGCGCAGGAAGTTCTGAGCACAAGGGAGCGCAGAGGCCAGGCCTTTTGGCGGGAGACAGAGTATCCCTGGTGACACTGGGAAGGCTTGGCTTCCCTTCCCTCACCTGCTCCCACCCTCTCTCCCCAGGCCTTCGTGGCTCTGAGCCCAGGCCTTGCCCCGTGCTCCGTCCTCATCTCCAGGGTGTCCTTTCGCAGCCATCAAACCAACACAGAAGAGAGAGCTAAGGAGCCATCAAACCAAAGCACGCACTGGAGAAGAGGATGGGGGTGTGGCAGTGACAGGGGAGGGCAGGGCTACAGACCTGGCTCTGTGTGTCTCATGTGACCAACCAGCATCCTGAGCATACACGGCTCCTGTGGGTGACGATCCCTAGACACTGCTGCTCCCACCCAAAGGCCATTGAAAATGCCCCCGACAAGCCCACTGGCCAGGAGGGCTGCATCATACAGTCCTTGGAAGATTCCAATCCTGACAGGACGAGCTAGACAAGTTATCTTCCAGAACCATAGTTCCCTCTGATTTACAATAATAATGTCTTAAAATAGTAAGGTTTTAATTAAAAAACACACAAAAACACTGAGGTATAACTCTCATGTAATAAATCATACAACTCATAAGTGTACAGCTGATGAATTTTTTTGATATGTGTACATCCACGTAACCATCACCCAGATCAAGATACAGAGCATCGCGAGCCCTACACGGGGCTCCCTCAGACTCCTCCCGTCCGTACCACCACCCACTCTGTACCTACTCCGACTGGGGTAACCACTGTTTCTGATTTCTATCCTTATAGGTCAGGTAGATGTAGTTTTGAAAGTTATATAAAAATCATACTGTACGTGGTCTTTGGAGTCTGGATTTTTTTTCCCTGGGGAGAGAGTTTTGTAATGACCCAATAAAGTAGTTCATATCAAAGTACCTGGCATGGCACCTGGCATGCAGTAAGCACTCCATGAATATACAAGAAGGCATGGGGTGGTTTGAATCAGAGAGACCTGGCCTCAAAACCATCTCCATACTTTGACAGCTTTATGACATTCTGAGCCTCAATCATCCCGTCTGTAAAAGGGGGTAATAATTGCTACCTCATGGGGTTGTCATGCGCATTAAATGAGATAAAGCAGGTATAGTACCTGAACTGCAAATGCTCAATAAATGTCCATTCTATGCTCCTTCCCACTATGGTGCTGAAGTCAAAGCCCTAGACTTTGTTCTGGAGAACCAGTTACTTTGTTCTATTCCAGTGGTTTTTAAATTGCATTTCCTGGGGCCTCAGGATCCTGCAGTCACAAATCAGAGGCTGAGGGAGACAGGAGAAGAACAGGGAAAGGAGAAAGCTCAGCAGATGGGATTTGACTTTTCTACCCCAGGTCAACCAGAGCAGCTCTGCTTTGTCATCTGTTTGAGAAGTTGGGGGGAGGGGGTGGCATTTGCAAAAAGGGTTCTGCTTCTAAAAAGAGCTTGAAAACTACTCTTTTATTCTATAACCACAGAGAATTGCCCAACATGCCAGCCAAATGTTGTAAAAAGGGGAGAACAAATGAGAACATACCCATGCTAATTGGTTAGACCTTCCTGAAAACCTCTCCAGAAAAATGCCCTACACTTCACTGCAAGGACACTGCAAGACGCAACCAGAAATGAATTAAGCAGTTCATTTAAAAAATTTGTTTGCTCAAGTAACATTGTTTTTGAGGGATACCTACAGTTCTATTTATTTTACAAGCTGTAATACAACAGTAAAGTAAAATTAAAAAAAAAAAAATCTTTCACGATTGCATCACCTAAATATAGCAACAATGAAACCCATTTTTAAAAAAAGCTACAGTGCGTCTCTGTTGTTTTCGTCTGTCAAGCAAGCATTTGCCCCCTTCTCTGGTGCCAGCACTGCATTTTCCCTTTGTGAAGCCATCCCTGTCCCACTCGGGTATGTGAGGTGCATCTGGTTTCAAGAATGCACATACGACGCTGGCCTGGTCACACAGGGGATTCCTTCCATCCTTGCTCCTGAGGATTGCTTAGGAAAGGGCATCACACAAACCAAGCTGATGAGGGCCTGTCCTGGGGCTTTTGTTGAAACTGGTAGGAAAGTGAAGCTCTCTTTTCCATCGGATTTTAATACTGAGCAGCTGGGAGCCACCATATTTGGAAGGCCTGTTAAAGAATGAAAAGAAAACACAGGAAGAGCTGAGAAGTCAAGAAAAGTCCAGTCCTGAATATATTATTGCAGCTCCTGGATTCAGCTGCGCCTGAAACAAGACCTAACTATGAATGTTTCCATCACCAAGACACGAAATTATCTTTCCCCTCTTAAGGATTTCTTCCACCTGCCACCGAAAAAGGCCCTGCTTAACATACAAGTAGATCAAAGCTTAAGCATGTAAGTGCATTTCCCTGCAAAGCTGCCACCTTGCAAAGCAACACTTATTCCAAAGTATTTTTCAAACCTCCTCACGGAGAGGACCCTTGGTACCAATTCAGTCATAAAGTCATCTCCTTACTTGCAGCGCTGTGAGGGCGGAGAAGAGTATGTAGTTTGTTTACCAGACAATTCTGGGGGACCATACCCCAAACTCAACTCCACCCTCAGAGATGGAGACTTGCTGACTAGGACGCCGGCAGAGAATGGGTTGCAGGCACATCTGTGAATTGGTGTTTTGCTTTTCAAGGTGAATGGGAGAAAATAAATTTGCATAGATGTATTGTACTCTGAAATATCAAGCTCGTTATCTTTGGTCATACCTCAAAAGTAATAGCACGCTTATTCCCCTGACCTCTATTGCTCAGAGAACCACATGGATGGACTTCAACTCCCTCTGGTCCTGATGAGAGAACTCATATGCCCATTTCACAAGTCAGCAAATCGAGGCAAACTTAAGTTCAGAGTAAGGTGACTGTGAAGCCACGTATGTATGTATTAGGATCCAGAATACTAAACGTGAGCACTCCACAAAGACCACCAGGAAGCAGGGCCAGAGCACGGATCTTGGGACCTGGGCAGGAACAGAAGGAGCCAACAGGAAGCAAGATGAGGAACAAGGGGAGGGAGGGTCCAGCAAAGGCAGTTACTCACCAGGAGCAGGCCGAGCCCAGGAAAGACCAGAGGAGACGCCTAGGAGAGCAGTGAGGACGGGCTCTGCCGGCCTCTCCTCCTCCAGCTGGCGCTGGGTGGTGCACCTGCCCAGTCTATGTGTACAGCTTGTGCTCCCTGCGCGGTTCTTGCCGGCGTGCATCACCTCAGGAGAGAGCCAGGAAGGGCTCCGTGGCTCCTGGCTTCCAAGCTCTGCCCAAGCAGAGGTGCCGGCCCTGCGGCAATGTTTACTGCATTCAAGCAATTTAATCCTCCCAAGCAGTTGGGCAGGCCCTGGAGATAATAAAGAAAGAAGGTAACAGAGTGGATCTGCAAAGCCTTTAATACACAGCATTAAAGAGCAATGGGAAAATCGATGGGACTTTACAACAGGGTCACCCCAAGTGCCAGCAGTGCAGTCATTAGTGGGACAGTTGGCGCTCCAGCCACGGCTAGGCTGCCGGGCAGGGCCCCCAAACCAGGGCCCCCGCCTGACCTCTTCAGAACTCATTTAACTTCATGGACTCTTGGATTTCCTACTTGGATCAGAACGCTAGGGATGGGGATGGCCCTCTTTTCTCCTTTGGACTCTCCTCACCCTGGCCAGGTGGCTTAATAATAGCTACCATTTATTGATCGTTTTCTATGGGCCAGGCTCTAGGCTAAGTCCTTTCTGAACTGTTGCATTTAATCCTTACAACAACTCTATAAATTAGCTACTCTCACCATCATTTCCATTTCACACGTAAGTAAAGTAAGGTGTAGAGAGACACACGTGCCTTCTACCGTTGGCTAAGAGAGAGGGTGGATAGGATAGCACAGGTTGTAGAATGTGGCAGCTGAAAAGGGTCTCACAGAACATGTGATGTGACCCCTCCTCTGGCCAGAGAAGTGGAATGACTTGCCCTGGATCACTCAGGAGAAAATGTGGAATTACAAAGCTGGTGTCCTACCTTCTAGTCCTGCGTTCTTTGTCCCCATTATATCATGTGATCATTTCTATCTACAAAGCACACACTCCACTGGCTTTGGACTTCAGAGTCATTCATTGTAATTAAAAGGATGGTCATTGAGGAATTGTTTCAATTCAGTGCAAAGTGACTAACGCCACTCACTGTGTTCTGGAGGTGGGGCTGCTGAAGAGCAAGGTCTGGTTATTGTTCTTAAACATCAACGGCCTCTGGCTGGGGAGAGAAAAAACGCACAGACCTGAAACAACCTTAGAATAATTCTAAGACAACAAATAAACGAGTGTGAGAGTGTGTGATGGCAACCGCACATGCTGAGCATTAGAAAATTAAAAGTAACGGAAGGTAGGCCTCGCGGGACACGGCTCTGTGGAGAGGAAGAGTTTGGAAGCGGGCTGTTAATGGCAGGAGGGATTGGGATTAGAGAAAATGGGGCGGGGGTTGTCTGATGGCAAAACCTGCCCAAGCCAAGGCCTAGTGGCTGGAAAGAACAGAGTAGAAGTCAGACCTACAGGAAAGGAGAACTGCTGCTGAAGCAGGGAGACGTGGGTTGGCGTGGCAAGGGAGTTTAGACTCAGAGTGGAAGGCTGAGCCAATGTAGATGGTTAAGCAAGGTAATGTAAGATGACAGCAGCAGGCTTAGGAAGACATAACTGACGCTAGTCACCACCTAGACTATTGGAAGGTTGGAGGACTGGATTCTAGCTGGGAAGGGAATGAAGGAAGTCTTCCAGACATGAAGTGGTGGGGGCAGTGAGGGCTGGTGAATATTCAGGGGGTGAAGCCCAGAGAGGCCACAGTGAAAGGGTCCCCAGGGTTTGGGTAAGGGCTGAAGGAGAGAGGCGCCAAGTGGAATTTACATGTTATAGGCCAGAGAACCTGGGAGAATGATGGCCAACTGTGTATTATGGAATTGAGTTCAGGGTGTGAGGTGGACAGGGGAGTTATTTGAGAGGAGGGATATCAGTCTGAATACAAGAAGGCCTTGGGGAAGGGAGACAGGCCTTTTCTCTGGAGGACCAATTTCCTTTGGACTTCTTATGGGAAAAGAAGTTTCTATAAAAGAAGTTTCCTAAATGTTTCCTCTCCTTGGGCCTATCTCCAATGTGCTTGTGTCATGAGGCGTGTGGAACTGGGGATAGGGCCATGGGCTGGGAAGACGGTCACTCAGGCCTTGGTTCCTGCTGTGCCTTTACCAACCTGGAGCCCTGGGCGTCATGAAATATCAGTACAGGGAATAACAAGACCCACCTCCCAGCGTGCTCAGGGGATTAGATGAGAGTCATGCAAAATGGTCACCCATGTTCCTCACATACATATGCTTGATACCTGTTAGCTACCGTGATTACAAAACCAACTTTAACGTACCATACAGTTCAAGTTCCCAAGCCACCAAAATGGCTCAGGATTCTTGTGGATTGTTGAAAACAAGTGGAGTTGGAGGGAGGGTCTTTGGATGGGGTGAGCATGTGAGTTTGAGGCAGCAACTTGTCCGAGCTCAGCCCTCAGTTTCTCAGCGTGGCCAACACCCTCCAGCCGGGGTCTCCCTGGGCCTTGTGGAAACAGCAATGTTCTGTCTCTTTGCAGACCTGGAGAGCCAAGTTCTGGGGCAAGGCTTGGAACTGCTTCTAATAAGCTCCACAGGTGATTCTAAAGTAAACTGAAGCCTGGGAACCTCATTTGATCTGCTAACACAAATCTCCTTGGCCAGATCTCCAGCCTATGTGATCACCGCCAGGGTGATGCAGCCCTCACTCTGACAGTGGTCAGCCTGTCCATCGCTTTAGAGGCTTTAGAGCCAGTGTCTTGTTCATAAGGCCCCTCCCAGCCTCGTGACCCTCTCAGAGAAGTGAGAAATGAGGGAGGGAAGAAAAGAAACATGGAATCTGGTAGCAGGGAAGAGAGGAAGACTGAGTAACCGGGAAAGGACGTGAGCTAGAGGGCAGGCTGTGTGGCACTGGGGCGAGGAGAAGGGAACGGACAGAGCTGGCTCTCTGCAAAGTGCAGTCATGCCGAGTTATTAAAGGAAAGAAGAATGAGCCTCTGTATCTCTGTGGAACAGGGCAAGAGTCATCAGCAGACGTTATTAAAATCCTTTCCTCACCAGTGAAAGACACTTATCGCTCTTCATCAGCAAGGCTCTCTCTGTTTGAAAGGGAAACTCAACTTAACAGGTGGGGATTGTCCTCTCACTCCTCCTGTGAAAGAATCTGAGGCTCTCTTCTGACAGCCCCTCAAACTAGTGCAGAGCTCACAGAGCACCCCCAGGATGGCAGGAGGGGGACTTTGGGCCCTCAGCGTCTTGGTGCTGTATTCACAAGGGGTCCTCTCCCCTGCTGCGTGGGTGGCAGCAGCAGTAGCATCCGGGTGCTCTGGGTACCAGGGATGACTGACTGCTGCAGATGGGCCCTGGCTCCCCAAATAAGAAATCATTTCGAAGGAGTGCTGCAGCGTGGCTGCAGGGGGCAGGGCCTGAGCTGAGCTGCAGCCTCCTCGCTGCTCTCCCTGCACTGACTCTTGCTCCCTTTCTTCTGTCCTCCTTCCCATCAGAGGCATTTCTCCTGGGCAGGTCACTTGCTTGCTGACAAAAGCTCAGAGATTGCCCACTGTGGCAGGAATCCATCCACACACTGTAACCCAGGCTCTTAGCTCAAGGCTCTTCCCAGTATGGCCATAAATGACCCTGCAGCCCTCTACCGACCTTATGCTGCAAGGCTATTCCTATTCCCAAAATCCATGCCGCCCTTGCCTGCCTCCCTGCTTTTGCTCAGTGAGGTTGCTCTGCCTGTAACGCCTTTCTCCCTCTTCTCTGCTAGGTGATCTTCTTAATGGTCCAGCTCAAATGCACCCTCCTCTGGGAAGCCCTCCCTGACCTCTCCAGGCAGAACTAATTATTTCCTCCTCAGGCTCCCATAGCAGGCCTGCTACTGTGTTAACAATGACCACACTATATTCCAGTTGATGGTAATCCCTTGTTTTTATCTGTCTGTCGTCATTACAGGGAGTTCTAGCAAGAAGGGAAGGAGGGCTGTATCTTTCTCCTCTTTGTATCCTCCATAGAAGTAGGCAGAGTTCTTCATAAAAACACCAACTAGCATGGAGATGGCTCCTCTAGCACTCTGAAGGTCCTTCCTATACATTATTTCCTGTAAACTTTCAGGTTATTACGCCTATTTCACAGATGAGGAAACTGAGGCTTGGAGGAGAGAAGTGACCTGTCCAAGGACACATGGCTAATATATAGCAGAGGAGGAATTAGAAACCAGGCTGTCTGAGCTCAAAAAGTTTGCTGACTAACTGAATGAACCCCACCCACCCTGCCTCTGGTGCCAGGGACCCCTTAGGGAAGCTGGCGGAGGAGCCTGTGGTGCTGTCTGTCTCCTGAGCCAGGTGCCATTGATCCGTCTCCTTCCCCATCTCTGTGAGCTCAGGCTTTCTCTGCCTCCAGGGCATTACACCACCTGCTCTGTAGTCCTTTGTCCATTCGATCCTCCATAAGGTAAGGACCTAGAGAAAGGGCATTGTCACCTTCCCAGAACTAGTCTCCATCCCTCAACCACTCTCCCCCTCCCCAGTTCAGCAGCCCCTTCGACCATCCTCTCCCTAATCCGTTCCCCAGTACCCTTCCCAGTTCCGTCCTCAGCCGCTGCTGTGCAGTCAGCGTTTCAGCTTCTCCCTGTTCCGTTCTAGTCCCCAGGCTCTGCCAGCCTCCGGCTCAGCCCTGCACCACCAGCACAGCATAGTGGTCTTGTTTCTGCCCCCAGGTTTCACATAACTCTGGGGGAGGACAGAGCCCTGAGCAGCTGGCACAGCTTCTTCCTTCACTGGGGGAGTGAGGACTAGCTCCTCTCTTCTGAAGTCCCAGTTTTCAAGACCAACTCCAGCTTTACAACTTTGTAAGCTTTCTGAGAACAGCAGCTACGTTGTTTTCATCTCTACGGGTCCCCCAGTTCCTAGTCCAGAGCTGTGCCCCTAGGTGAAGCCCAGGAAGTGGTGAATGAATGACTTCATGGAAAACACCAAGAACATTCCATGAATGTGTTCTCAAAGACACCACTGCCTATTTTAATATATGCTATCCCTGCTCAGTCTTCTTGTTGTTCCCCCTGGTTCTAGAAAGGATGGTGTCTCTTCTCTCTAACCCTGACCCCTCCATCACTATTTGCCCACCTCCTTGGGCAGCAGCTCTCCAGCTGCTCCAGGGCAGGCCGACAACTCTGATGCCCTCCCTTCCACGTGCTTCTGGGGCTCCAGCACACTGAATGGACCTGCTTTAAAAGACCAACGGAATTCATCTCATTTCTACACCCATTTAACGAAAGCTAACTGAACATCAACCATATGCTAGGACCTACGATAGAGAGGAAACACATTTCAGGGCCATCCGGTGGGGTGCAGTCCCTGGTGGGGCAAATCACATTATTTGGTTCACTGTTGGTTCCCTAGTGCCTAGAACGATGCTTGGTACATAGTAGGCACTCAATAAGTGTTTGTTGGGTGAATTAATGTGTGAATGGCCATTGTGTTTATTGTACATTCTATTCATTCCAGATATGTTTATGTAATATTATTATCCTTCAAGCTCTTTTACTCCTGGGACCTCTCTCCACCCTGCCCCCCAACCACCACTCAGTTCTCACTTCTCACCATCCCATGGCCCCCGTTCTGTACCACGCCTCTGAGCACCAAACCTCCTGCTCATTCATTTCCATTAGCACAACTCTGCATCTCCTCCCCCGCCTCCTCCCCACCTGCAGCCTCTCCCGTCCTACCAACTTCCTTGTCCCCTTATCTGTTCTGTCTTTGCTCAACAACCTACAAAGCCTACACCATCATGAGCCATTTCAGCAAAGAAGTTGGTCCTCTCTTGGTGACCCCTACCTCCTGACTGTCACCTTGCCAGTCTGTGTCTCTGAGTGTCCCCGACTCTTATTTTTTTTCTCTCTCTGCAAAGTGAGATTGCCCAAGAGCGTCATTACAAATGCAACACTTTTAAAAATGTGTATTTCAACAATATTCTAAAAGGGGGGGGAAATCTCTTTGCGTCCTCACACCAACTGTTTACATAATTCAGTGACCTTTTATGAACCCTATTACCGTAGAAGCATCATTTTTCAAGGTAGAAATCAACTTATCCATCCTATTTCACACTCTACCTTGTTCACCTAACATTTTTCTGTATACACTTTCTCATGTATTGACAGAAAACTCACATTTATCATTTGAAATGGTTATATAATATTCCATCACATGAATGTTCCATAGTTTGCTTAATAATTCCCCAATTGTGGAGCATTTGGGTGGTTTCCAGGAACTCCCTATTATGAACAGGGTAGCCATAAACATCTTTTTGCAAATAGCTTATATTTTCTTTTCAGTTATTTTCATGGTATGTATTCCCAGAAGAGGGATTATTGGGTCAAAGGCTAGAAATACTTTTATGGCTTTTCTTGCAAGGTGCCAGACTGCTCTCCAGAAAGACTGTTAATTTGTAGTTCTCCAGTCTTTTTACTCTTGTTTTGTAGCCTTCTAATGAATTCCACCAGCGGTTGTTCCAAATCTTCTGGGCCTGCCTGGGGCACCCACCCTCTCTTACCCTCCAGAGGTGATTTTTCTGAGAAAATTACAGGCATGTGTCCCTGAGTTTCCTCAACTTCCTTCCACGTCAACATACCTATTTTCACCCTGGCTCCCCTGGTAGGCTGATCTCTGAGGAAGAGGCGTCCAATTTCCTTTCCAAACAAAACCCCCTGCCTACATATTTGACCTCATTCTCTCCTGTCTGTCTCTTCAAAACCACGCTGCATTCGTTATCCCATTCTTTTCACATCATCCATCGCCCACCTTTTCTCCTGCTCTTTCCCCATAGCCTGCAATTATCCTCAAGTCTCCTTTTTCCTAAAAGCAGTAAGTATTTTTCCTTCTCCCCCTGAACTACTCGCTTCTGCTGTCACCATCCATCTTTCTGAAAGAATAGTCTAAACGTCACCTTCTCCTCTTCCAGTTGCTTCTCAGTTTTTGTTCTCTTTCATTGATGACCAACAATTAAGTAAAGCAGCCATCCCAAGGCCACCAATAATTTTTTTTAATCGCCCAAGCAAATGCTATTTACCTGCCATCAGCCCCATCACCTTGTGGGCTATGGTGTCCTCATTGACACTTTCTCCTGTCTGGGTTCCATGGCAGGACAATTTCCTTAGATCTCCTATCCTACCAATGTTTTACCTCTAGAAGAACCTGTTCTTGGACCTTTTAGTTAACTTTAAATCATTTTTACCTCCTATTGTATAACAGACAGAAGAGTTGGGTGGTATTGATCCCCCCCCCCCCCCCCAGCTCTAGTAGTAAGCTATGACTGACCTAAGCCTATTGGCATAAACCCATTCCTCCTATCACCTGATGGCTCAGGTAAAAGCCGACCAGATCAATCAACACGCGACATGTACATGTGACCTAGGGGATTCAATTAGAGCAAAGCGCAAGACTTTTCAGAGTTGAGGGAAGCCAGTTCTTTCTCTCCTCTTGGGAACAAATGATAAATCATATAAACCTCATTGCTGTGGGCCACCATCTTACAACCATGAGGGAATCTAGTGTGACAACGATGTCAAAACACAGATTAGAGCAGAATTTAGAGAACTGAAGCATAATGGATCCAGATCCCTGGTTGACCTATACCTGAAGCCCACTCCACTGGATTTTTGGTTACATAAGTCAATAAATTCCTTGTATCATTTAAACTATGTGTAGGGCATTTTGTTATTTGAACTTGAAACATATAACCATTATAGTCCTCTTCACTGTTACCCCTTTATACTCTATATCTTACTGCTCTCACCCATTCCAATAGCTTCCATGATCACATGATGTATGGAGATGATTCTTCTACACCCCTGGCTAACACTTGTCTCCTCACCTCCAACTCCGCTTGAGTAGTTGTATGTGGTCTATGAAGCTTTAATCCTAGCATTTAACACCAAAATTTTTACCACCACCAAATCAACTTTACTTCCTTATTTCTCCATATTTGATTATTCAGTTGCTCAAGTTTGTAACTACGGAATCATCCACATACTTCTCTCTTTTATATCCTACAGCCACTCATCCACCGTGACCTCACGCTTTTGCTTCTGGCTGTACCCTGACCCTCATTACTTCTCTCTTGAATTGATTATCTTCGCTGTTGATCTTCCTGCCTCCTTGATATCCCAGCTTCTGACCACCCTACACAACACCTTTATCAGAAACATATTCCTAAGCCACCAAAGCAATCAAACATTTCAATGATTTCTCAATATATTTCAGATTTAATCCAAACATTTCATTCTAAATAGAAGTTCTCTACTACAGGGTTTTTTCATTATCTTCCTAGTCTTATAATCCCATTACTTTCTCATTGGTGTCCAAGCTACAGCCAAACTGGGCTATTTGTTATTTCTTTCACCTCGCTGCCGGTGAGATGAATTCAACCTGGACCGCCTTCCCTTCATAGTTCATCTGTTGAAATCCTCTTCATTCTTTAGGACACATCTCAAAAGACATCTCAATAAAATGTACTCTGACTCTGATTTCCCTGAATAGATAAGTATTTCCTTTTTTGAACCCATACGACATGTCACTCACCAGACTAGAAAAGCTGACTTTTGTTTTTGTGTCCCCTAAGTACAGAGCACAGGGCCTTGAAAATAGTACGTGCTCAATAAATACTCACGAAATTAGCCTGAGTCACGGGCCACCTTATGGAGACAAGATGATACAAGAAAATACCTGAGAGTCTTATTCTTTTACCTAAAGATTCACTAGAACCTTTTTTTTTTTCTTTTTTGTTTTTACATTCCAGCTAGGGATGTATCAAGTCAACAAATATTTATTTAGTGCTAGCTAGGTGCAAGTTAACCCTGGAATTCGGGAGAAGCTTTGAAATCTTGTACTCTGGGGTGACAGGGCTGTGCTTCTCAGAGCATGGTTCATATGGATGTTCCTGGAAGCTGATGGCTGAACAATTTCCTACAATATCAATATTTAGGGCAAACTCTGAGCTGTGTAATTATTAAGGCTAGTGGCAAAGAAGCAACGGACTAAGAGTTCATCGACCTGAGTTCTGGGCCTGGATCTTTCACTAACCAGCCGTGTGATCTTGAACACGTCTTTTGTCCTCTCTGGGACTCTATTGCTTCTTTACCTGTGAAACAGTACGGTTTGGCTGTAATGTTTCTCGAAGTGTGGTCCTCAGAAGGCTTGCATCAGATTCACCTGAATGATTTTTTTAAAAATGCAAAGTCCCTGGCGTCAAACCAGTGCTATTGAAAATGAATCTTCGGGATAGGGCCTGGGGGGCTGCATTTGAGCAAACTCCCCAGGTGATGGGCGATTCATATTCCCACTCAAGTTTAAAACCTCTAGAATTTTAAATTACAAGGTTTCTTCTGTTCTAAGATGTGGGGGTTATGGGATTAAGTAACAATTGGAATTATTTTGCAGTGATAAGTAGAATGGATGAGTGAGTAATCCAGACAGCATCTTGCCCAAACAAAGAGTCGATGGAGAAAAAGGTTAGAGAACCCCTATTCCATGGCCGCTACCTAGGCCACAGCCCGGGGTGATGGGGCAGCTGCTCACCTGTCTGCTTGCTTACCTCTTTTCTTATGCTTCCCTCCTGCACTCCCTTTCTTTTTTCCTTTTCCTTTCTTTTCATTCTTCCCATCCCTCTTTTCATTTCCTAGTCTCTATTTTCCCTCCCTCTCTCCTTCCTTCCTTCCTTCCTTCCTTCCTTCCTTCCTTCCTTCCTTCCTTCCTTCCTCCTTTTCTTTTTCATTTTCTTTTCCAGTCTTTCTAAACTCCCATCAGCACCTCAGTAAACACATCATTAGGAGGACATTCATTTGCACTTACCTAATATTCTTCTTTAAAGATGAAGTCTTTCCAGCTCCCTCCATCAGATGTGAACATTTCCTGCTCAGAACTCTCACAACACTTTGAACCTCTCTTACGCCGTTAATCATGCTTTGCCATGTAATATTTCTAGGTCTACTCTATTGTATGCCCCTGAGGAAAAAGACGATTTTATCCATTTTTATTTCCCCCCTTCTACAGTGCCTAGCATAGTGCTTTGCACACGTTGGTAGTATTTTATATTTATGTAGTATATACTGGTTGAACAAATGTTTTCGTAGACATTGGTGAATCGCAGACGCTGAATGGATCAATGAACAAATTCCTCCATTTTCCTTATTCTAGTCTTGATCTTGTTTGATCTCCTGTCTGAGAAGCAGGATTGTACAGTGGCAAGGCCACTGACCTCAGGATCAGAGGCTTGACTTTAAAATCTTGTTCTACCTCTTCATAGCTGGGTAGACTTCAGCAAGTTGTCTAACCTCTCTGACCCATGACTTTATCTATAAAGCACATCTACTAATACCTTATTTTCATGGTAAATAATTTCATGGAATTATTTGTGAAAACATCTGGCACATAGCAGATAATTTAAAAATACTAGTTAAATGAAATTCTTCTCTCCCCCCAACCCTTTACCTCCATTAGAATGTCTCTTCGGACAAACACTGGCTTTTCAAATTCTTTCTCTCCAGATTTGTATGCTGCGGCTTGGTGCAGTGCATGCAAAGATGTGCAGAATACATTTTGTGGACTCTTAAAAATAGTCAATGTCATAAGGTGAAACACGTATGGAAAACCCTCAAACTGAAATGAATAGACTGTACTTGTCAGGATTCTTTGTGGCAAGGTCCATAAGCCCAACTGAAACAAGCTTAAGGGAAAAGGAAAAAAAGAACTTATTGGCTGCCATAATCGGGAAGTTGTAGAGTGGGTCTGGTTTTAAGCACAGCTGCATTCAGGGGCTCAACTACGGAAGTCAGGGTGCTGTCTCTGTTTCTCCAGCTCTGGGACCTGCCTCTATCATTTCATTCTCAGGCAGGTTCTCTTCTTTTTTAAATTTTTTAAATTAAGGTTTATTGGGATGACAATGGTTAGTAAAGTTACATAGGTTTCAGGATCTCTTCTGTTGGTGGGAGGGTGGCTACTGGCTTGTGAGCCAAAGTGGGAGAGGCCCTTTCTATCTTGTGTCCACATGCAAATCTCACAGCAGGATTCTCATGGACCCTGCTGGAATCTTATGCCCACACCTGGACAAGTCAGTGGGTCCAAAGAATGTAATACTACAGTTGGGCCAGCCTGGGTCCCATGCCCACCCCTGTGGCCCACAGGGAAGAAGGATGCAGTGGTTGATAGCCCCTCAGACCCCAGGAATGAGGGAGAGGTAGCTCCTCCAAAAGAAAGGGTGTCAGCGGACAAAACCAACTTGTTCAGTGCGCAAGTAGAAAAATAGACCATTTCCCATAAGACGCTTTATGCTTAAAACGCCTACTTTGTATTATTTAAAGGGCCCAGCTTCATTTACTCATTAATTTATTCATTCACTGTTATGGGGAAAACAAAATCATTTTGTGCGTGTCCTAAGCCCCAGGCCCAGTGCCAAGGGTTGGGGTAAAGCAGTGACAAGGACACATACAGGCTTCCAGTCCAACGAGAGCTCAAAAAACTTCTCTTGCATGAACTGCTGCAGTTCTTAAATGTTCTCCGCTAAATATGACCCTTGGCTTCCAGGGATGATTTCCAGAAGATTCCAGTTATGGTGTATTAACTGGGAGGAGTACCCCTTTATCCTATTATCACCCATTTATCACAATCAGCTTGTTGGCTGAACTGGCCTCTCCTGGCAAAGAATCAGAGACCATGAGATGAAAGGACATGTAAGGCCAGCTGGCTTCAGAAGCTTGTACTCAGTTCTGGAGGATGGTGCAAGGGAAAGATCAGGGGAATTTTTTTTGTTTATATTTGTAATTTAAATTGTTTTAATTGCAGTAAAACACACAAAGCATAAAAATGTACCATTTTAGCCATTTTTAAGTATATAGTTCAGCAGTGTTAAGTGCGTTCACATTGTGTAACCAATCTCCAGAACTCTATCATCTTGCAAAACTGAAACTCTGTACCCATCAAACAACTCTCCACTCTCCCCTCCCCCCACAAACCCCTGGCAGCCACCATTCTACTTTCTATGGCCATAATTTGTCTACTCTCGGTACCTCATATAGGTGGAATACATAGTATTTGTCCTTTTGTGATTGGCTTTTTTCACTTCACATACTGTCTTCAAGGTTCATCCGTGTTATAGCATGTGTCAGAATGTCGTTCCTTTTTAATCTTCCATTGTGTGTATACAGCACGTTTTGTTCATCCATTTATCCATCGATAGACACTTGGGTTGCTTCCACCGTTTGCCTATTATAAATGATGCTGCTTCAAACATGGTGGAGAAGATCAGTTGTGATGGCAAAAGCCTGAGTATTCTGGAGCTGGGCACAGTTCACACGAGGTAGGGCCTCAGTAGTACCCTCAACAGACAAACTCTGCCAACAAAAGGACAGCATGAGGGCACAGGGCGCCCTCTTCTGGGGTAGGCTGGGGTTAGAGGAAGGGACTGTCATCCCGGGCCTGAGGAAGTGTATCCATGTTTCAGGAAGAGGATCCAGAAAGAAGGGAAATGCCAAACTTTATCTTCCTCATGGTTGGTGTAGCCCTGGCCCTGATTTCACACTTTGCTGGCCAATCTTCGGAACTCTAGTCAGGTCCTTAGAGGTGACTTCCAAACTATAACATTGTGGGAATTACTTTAGGAGAGATCTTAACTCAACTTTTCAAGACCCACCTCCCTCCTCTGCTGCGCCTGCTTCCATCAAACCACATCCAGCCCCAGCCCACCCCCATCAGAGCTCCGTCTCCCTTCTCTGCCATTACCCAGCCCCAATTTCACTTTTATTGCCAGAATTGCCTATATCAAAGTTGGTCATTTATCGGTTGTCTGTACCAGACTGAGGTTTGGAGTCAACCTTAGGCGGAATGTCCATCACTGTTCCTGGCCCTGAAGTGGTAAATGTTCAATGTGATTTTTTTTGAAGGTCAAAAGGAGAGTCACACTGATTAAACGGGGGCTGCTCAGTGGTGCCCGGCATCAGTAGCCTGTGAGCTAGAGGCTGAGACAAATAGAAGTAGAGTGTCCAGGGGACTTTGAAATGGCTGCCAAAGATAAGGGAATTGCTTGTTGGAACTAGGCGACCCAGAAGCAGGTTTCGTGGTGCAGTAGATCAATACTGTTCCTTCTAAGGAAACAAACAGAATCAATGCCAGCTGCCCCAGGTCTCTGAGCAGATCTGAAAGCCACGGGGGTCCGTGGATGGACGTTCCATGCTGATTTTGCAGAATGCAGCAACGTGTCCCCTGGGAGACTGGAAGACACTTCATTGAATGTCATACCTGCAGTTGTACCTGGCGCACCAAAGGCCCCTCACACAAACACATAGCAGCAGAGGACCATGCACTTGAAGGGTTGAAAGAGTCCTGAGATACTGGAGGAGGCATTCTTGCTGCTATCCCCTAGTCCTCTACCCACAGCAGACATTCCCATTGCTCGCTGAACAGAAGTGCAGTTTCAAAACGCTCTCACCAGTGTTTCAGGCCGCCACTGCCAAACATTCGTGGCTGAGACTTAATGTAAAAGCTTTTGCCTCTCCTGAGCTAATCCAATCTACCTTATTCCAGTAGGACTCTTTCCAATGGCTTTCTGGAGGGCTGCTCTAGAGGCTTTGTGAGCCTATTTCATTGTTGAATAGCTGGAACTGTTAAACCTCCAATTCAATTAAAACACACTGTATTCCTGCTGCAGGGGAGGCCCGGAGCTCGGTGTGGGGAAGGTGGTTCCTTAAGCAGGTCAGAAACCTGCCTCCTTGTAATTTCTTCCCACTGGTCCTACACCTGCCTTCTGGACAGCACATAGTAAGATTTCCCTGTGTCCTACGACAGCCCTGTCACTACCTGAAGATGGCTGGTGTGCCTTTCATACCCCCACCCTCCTTCCTTAGTCTTTTTTCCAGAGACATTCTTCGGAGGGTTTTCAGACCCCTCAACTCTCTGGTTAGCGTCCTGTGGTCATGTCCCAATGTGTCTACATTCCTCTTAAATTGTGGTGCCCCATATGCACAATACTTCATTTGTGATCTTACTAATTCAGAGGACAAGCCCATGCAAAGCGGCATGTAGGTGAGTCTTGGGAGGTGAAGAGGAGTTTACCAAGTTGACAAGGTGCCTTGAGGTGTCTCTAGGCAAGGAGAATCTCCGTGAAAGTGTGACCATGACTTTGTGGGGTGGATCAAGCCAACTCTTGAATAGACTAAGTTCTGTTATTTTTTTCATGACTTAGCAATTATTCTTAGAATTATAAAAGTCAGAGTTCCAAAGATCCTTAGAAGGTATAAGCCCCCATCTGATCATTCAATCACCAGGCTACAATATTCCTTGCAAAAGATGGAGGTCTTAAGGATTTTCTCTAATGGGGAACTTGTGTGTGTGTGTGTGTGTGTGTGTGTGTGTGTGTGTGTGTGTGCGCGCGTGCGTGCGCGTGTGTTGAAGGTGGGCCATTCCATTCTTCTGCTCCTCTGTTCAATAATTCCTCCTTTTCAGCTGAAACCTGCCTCATGGTAATGTTAGCCGTTTTTTAGCGTTTACGGGTGTTTCATCTGCTCAGCACTATTAGAGCCATTGTGTGTGCATGGGTATGTGTGTGCCAGTGGACACGTGTGCCAAAGGGGTAATCGAGGTGAAGGGACAAGGACAAATAAACTCGGGGTTTTGTCTCCAAGGAAATTATACTCTGGTGGAGGAAGAGAACACAATAACGAGTAAAGTAAATGCTATAGTAGAGAATGGGTCAAATAGTGTGGAATTACTGAGGGAAAGTTAGTGACTTCCAATGAAGAGAAGAGAGATGGCTTATTTTTGTGTTTACACAGTAGCCAGAGTTATCTCTTTAAAAATCAAATCAGATCACATTACTCTCCTGCTGCAAACCCTACAACGTTTCCCATCACACTCAGAAATGAACCCAAGGTCCTCCCAGTGACGTGTAGGGTCCTACATGGCCTGGCACCTGGCTGCCTCTCATTGCCCACATGAACTCTTGCACTTTTCCACTCTGCTCACACAGACCTCCTTGCTGTCCCTTGAACCAGCCAGATTCCTATCTTCGGGTTTTTATGCTGTGGGCATTCCCTCAGGCCTCCCCATGGCTTGCTCCCTTACTTTATTCAGTCTCTTCTCAATTTTCAGTTGTACAGAAAGACCTAAAATCTACCCCTCCCCCAACTCAACTTCTTACCTGTCCTCTTACCCTGCCTTCCTACTACCTGAAATTATCTTTATACTTATTTATTAATTGATGGTCTCCCTGTAGAATATAATAAGCTCTATGAAATCATGGTTTTTATCTGTTTGGTCCTTGCTGAATCCCCAGTGCCAAGAATAGGGCCCCTGGCACATAATAGGTAACAAATATTTGTGGAGTGAACGAATGAGTTATCTTCTTGATAGCCTAGTTAGCAGCAGTTGATATTAATATCTACATTAGATATTAATATCTATCTATATATCGGTACCTATATGTTAATATTATTATTAATATAGAGATATTATATAGATATGAATATATAAATATGAATATATAGATATTAATATTAGTATCTAGTGTACTTGACAATAGTATCTAGAAACACGTCCAATCCCTTTGAAAATGAGCCCAAGTAGTTTCTCATTTGAAATCCTGTGTTATTTCCTACTTTTCATGATTTCTCAAAGATTTCACTACGGCTTGGAGAGCTGCAAATTCTTTCAGCCATTTGGGAGAGTCTCCACCCAGGCCTAGGGACCTAGACAAATTGCGTGCACAGAGGATTCACATCTAGCATGAGGGTTCCATTTTCAAGACAGCATAAAGTGACATCAAGCTAGAAGTGACATCTCATTGAAATTTTTCTTGAACAACCTTAGCATGGCAACAAATCACTGATTCTTAGTTGTGCACCCAAGGTATTGGTTTGTTTGCATTAGGAGCCTGCAGTGTGAAAAATATAGATCGCTGAATACCCAAATCACTCTTAGCTGGTTAGATGCTTTTCCCGTAAGAGGTGTTTGGGAACTGAGTCTAGTGAGTACTGGAGCCAGACTGTCTAATTTTGAATCCTGGCTCCACTTACTTACTTGCTTTATAACTACAGGCATTTACTCAAACTCTGTGTGCATCCATTTCTTGATCTGTAAAATGGGATAATAATAGTACCTGTCTTATAGGGTTATAATTGAGGACCTAACTCATTAATTCCTGAAGGTCCTTAGACTAGCACCTGGCACATAGTATTTCAATTACTGTTAACAATTGTTTTATTATCTCCCATCTCACGTTCACCCTGGGGCATATGCTCAGGGGGTGGAAAGGCAGGCAGTATGTTCTAGACCACTTAAATTGTAACAGCTTGCTCCTTCTCTCGTTCTCTTTGTCTTTGTTTCTCTCTTCCCCCAAATGCCAGTAGTCGAAAGTGTATGATGTAAATTGCTTAGGTGCTTCTCTTCTGCTGGAATCCTATACATTCTTATGTTGATTATCATAAAATGTCTAGTTTGAGCACCTTTGTAAAGACTAGAGAAAGTGAGAAAAAACAAATGTGAAATAGTTTGACGTCATCTCTGTCACGTGCACTGTCACACTTCCTACAGACAGTGGTTCAGCCTTTTCTTGATGTTCTCCAAACATCGCTATGGAGTCCCTTCCGTTGCTTTTCGCTTTTCCTGGAGCCCTGCCTCTTTCTCTAGCTTCAACTTTTTGGACACTATTCTTACAGATGCATGCTTTTCCCTTTCTTTTAGAACAGAGAAAGAAAAAAAAAGTTAGGAAGAAAGGCAACACTGCAGAAAACTCATAAAATATAGCCAGCCAGTTTTTGTTTTTGTTTTTTATGTGAAGAACAGAAAAGAGAGAGGAGGCCTGAGGAGTTGGCATGAGGAAAATGAACATTTGCTGTTATATACAGCAGAAGCGGTTGTCCTGCCTGAGGTGATGAATTTCCCGAAGCCAGGGCTGCAAGAGACACGCAAGGCTGTCGGGAGCCATCCGCAGGGGATGCCAGCTAACCGCAGTGGTGTGCAAGCGCGTTTGGACCACATCTGGAAAGTTCAGTTATTACAAGTATTTGTTTGTCTTCTAATCTCTGAGACAGAATTCCTTGGTCCTGGGTTGACACTGAGAAGAGTGAGGGACGCTTATAGAAGAGTTCAGTAAGTGTCCAGTTATTATTTCTAATATCATCCTTTGGCCCAATGCTTGACTCATCCATTCATTCCACAAATATTTACTGAGCACTTACGTGCCAGGCATGACACAAAACACTGAGGATACAAAGATGAAGTAGACACAGTCTCTTCCCTTAAGTTGCTTATGTCTGCTGAGGAGGAGAGGCACGACCAGATAACTCTTACACTGCAGCGTAAGTGCCTGTCTTATGTTGGGTGCTTCAGGAGCGGTCCCCAGGCAGTGATCCCAGGAAGAGCCTGGAGAGGAGTGCGAAGCTGAGACAGAGAAGGAAAAGAAACCAGCAGGTTATTGCTATGGGCAACTGGGGCTCACTCCCCTTGGGCATTTCTCAGGCCCAGTGCAGAAGCTGTCTTGGTGGCATCCCGTCTGAGGGCGACAATGTGAGAACTGCCCATTAACTCCCATCTCCTGGCCTGCCCTGACTTCTGGCTGAGTACCTGTGTGGCCATAGGCAGTAGAAAGCCATGGGCATCTAGGAAATGATGGTGCCGAGAGGACGTGGGCAGAGCACTGACAGTGTCTATTACATGCACTTAGAGGAACAAGCACAGAGCACTGTGGAAGCCCCAAAGAGAAGCAGGATCAGAGCAGGCTCAGAACTCAGACGGCTGACAGCCACACTGCGCTGTCTTTTGCAGAACTGAGGAACGAGACACAAGCAGTGAGCTTGTGTTTGTTTTTTTTTTTCTAAAGAAAGTCTGAGGACTTTCCTGGGTTCACCCAAAACCTACCTCAGGTATCTGTCTATTTGCGCATTAGGGTCTTCCTCAGAACATCCTTCCTTCCAGAGCTGCCATCCCACAGCCCTGCCCAGCCCCCAGAAGCTCACTGACTCACTCCTCCTTCATCAGCACCACCTCCCAATTAGACCCAGGATGTGGCAATCAGGCTGCCCAGAATTGCTCTCCCCACCTTCAGCTTGCCCTGAGCAGAGTTCAGACTGCACATTTCCCGACACTCAGAGAGACCCATTAATATTTAGCATGTTACATTTCCAAAGCACTTTGCTAACACGAATTGATCTTTCCAGCACCCCCTTGTGAGACAGCTCAGTACTGCTGGCCCTACTGGGGACATCAGGCTTTGGGAAAACAAGCTACTTAAGCAAGGGCCATGGCTGGTGAGCGATGGATCCAGATTAGAAGCAAAGGTCAATGACACCAGTTGTCTGAACCTCCAGAGAGAACTCCAGAGCGGCCCTAACACCCCCTCCCTGCCCAGGATGTCCTGGGACAAACCCAGCCTTCTGCCGATTTAAATAGAATGGATTTGCTCTCTTTAGACTGGACTACTTACAATCCAGCTGCCATTACAGAAGACTCGTTAGGTGCCTGGAGCTGGGCACTTTACATAAAACACATCATTTGGTTCTCACAACCCTTGTCCACCTTCTGTGATGTCACTACTGTTAGTATTTCATGCATCAGAAAACTGAGGCACAGAAAGAGAAAGTAACTTACTTCAAGTTGTACAGCTAGTAATTAGTAGAGCTAGGATTTAAACCCAAGCTGTTCAGCTTATTATGAATCAGCCTAATGGTGAGTAGAGGGACCAGGTCAAGTGGAATTACTCTTGTGAAGTTCTGATAACTCCCAGGCAATTTATCCTATGCTCTGCAAGATTATTTCTGGAGGTAAAGGAATTGGGTGGTGGGGCTGTCTGCAAAGTGTTCTTCAGGAATGAGAGGGTAAACTAAAGCTGTTGGTTACTTGATTTCCTCTGATTTTTCCCCTGGCTCCCCATTCCCGGCCCTGCCTAAAAGGACAGAGAGAGGACTGGTCACCCAGTAAACAAGTGAGGGATGCACGGGCCATGCATTGTTCTTACTGATGACACTCTCTCTGGGTGGGGTGGAGACACACATAAATAATCATGATTTGGTGGGGGCCCTATAAGCGAGGATTATGAGAGCTCATTGGGAGGAGGAGGAGGCAGAAGTGACTTGTTAGTCTCAGGAAGTTGGGAACGTTTTACGGAGCTGGATCCGGATGGAGGTGGAGGAAGGAGAGAAAGGGCATTCCAGGCAGAGGGGAGAGCATGTACAAAGGAAATGAGGTGTGAAATAACGTGGTTGTTTGCAGTAAAACAAGAAGTTCTGTCTGCTTTGAGTTTGGCTTCGTGAATTTCTTCAGTTAAATGGGCTGATTTGGGCCTCCTTGCACTAGATGAGGGACTGGGGGACAAATTCTAGGGGATCCTTGAAAATGTAAATTGTTGGGATATGTCTAGCCAATTCTTGATGTTCTGTTGTTGGATACAAGAGACGATTGTTTAAAAAATATTTCACAATTTTCTACTCTATGCAAGGCTCTAGTCTGTTAGGTGCTGTTGATAAGGGATCATGGCTTTTTGAGTGCTATGCACCCATGGGGAAGGGTTTGGGACCAGGGATTGTGTGCAGGGAAGAAAACGTTGGAGAAGTGTCACTGTGCCTCTACTTCTCTCCTAAGGGAAAAAAGAATTAACATTGCAGTTTCAAACATGTTTGTTCCCTACTCATCTCGGTCCTTTACGAGCAAAACTTTGTGTAATGTGCCTGCCTCTTTCCCTTGTTAGCCCTTTATAGTTGACCAGACTATTTGCCATCCATTATATGACTTAGTCCTCAGGATTACCCAGTGAGGTGGGTGGCCTTGGTGGGTCTCCATTTTACAGACGAGGAATCCAGGGTTTAGTGAATCATTCAAGGTTTTATGCTTTACGATAGTAGAAATTTTCCGGGTCCTGGTCTCAAGTTTGTTCCCTTGCATACACCACCTTGCCTTCTAGGTGGGCACTCAGCACAGCCTTAGATGCATGCCAGCGGCTCCTGATGGCACCTTGGAATGAGAGGTGTGGCTTACTGCACATCCTGAGGCAGGTATGGAGGATGTAGAAATCAGGCCATAGATGATGCCATGTTGGAACCCAAAAGCCCAGCTCTAAATATCTGTCTGGCTCAGTCAGAGCTGAGCTGTGAGATGCTAAGTGAGAGAAGTTACTAGACTGTTTCTCAGTTATCGCTCTAAGGAGCCAAGTCATCCTCAGATCATGATAACTACGGGCATAATACCACCAAGCTCTTTCCTCCAAGTGGGCCTTGTGGCATTGGATAATTTAGCCATATAAGCCTTGAGGTGGACAGAATAGCCTTGGTGCAGGAAAGCTAATGAGCGGGAGTGTGTGTGTGTGTGTGTGTGTGTGTGTGTGTGTGTGTAGTAGTGGTGGGGGTAGGGGTGCCTGCACAGCTCACTGATAGATGACAGCAACTGCTGTGACGTCACAGCCCAGAGAGTCAACCAAAATAATCGTTGTGGCCAAGCCCTTTTTAAGGTAGCTTCAATTAGAGTTGGGAGAGTTTTCTGGGCTCCTATTTTAGGCCCGGGGATCTGGAGTCATTGCTGCTCACCAGAGATCTCTGTCTTGCTTTTCCTCATGAATTAAATGGGAGCTATCCATTGATACCTTGCCCTCCTATTGTCCTAAAATGTCTTATATTTACTCCCTTTGATGCCAAAGACCCATACAATTCTAGATAGTAGCACTTTCCCAGGGAAGGAGCCAAGTACGCAAAAGTTCTACAAAATTTGGATCTTTCTGCGCTTATTGGCTAAAAGTCACAAAAGAAATCTCAAGTGAGGAGGGACCTATCAGGGCCCACATTTCTAAGGGGCAGGCTCGCTCATTTAGTCCCTCTCTCGATAACAGCTTCTCCCCCATCTTCCATGCCATCTGGGTAATTATGGTATTATATTAGGAGGATATTAAAACTCCAAGGAGACTGTGAGATGTCCCCTGGCAGGGTTTTCTCTTATGGATGCCTTGTTCAAATGGTTTAGTTTGAAGCGAGGCTGGGAATCACCACGCCATAATTATTGAGCAGACAGGCGACATGGAAGCCCTAAGAGTCTGAGAACCAGATAGCCTCTGTTAATTATCTGAGGACTCCAAAGGGTCACACTATTAAAACAGGGGGCTCAGCATCAGGAACGTCTGAATGAGAGGCAGTATAATTTAGTGGCTGAGAGCTCAGACTCTACAGCCACACTGTCTTGGTTCAAATCTCAGGTTTGTCACTTACTAGCTGCATAGCCTTGGGCCTCAGCTTTCTCCAGTGTGAAAGGATGGTAATGATAGATTGTACCTTGTAGAGTTAAGCGACGATTAATGTAGATGCGGCATGGAAAGGGCTTAGCACAGCTCCTGGGCACACAGTCAGCACTTGTTAAAGGCTGTTGTTTATTAACGGGGAATCCGTTTCCTCTTCTAGGGCATTTCTTTCTCCTCCTTATGTCCTGACTCCCAACCTTGACCCTCTGCCTAGTTTACATTTCTGAAGCAGGCTGTTCCAAAATCCGCTCCTCTTCTGGTTGGGGGTGCAAAGGAAAAACAGCTTGTACATGTGCTTTACCCCCCCCCCCCCCCGTATTGCTTATTGCATCACGTTAAACTACAGTTCACGTAAACATAAACCACAGTTCATGTTTATTTAAGAGCTCAGGGCCCTTTAAACCAGCCATTCCTTATTTATTCTGTAAAAAAAAAAAAGATCCTTTGGTTTCATGTGCCTTTATTGTATTTTGTAAGGGCCAGAGCACATATTGGATACTATATAAATGTGAAATACTCTAACAATAGTAACTGAGACAGATGAGAAACTCAAGGAAGCAAAGTCACCATTTTGAATGTAGCTTTTTATTGATGGGCTGAGTGATTGGGGAGAGACAGTGTGGCTCCAAGGCTAAAGAGCCCACAGGGATTTGGGGAGAATCTCAGTCACAGCAGCAGCTCAGTGACCCCAAGCAGACAGTTTCCTTCCCCGGACCTCAAATTCTCCCCGTGCACACTGGGTTCAGTGCCACAAAACCATCAACCAGGGATGTTAAGCCGGGGCTGCTTGTGTGCGGTTGTACAGACTGTGCACTGCACAAGGGTGCCCGCCGAGGGGGTAACTCGGGGCTGAAACTCAGCCCACGTTCATTTATCAGTCTGTGCACTCTGGTAATGGTCCAGGTCCAGCTGGAGGAAGAGGTATTTTTATTAATCTGCACAAAGCTACTGTATGGGCTAGTTGAGGCCCTGTGTGAATGAAGCAAGGGGACAGTGACAGAGCACAGAGCTTAGTACACTGAATGGATATATTCACTCAACACAGTTATTGAACACCTACTACGTGCCAGACCCTACTCTAGGGGCTGAAGATACGGAGATGAAAGTAAACAATTTCTGTCCTTGGATCCTTTTTCCTTCACTAGTCCATCTCCCCTGCATTCAATCATCAGCATGTCCTGTTGACTCAATCTGCAAAATATCTGTCAAGTTTTAGTGCCAACACTTTGTTTCATTATTTCTTACCTGGACTACTGCCAAATGGGCTCCCACTTCTACTCCAGTCCCGCAAACAAGAGCAAGAGTAATTGTATCAAAATGTGAGTCAGATAACACCACCCCCTTAGTGGCTATAATTTAATCTAGAGTCCTCTAGAGGCTTTAAGGCTGTGCACACCTGGCCCTAGTTACCTCATCATGTCATATAGATCACTTAAGTCACACTCTTGCCATCTGTATTAGTCAGGATTCTCCAGAGGAACAGACCAATAGGATATACGTATATATATCGTGTGTGTGTATACTACATATGTACATCTAAATAGGATATATATCTTACATATGTATGTGTGTGCATATATATATGGTATACATTCTATATATATGTATATATAAAAGGAAAATAAAATTTTTTATTGGGCAATATTGGGGAACTGTGTTTCTCCAGGGCCCATCAGCTCCAAGTTGCTGTCCTTCAATCTAGTTGTGGAGGGCGCAGCTCACTGGCCCATGTGGCAATCGAACCACCAACCCTGTTGTTCAGAGCTCATGCTCTAACCAACTGAGCCATCCGGCTGCCCCTAAAAGGAAATTTATTGTGAGGAATTGACTCATGCAATGATGGAGGCTGAGAAGTCCCATAATCTGTCGTCTGCCAGCTGGAAGCCCAGGAAAGCTGGTGGTGAACTCCCAGCCTGAGTCCAAAGGCCTGAGCCAATGAGGTAAATCCCAGACCAAAGGCAGGAGAAGACCAACAGACCAACGTCCGTGCTCACATAGACAAGCAAGAAGGACTGACTCCTCCCTTCTTCTGATTTTTATTCTATTCAGGCCTCAGCAGAGGGAATGATGCCCTCCCACCTCAGAGTGGGGCGTAATCTACAGCTGACTTTTGGACAACACGGCTTTGATTTGCATGCGTCCACTTATATGCAGATTTTTTTTTAATAATATAGAGTCAGCTCTCCTTATTCTTGGGTTTCACATCTGTGGATTCGAACAACTGTATTTTGTATTTTTAATCACTGGCTGGGAATCCGTGGGGGGCTGACTACATGCATTGTTCTGTGACATTGTATGTAAGGGACTTGAGCATCCATGGATTTTGGTATCCGTGGGAGGTCCTGAACCAATTCCCTGTGGACTACAAGGCACATGACTGTAGTTAAGTTTTGGGGGGAGTCAAAAGTTCTATCTGGATGTTCCACTGCACAGGGGCTGGTGCCTCTAACCCTGTGTTGTTCAAGTGTTAACTGTACTTTACTGATTCCACCAGTTCAAATGCTAACTGCACTGGAAAACATCCTCAAAGACACACCCAGAAATAATGTTTAATCTGGGCATCCTGTGGCTCAGTCAAGTTGACACGTAAAATTATAATCAAACCATCCCAGCAAAATTCATCATTCAGTCCTTCCAACAGCCTAGCTCTTTGTTTGTATAGTCTGAACACTTTGGGCTGGAACACATTTCCCTGGCTCTTCTTCTCCTGACTCTCTCATCCTTTGGTGCTCAGTGGAAAGGTCACTTCCTCAGAGAGGCCTTTCTGGACCACTTTGTTAAGGTAGTGTCCATCACCACTCATGCCGGAATGTTCTATCACAAAGCAGCCTAGCTTAATTTGTAAGTATAGAGTTCTTTATTTTCTATCTTATCTGCTAGATTGTAAGCTCTATATTAGTAGGAACAATGCTTGTTTGTACTCCACTGTATACCCCTTCTGCACTTTGCTAGTCTCTGATACATAGTAATAAATATCCATCATTATTTGCTAAATGAAGTTGTTACAAGGAATTCATCTAAGAGGGGAGTAATCACCACCATACAATGTAGAGAGCATGATATGACAAAGACAGTGAGTGGTGTCCCGGTAAACTGATTCTAAAAAAAAAAAAGAGACCCTGATTTGTCATTTACTGGTTTCTGTGGTGATATAAATCCTCCCTCCCAACTGATTGTAAGCTACCAGTGGCTTAAGAACTGATTTTCAAAATTCCTGAGTGTTTAACAGTTGGCTCTTCAAAGCTGGTTTGGCTGGCTCTAGCATATCACTGGAAGGAAGAGAGGTTAGCACAGTACTCGGGAAAGAAGCAGTAGTTCATCCGGAGGGAACAGAGCCAAGGCTTCCTGGAAAAGATGATACTTGGTCTGGGTTTTGGAGGATGTGTATGTTGGCTCAGGTTCTACACCTGTGAACTGGCTAACGTAGCCCTGCAATCCAGCCCACATTCAACTGTTCCCGGCTCTCCTACTCAGCTCACCTTTGCTTGGCTTGCAGTTATCGATAACCTGACTCAATCCAATCCTCAGAAAATCCTTCCGTGTGGGTGGTGTTCTCCGGGGTTTGCTTTGAATCCAACAGAGGAAAAGAACATAGGATGGAAGTTAGTCAAGGAAGAAACTAAGGGTTTTCCAAATAGAGAGCTTGTGCAAAAGTGAGAGCAAAAAAGCAAACAAACAAACAAACAAACAAAAAAGTGAGAGAGCAATGCAACATAGGAGTTTGGCATATCTCGTAGATGTAGAAGGGAGGCAAGTGGAACGGGATTAGCTCCTGAGAGGCTGTTTTTGAAAGGATGAGGAGTGTAAACTGCTGGGCAGGTGGCAGAGGGAAAGGGAGAGGGACATTACTTTTCCTGTCTCTTCCTTATTACGGCTGGTAATTTGGGGTTTTATTGTTTTTTTAGTATGGAGTCATTTGATTAATATTTGTCTCTTCCAAGAGACTGTAAACACCTAAGGGCAAGGGCTGTCTTGTTTACTATTATTTTCTTAGTAGCCAGCATATATTGGATACCAGTATGCTTGGTATACAAAATACATTCTTGTTGAATGATTGAATCACCTGGGGAACTTTTAAAAAATGTCTGTGCCCACCTACCTCACAATAAGATCTGCTGTAAATCTCCTTTCTCTGAACGTCTGCAGTATGAGAGGTGGGAAGGAGAGAATCGTGGAGCTGGCGTAAAGCCGCGTAAAGGATTCACCTCCATTCCTCTTCCCAAACTCAATCAAGTAGCTATTTTAAAGGATTTTACCAAAAGTGTCACACGATTAAATGTTCCCTTTGTATCAATGGGCCTTACGGTAGTAGGGAGGATTCGATAAAGGTGCTGAGACCAGCACGGAAGCCCATACAGTAATTCGGTGAGAAATGATGCAGGTTTGCGTACAATCAGTGGCCATGGGTGTGAAGAGGAATAGATTCAAGACACTTGGCAGATCGATTCTGCAAGAGTTAGTGACTATTTGAGCATGGGTGGAAGAGGAAGTGAGAGAGGGAGGAATCTAGGTTGAAGGTTGGGGTGAATGTTAGTGAATAGGGAGGAGGTAGTCCACTTCTCAAGCTGCTGCATTTAAGTCCCCTGTGTGGGACACGAGGCAGGGTCAGTCAATGAAGCTGGGAATACAAACAGGAAGTTCAAGAGAGAAGGGGGCGGAGTCTCCCCTCCCCCACTCCAATACCGAGCACTCTGGAGAACACTAATATTAAGGAGGTGGATTAGAAAAAGAATTCTTCAAGGAGACTGAGAAGAATGACCTGAGAGGAAGAAGGAAAACCTGACTAGTGTCAGAAGATGACTGATAATGTCCAACAGCGTCAAATGGTGCCTAAAACTGAAGTTCGAGGACCTGAAAATATCTCCGATGAGTTTGGCAAGGACACTGATGACAACGAGGGCATTTTCTGTGGCAGCAGAAGCTGCAGCGCAGAGGAGGATGGAAGAAATGGAGACAGTGAGTGCAGACTACCTTTTTCAAGAAACTTGGCTGTAAAGAAGAGGGATGGTATGATCGAGTTGGACGCATAGAGACCTAAATAGTTTGTAGTTGAGGGGAAGTGGGAAGCGTTGAGCAGCCTGGACCGTAAACACCTTCCTACCCCTCCTCCCACGTGACCCGGAGGCAGCCAGCGATGCCTCGGTCTCACCGAGACTACAACCCCCAGAAGGCTCCGCGGCGCCGGGGGGCGGAGTCCAGGCCTGGCTCCGGCCCCACCGGCACAAGCGGAAGAGCTAGAGGTTCAAGCAGGCGGCGGAAGCGGAGAGAGACGGTGCTCCCGGTAATTCCGTGTCCCTGTCTCTCCTTCCCTCCGCACCCCAAGCTGGGGCTCGTTGGGTCCACTTCTCCCCTCACACCTGGGACAAGACTTCCTTTCTGTTTTGTTAGCGGTATTTTTTTTTCTCACGTGACGCGCGGGGCGGGCCCCCGCCTGGGGCGGAGGTTACTGGGAAACTCCCGCCCTTCGACCCCTCCGGGGCTTGGATTGTGGGGGACCCTCCCGAGGCCCTTTTGCCCTCCCAGGGCCTGCGTACCTGCTGTGGGCCCTCGCTCCAAATACGCCCTGCGAAGGGGACGTTCTTTTTACGGGTTTCAACAGGTACTGAGCGGGTCCGTGGCGACCCGGGGGTACGGGACTGGGGGCCTCCGAGGCCGTCCCGAGACCATCAGCCCGGGGCTGCGGACGATTTCCGGGCGGTGGGCCTTTGGTGTGAGTCTGCTCCGCTGCCCCAGAGCCCGGGGCTGTGGGCTGGGAGTGAGCTGCCGACACGGGAGGATGGACTTCCTGGTTTTCTTGGGAGGCCCTCGGAAAACCTGAAGTCCGATTATTGAAGTTTTCCCTATCAGGAAAGCCGCCTCTCGGAGTTGAGTAAGGGAAGAATCCCAAGATTTGGCGTGTGATGTCCCTTGGGGAGGAGTCTCCGGGCTTCCACTGGCTGGATCTGCGATCGTTTGTAGCCGGTTTACCGCGGCTTCTCAATGTGAAAAATGGAGAGAATAGTCTTTGGCCTGTCTGCCTTCCGGTTTTGTGGGCTTAAGCAGAAGTGATATATGTGAGAAAGCATGTTTCAGTGACAACCTTCTTATCCTGTCTTAAGTCCAGGTCAGTTGAATTTTAAAATCACATTCATGTCTTTATGAACTTGGTCATAAGCATGGCCATGATCTTGATGAAGGTGGAATGAGTAAATAAACGGGGGAAGGTGTCCTTGGAAACGAGTATGAGCCATACAAATGTTCTGATGCCCTATTCCTGATGATGAGGTGATAGCAGGGCCCTGTCACCTGTGGAGTCAATGTTAAACTTCATCTGGGTGTTAAGGTCTACCAGAATTTGGACACTTCTCTCCCTGCCACACAGACGCACCTGTCTACCCCTCTTACTCTCTTACAACCTTCCTTCAGCACTACACAGGTGCAGGTAGCTCAGGTATAGTGCTAAAGGAAAGCCTGTCTCCAGCAGCTCTAGTGTCTCCCCCCTCCTTTCATATACTACTTGTGTTCAACCTAGCTCTAACAATTCCACTAACCTTGTGTGCCTACCAGCTGAAATACTGTGGTTATTTTCACCTATCCTATGTGTATGTGCTAGAATACAGTTAGAATTCAGAATATAAATAGCCAGTATTCCAGTTTCCTTTTTCTGGCAATTAAGCTCTGAGACTAAGCAGGTGGCTTTCTGTCTTATTTTTCTTCCCTTTATAGAGAATGGGGATTTTACAATAAGTTTTTTTATGGGTTTGGAGTAGTAATTAGGTAATCTTAACCGGTGTTTATTCTGAAATCATAGGTTGAAAAATACTTGAATGTGGTTCAAAAAACAGAATAGCATTACAGTAGTTCAAATCCTGCTGTTGTGACTTCTAGTTTATGAGTTTCTGCAAATTAGTTGGTTTCTCTAAGTCTCTTTACTCATCTCTAAACTGGAGATAATAGCATTTACCTCACAAGGTGTCCATAAAGATTAAATGAGATACGAATATAAAGAGCTTAGTAGCGCCTGGAGTAAGTGCTTATTATTCTGTTGCTATTGTAATTGATGACCTTGATAGTGATGATGATAGGTCTTGAAATTCCTTTCTGTTTGTGAAGTAAGAATGGTTATCCGTAACCTACAAACTTAAAATACTGTAAACAGAAGTTCTCAAGATTGCAGGATTTCGGTGTGTTTTTTTCTTCCCCTTAAAGCAATGCATTTTCTGTAAAGATTATATTACGCTGTTTTTCACTTTTAGATGTTTCCAAAGTCCTGTAGTGAACCGATTGTTGGGATGTGATGTTGGACTGGTGCTTCATTTAAAACCTGTAGTAAGAGTGCAGTTTTCTGTCGGCACATTGTAGCTTGTAGCAGAGCAATTATCTATGTTTATGATATAGATATTGACTATTGTCTAGAGTTTTATATAGCCTTTTTGTCCTTCCCTCCTACCCCCATCCCCACCCTCTTTTTTTCCTTTCTTTTTTTTTTAACCAGAGTATTTGTAAAATTTTGGCCTAGTGGGTAAGGTCCAGAAGATTTGGTAACATAATATTTTGAAGGCAGACTCTCTTAGTGACTGGTGCTAATGGTGGCATTAGTCTGTGTGTGTTTCTGCAAGGAGAGAAACCAAGGAGGAAAGCCTGATTGGGAAAACTGATTTGTTGATCAAAGCAGAGTCTTAGGGTTAAGAAATGAAATGGTCTATTTTAAATTCCTTCAAATACCTTGTTAATTACAAGGTAAGGTGTTGGCAGATTTAGATGTTTAGGAAATGTTTCCTTTTTCCCCTTTTTTGATGTGGTTATCTCCTGGCTCTGCTTTATCTGTTTCATTCTTACCTTTAGTTGTGAATCAGCAAGATAAATGTTTTTTTGCTATAGACATATATACAAAGCTATAACAAAATAGATTAACATCTACTTTGTGTGCTATCGTGTTATTTTTTCTTTTATGTTTTAAATATTTTTGTTCCTTGACTTTTTTTTACTTATAAGAAGTTTTTGGAAGGTAGACTCATTCTCAGCTATAGCATCTTGAGTACAAGGTGTGATCAAAAAATACAGTGAATGTTTAAAAAAGTTATTACAGTAAAAGACACATTGCCATTAATCTCTCTCAAAACACTCCCCCTTGCTTCGAACACACTTATCCCATCGTTCTTGCCACTTTCTGAAGCAGTTCTGGAAGTCCTCTTTTGTGAGTGTCTTTGGTTTAGCTGTTGTGGCTACCTCGATGTCCTGAATCAATTCAAAACATTTACCTTTCAATGGTCATTTTGACTTTGGAGAAGAACCAGAAGTCGCACGGTGCCAGATCTGGTGACTAAGGTGAATGAAGACACACATAACACATTATTTGACAGAAACTGCCATGTACCCGAAGCGATGTGTGGCACAGAGCCTTTCCCGTTGTGATAAAAAAATAATGGTAAATGTGCTGCCGAGTGCCATCCAATGGAAAGGCAGGAATCTTCAATTGGGAAGCAACCCATCGACCCTTAGTAACAGTGTGTGACAAGTTTCAGCTTGTTCGGTGCAGTCAGTGGGGTGTGAGGTACAGTTGAGAGAAGGTGTGTTTTAAAGTATGTCCTCCATCGTGACAGTGCTCCATGTCACACGTCACTTCTGGTATGCCAATTTCTGTCAAATAAAAACATAGTTTGTCCTTATCCACCTTATTCACTGGATCTGGCACCGTGCGACTTCTGGCTCTTCCCCAAAGTCAAAATGATTCAGGACATCGAGGCAGCCACAACAGTGCAACTAAAGACACTCATGAAAGAGGACGTCCAGAACTGCTTCAGAAAGTGGCAAGAATGATGGGCTGAGTGTGTTCGAAGCGAGGAGGAGTATTTTGATGGGGATTCATGGCAGTGTGTCTTTTACATATGTCTTTTACTGTAATAACTTTTTAATTTAAACATTCACTGTACTGTTTGATCACACCTCAGATACATAGTGAATGCTCAGTGATGACGGTGCTGACTAGTTCTGAATAAGAACATTTTGTTGATTGTCCTGTGCCCCTAAGGTATCCTCTGGAGAGACAGGATGACATTGTGGGAATAACCTAAGCTTCGGAGTTGGATAGACCACGGTTTGAACCCAGGCTCTGCTACTTACTAGTTTTGTGGCTTTGGTTATAGAATCGTTTCAGAGTTCATTTTTTCATCATCTGTAAAACAGGGATAATAATACCAACCCTATGTGACTGAAAAGATCAGAGATGATTTGAACATACTACCCAGGCTTAGTAAAAGACAGATGATGTTTTTATTATTACTGTTTTTAATTTTTGTGATAGTTATGGATTTTAGTGATACATCTGTATTCATTTCCCCAACACTTCACATGATTAGTATATTTTTTTGTCAGCCAAGGTTAAGGTTGTTGATTGTGACCATGCAACCTTGAAACACAGCAAAGCTAATTGGCCGACATGTTTGAATCTGTGACCCTGTCCTCATTAGCTTCATAAGCTAACTATTCACAAAATACCTCACCAGAATGAGTGATAAGACGGGTATATTGTTGATGCAGCGTTCATGCACTCATTAGCCATAATGGAAGTAAATGAACTAGTGCTGGAAGTGAAAGCATAGATTTTAAATTAGAAAACTGTATGGATATGAGTAGCGCTCGCACTTTGTATAAAACTGGTGACCTGCAGGGTGATCTCTGACAACCACTACCCTGAACTATAATTTATACATTTCTTTTAGTTGTTGAATTGTATTTGTTGCAGACTTCCCATCCATAGGAGAAATGGAAAGAAAGGGAACTAGGCTAGTCATGTCTTGAAAGAGAACCCTACTTCTGTGCCACCACCACCAAATGTGCTCTTGGGGAAGGGGGGACAGTTCTCCATGAATGAGCCCAGCAGGATGGATGAAGCCCAGATAACTCCAAAGAGCTCACTGAATTACAGAGAAATTCCAGTTGTCAGAGCTTGAGCTAGAAGAGAAGGTGTAGGGTGTTGCTGAGCAGCATTAGGCTGCATTTGGAGAGAATTTTCTCCTCTCAATGAAACGTGGACCAGTTGCTCCCAGTCCGTGGTGTGCAGTTTTCACTGTCTAATGCTCACCTGCTGTATGGTTTTCCAGTCTTCAAATTCACTCTTCAGTTTTATAAATAATTGTTGTCCCTCTTGTATCTTTTTTTTTGGGTCAAACATGGCTGGTTTTGGACTAGCAATAAAAATCGAGAAGCACTGTTGGAAACTGCAGGTTCTGGTGTCTAGTAAGGTTCCCCCAAATCACATGGGTTAACCTGTGAATATGGTGGTATGGATTTCTGGAATAGTCAAGTTCATAACCGTTTAACTTGGTGCAGAGGCAAAAATATGGGCAAAAGGTGTGTGGCACTCCTTAAGATGAGATTTGCCTCTTAGAAAAGAGTACGTGTAGTGTTACTATTGACGTGCCGTTGGGCTGTTTCAAGTTCTTTGCATGCAATGCTAGAAGAGTTTTAAAGACAGAGGGAAGCACTTGGATTTAAATCCTAACCGCTCAGATTTATACTAGCCGTCCTGTTTTGTGTTTCCTTCCCATCTGTGAAATAGGGATAACAGTACCAACCCTGTTTGTCAATAAAGATTCGAGGGACTCTTTAAGAAGAACGTCTTAGAAATGGAGTGGGTAACGAGAACACACATGAACAATAGGCAGAAGTGAGGGCAGTCAGAGACGGAGTCAGAAGCACTGAGGGACCTGCAGAGGCAGGGGAAGTGAGATTCAAAAGGCCTCATCGGAGATGGAGCGGGAAGGGCCACCTTAGAAGTGACAGACAGATGGCAGTAGGTGAGACAGAGCAAGAGAGCACATGAGAGGGAACGGCCAGGAGGACGTGACCGGGAGAGGGAGAGCATGTTGACTTCGTTTTTCTCTATTTGGGGAGAACTTGAAATATTTGTAATTAGCTAGGAAAGGGAAGAAAAGCAGATAGTAATAGTAAATCAAGTGACATGTTTATGTGGTTTTTATGACACTGAAAATTTTCCTTTAATACTAAATTTAACTTGCACTTCCTGCGTGCAAACACCAAGTCAGCTTATATGTTACAAACCTGTTAACTGCTTGCTTGACCCCCTTCATAGTGTAGTTTAAACACATTATAAAAAATAAAAAAATTGGGTAAAACTGTCATTTTCTTTGGAATTTTATTTTCTTAAAGATCTAGTACATGCGTACTGTAGAAAATTTGGAAAATACAGGAAAGTTTTGTAAGAACAACAAAAACCACCTGTAATCTTACAATTTAAATACATAATAAGGCCTACATTTTTCATGTTTTCCCACTTTTTTCCTAGGCATTTACTAAAGCTCTTCTACTTTCCTAGAGGAATCAAAAAGCTGTTTGTAAGTCCAAAATGATTTTACAAATTAACTATTTGTGGTAGAGTTAATTTCATATTCCTATTTTGGCACTTAGGTACTTTCACAAACTATTTGTATACCTATTTTTATTTCTTCCCTCTATAGATTACATTAATAACTACAGACTAGGTTATTCATTTTTGTGTCTTAGACATTTAGCAAAGTGTTTCACATGTAGTAGGTACTCAGAATACATTTGAGATGAGTCCTTTAGTTCCCTAGGTAGAAATTGTCTTGTTTAAACAGGGCTGCCCAATTTCTCATTGGCAGTTTGGACTTCAAAGTTGAGAAAAGCTTGATTTTAGGGTCTGTGAGCGTGTATGTGTTTAATATGAAGCTCATGAGCTAGGAAAGGGTGCTTTTTCTGGTTAGCTTTTGTCATGTAGCTCCTCTGAAAGTGATGTAAACAACCGCTGGATTAGGCTAGGGGTTCTGTCCGAATTTAGATCGGCAGAGTGGCGGTGGCGTGTCTGAGCCTTCGCTAGCAACAATTGAAAGCTGGTGCTGACTTGCTGCTGGGACCTAGAAGCTGGAGGCTTCTTTACTCAGGTCTCCTGGTGGATTTTGGCCGTCCCCCAAAACACGGACACACCCATTTCTCCACAGAGGTTAATTTGAACATCTTCACAGCATGGTGGTGGCTGTTTTCTAAGAGTAAGCATCTCAAGAGAAGCAAGTAGAAGCTGTGTTGTCTGTTGTGACCTAGCCTTGGAAGTCACATAGTGACAGGGGCTTGCCAAATTCAAGGAGAGCAGCGCTTGTTACACTGAACCCACTTCTCACTGGAGGAATGTCAGAGTCACATTGTAAGAAAAATGGTGGGTGGGGATAGGTGTCCTCTTTGAGAAAGACCGCCTGTCACAAGCAGTTTCTGAGCTGAGAAATAGTAAGTTAAAAAATGAGTTAATAAAACAGTATCTCTTTTTGAATCCTGTTGAATATTAGTAATGCCAATGGTGTTTTTATTAATTTATTTTAAAAACTTATACTAAATTTGTAAAAAACAAATTCAGACTTTTCAATTATTTTCTTGACTTTTAGTCTCTGAACAAGATCTTCTCTTTTTAATTCAGTTTGCAAGTTGATCGGTTTCTGTACTTGGCTTTGTCCCCATTCCCTTTTATTTTGTAAATAATCTGATACATGTAAATAATATGATAGTGTAGAAAAATTTGAAAATGAGGAAAGAAATAAAATCCACCTATAATTTCACCTCTTAGATATAACCAATTTGAGGTCCATAGTTTCTTACCCGTGCTTCCTAAATTCAAACTGTTGTGAAAATGGGAAGTTTTTAATAAGTCTGTGGCAAACGCAGTTGGCAGCAAAAGTCAGTCTGCACTGGTGTAAGACTATTTGTAGTCTATTTATTGCACGTAGTATAATTATTGATTCATACTTACTTCCACAGAAATATTAATGTGTGTATTTACAGAATGTTGCCCCAGACCATGGTTAGAATATTTTGTAACCTAGGTTATATACCATATTAACCTTTCTAAAATCTGGAAAAAAAAAACCCAACTGAATTCTGAAGCCTGTTTGACCCCAAGAGTTTTGGAGAAGAGATTATAGACTGGAATTTAAAACCGAGTGCTAGGAAAAGATAAATTTATTAGCTGATTTCAGTGGTTCGAAAGTTTTTTATATGAATCTTTCCAGAACTTTTGTGCTTTCATTTCACTTTTTCATTTTTAGCCAAAGACCCGGAAGGAAAAGAGGGAGTCTTGATTTGTTTATGAGTAATTCTCTTCAACCATATCAAATAACTGTTTCAAACTCAGTTGTGGCCATCTTTCAATACATTCAGAATTTCCAGTGGCCTTTTAGACGTCTTGACTCTTCCAGGGTGAGAACCAACGATTTATTAAGTACTGGAGTTGACAAGCCCCAGGAGCCATGTAGCTCTTGGTTTTTCCCACCAGCATCGTTAATGTGACATAGCTATACTTTCCCTTTTTGCTATAGTGGTTTTTTTTTTTTTTTTTTTTTTTTTGTATTGTGCTTCTTGTTTGTTTTCTTGAGTAGCCTGAAACTTTTCTTGGCCTCTGACACTTGACTTCAAGGTTGAGGAATTTATCTTTGACTTCAAAATGTACTGTAGTTTTAAATTTTAAAGTATTTATTACTATTATCATAAATTCCGTACATAATCATTCTGAGGATTTAGAAAAATACAGCCATATTTTCACCATCTGGAAACTAGGGCAAGTTACAGGATATCTCTAGGCTTCCATTGTGTCAGCTGTCAAATCAACTCTCCAAGATATTTGACACAAGAATCTGATGGAAGTTAACCCTTTCCTTGGAAAATCACTCATACAGAAAAGAAGTCCTAGCCTGGTCAATCTTGGAGATTCTTTCAGTTCTACTACTGGGTGAGCTCTCTGCCGAGGAATGCAAAATATAGGAATATCTCTGTGAGGTTATTTAGGCTGCATGGAAGAGGAGGATATTGAAGGAAGTGATAGAATAACAATTTGACTGGAGAGGATAGAAGAAAATTCCACATAGTGATGAGAAATTAGAAGCAAAAATGAGTACAATATGTGAACTGAGTGAGGCAAAAATGAAAATGTTAACATTATTGCACAAATGGAAGGTATGATTTTTATTGATGATGAATAGTAGAGAGATGTGATTTGTTAGGTGCATGTGTGTGGGGATAATGAAAAAGAATTAGTGGCAGCCTTTGAAGGCTGGGTTGAAGAACTTAGATTCGACTCTATAGCTGACGGTATTTCTGTTGAAAGTCACATGCAAGTTTTATGTATTAGATAACTTGAGAGGTAGTTGGAAAAATCTGGTGCTTTAAAAATAAAGAATAGTGCAAATGATGCTTTACCTTTTTAAGTAATCCGTTGTTGAGACCATGCATTTATTCTAGCAAGAAAATAATCTTTGGAATTTGTCTTTTGGAATTGCTTTCAGAACCAGTAGAGCCATCTAAGAAAACTCATTTTATTACTTGATGGTCATGTCATATACTTTGTCCCCTAAAGAGTATTATCTTGCTGGATCACTCATCTTATTTACCTTTCTTGTTTCTAAGTGATAATTTCACAGTTTCTAAAAATTAATCTTCAGAGGCACAAAGTTTATTACCATGGTGGACATTTAAATGACTATCATGGTTGCTGGGGACAATCTTAAAATGTCTTTGGTTGTGATAGAATAAGGTGCTAGTGCACTCTGGTTAAGAGGTTGGAATCTTTTAGTATATTAGTTATGTCTTGAACAAGTTATTTAACGTGTCTGGTTCTCGGTTTCTTCCATTTTAAAGTGGGATAGTGATAATCCCTACTTCCTAGGATTGTTGTGAGGATAAGCTCTTAGACTTAGAACAATGCCTGGCAAATATGAAGAGCTCAGTAAATATTAACTATTAATTATCACAACAACTACTATTGCTACCACCACTACTTTGTCTATTTATCTATTGTGTTTTAAAAATCACTTGTTTCTGTTTAATTATAGCTCATAAAAGTGAATGATAGGCAGCTGGAGATAAAATTAGAGCTCAAATAGAAGATCAGACATACAGAGGTATGGTTTCTTAGAATGTTTGACCTCGAACTTAGAGAAGAGCAGAAAAGACGTCGGATGGAATATTGAGGGAACACTCTTAGTAAAGGACTGGGAGGCAGAAAAGGTGCTGGCAAAAGAGCAGCAAGAGATTGTTTAGAGAAAGAACTAGTGTGTATTGCAAGGGTAGGTGTTAAAATAATTAGGATTAGATTTGGTTGCAACCAAATAACAGAGATTTAAACGTGATAGAAGTTGATTTTTCTTGATGTCAGGAATTCCAGTAATAATCTAAGACTGTTATGGTTTATCATTGTTTCATGTTGCTCCCCTGTACATGGATTCTAGTCTTTCTAAAGTCACTTTATGGTCTCAGGTACAGCTATTGGAGCTCCAGCCATTTCATCCACATTCCAACCAGCAGGGAGGGGAAAGAGAAATGTCTCCCTTTCTTTAAGGAGCCGTCCTCAAAGCTACATACTGTATCACTTTTTGCTCGTGTTTCATTGGTGAGGCTTGGTGCCATAGTCAGCCACGTCTTCCTGTTGGAGAGGGAAATGTGGGAACTAATACTGCAATACATCGTGGGAAATGTAGACTATTTTGAGTGGTCAGTGCTTGAGAATAAAGAACAGGAACAATGAGGAAAATGCAAAGGTAGCTAGATGAATAACACAGAGGAGATAACAGAGTTGTCTTTAGGACAGTTTAATTCATTATTACTAATCCCTGATAGAGTTTCTATATTTATGACACTATAAAACTACTCTTGTCAAATTGCATCAGTAGTGCTTTGTTTTTAGGGTGTAATCCCTTCATAAATCCTTGCTTAATTAGGATTAGCCGTCTCTCGTAAGGAAAAAATTTTGTGTGTGTGTGTATAGACACTACACATAACCTCATTTAACTTAGTGTTGGCAAAAATTACTTCATATGGCAACACTGTGCAGTAAAATAGATGTTAAATAAGCCTCTGATATCCCTACGTGTTACTTTAAGCCTGTAATTTTACCTAGCCTTCCATTCTCTCTCCAGTTTGGTGGTTTTGGGCCAATGTTTTTAATCCATCTCTGTCCTTTATATTACTACTCTTTCTCAGTGCTGTTAATTGTACTTCCCAAAATAGATAAATGAGCAAATTTAATTAAATGTGTTATTTGCACTCTCCTGATCATTAATGAATTTGTAAGTAAGGTCAGATGTACAATCTTCCTAGTATTACAGTTACTGAATTCTCTCTGTCCACTTAATTGGCAATTATTTGCTTTAACATTTTTAAATTTTATTTTTATATTTCTGTTCTTTCAGTATTGGAAATAGGAAGGTTGTGCAACAAAAAAAGGAGAACTTTTTTCCTAGTGTTTTCTGTCCCTTTTAATTGAAATGTTTTATGTGTATATTTTGGAATGGTGAACAATATATTTAAGATAAGAAGTTTATATGTTGCTATTATTTATATTTTATCAACAGATAGTTTAAAATAGACAGTTTATAAATTCATGTAGTAAAAAAACGGTTTATAACAAAATACATTTCCTGTCCCTCCCCTCCCCACTCTTTCTAAACCCCTTCCTAAAGGTAGTACCACTTTCACCTCCTTAAGTTGTTTCTTCTAGGTTTGCATATCTCCATAGTTTAAAATAATATATGTGTAATGCTGGCCTTTGATTCACCAAATTATCCATTAGATTCTGAGTTTGTGTTGTGGTAGAGAGTATCTTACTGTTCTTAAACCACTGTCACCACTGCTGTTCTTCCCTAGCCTCCCAGTCTAGTTGTATTAACAGTATTAGTTAAGTCAAATAATGTTGTGTTTACATTACTATGTCTGTGCAAATTTTGTTTTCCGATAGTGTCTTCTCAGTGCAGTTTTCCACAGGGTCACAGTAATCAGTCAGTTCCAGTTTTCTTTCCTTTTTAAAAATATTCTTGGAAACTTCTCTTCTGGAGACCCTCATTGCTCTTGCTAGGTTTACCATCCCACAGCTCTTCTCCTGGATGATTTCCCTTTGTTGTCATCCTTGGACTTTTCTTTCCTTTTGAGTTTGAGTCCAGTATTGTTGGAACTCTTACCTTCCTCTTCTTCATTCACTCTCTTGCTTAGGTAGAGCATGTCCGTTAGTAGTTGTGTTGAAGTAAAAAGATGGTGCTGTGGCAGAGAACATGGGGATGACAGCCTGCATCGTGCCTGTCTCTCTGTCACGCAGCTTCAGTCTGGGTTGGTTCCCTTCTACTTGTAGTGCAGTTAGCATCCTGGAATCTCCATTCGCCAACATTCCTTCACTTCTCTCTTGTGTTGAATGTCCTGTTTTCCATATCCCATGTCTTTTGTTTTGATTTATTTCCTTGTTTGCTGTCAAGGGATGATGAGACCATCACTCACTGTCCAGAATATCTAACCGGGCACAGTCTCCCTGAACAAAGCAGACTGTTAATCTTCTTCCATGCTCCTGTTTTTGGGCAGTGTGGAGTTGAGGGATTGGAAGATTTATAAGAGGCAGAAGAGGGTTAACGTCATCTGTAGATGCATGGTTGCTTGGATGACATTGTTGTAGATTGGTTGGCGCTCAGGGGGTATTTATTGAAATGAATTGGTCTCTGATTGGTTGGCTTGTAAAAGAGTTCCTGCTGAGGTAAGTTGTCCTTATCAACTGAGTGGATTTAAAGCTGGTTCTCCTGGCAACTTTTTACTGAGGCTACAAACAGTCAGTCTTTTCCCTTAATTTGTAAGAACTGTAAATTCTCAATCCTTTAGTAATATTCTATGCAAGCGTACGTGAGAGGTAATTTTTTGAGCCTTTCCATATCAAAAGTGTCTTTTTTTTCCCTGTTCTCACATTTGATTAATATAGTTTGGGAGAGTGTAAAATTCTAGATTAGAAGTATTTTTCTTCAGAACTTGGAAGGCATAGTTTTTTTCTCCTTGTCCCCTGTTGTTGTTTAGAAGTCCTAAGCCAATCTGAATCTTCTTTTGTCTGGACCTTCTCATTGGAAACATGTTGGAGCTCTGCTTTGTCCCCAGTACCCGCAATTCACAGTGATGTGCGGTGGTGTGGATCTGTGTCTGTTTCAATGCTGTGCTGGGTATTTGTACTTGTAGGACCCTTTCAGTGGAGAATAGTTTGCATTTTTCTGGGAGCTGGTGTGGGAATGGGGGTGGGGGCAGTAGATCTTAGTGTTCAATATTCTCACATAAGCACCCAGATTTAAAGACCTCTGTGCTTCTAGTGAGCCTCCAAACCAGAGGTCATCTGTTTGCCGTTCTGCAAAAATAACCGCAAGTAATTGTTTTCTCAGGGATGAGGAGAGGACCTGAGGATCTAAGTACCCCTCACACGGCTCTCACCCGGGCCCCTTCTCCGCTTCACTTCCGCTTCCAGGGGTGGTGCTGGCAGCGCAGTCCTGACCCTTGGGCAGGTTTTTGGGTGTCAGTTGGGTGGGGCTCAGCTTTCTGTACTGCTGGGTTGGGATTTGGCTCTCCAGGATCTGCTATACAGTTAGCGCTCATCTGTATGTGTTCCAGCGTCCAAAGTTTTGTTACTTTTTTTCTCCTTTCCTACTCTTTCCATCCTTGTTGATTTATGTCTTTAAAAAAACTTTATTGTTGTTTTAGTAGGATTTTGGGAAGAAGCAAAATTATTTGTGTATGTCCATTCCACTGTCTTAACCCTCAATACTGAAATGATTTGATAAGAATAACTTGAGTATTTATGTGAAGTTATAATTTTAGTCTATGAAGAGCAAAGTAACACAGAAGATAATATTCAAATACAGGAACGAAATATAGGTCTGCTGAGAGGGCACTGTTATGGAAAAGGAAGGACGTCATGCCTGCCTTGATTGTGGGCTATAGCTTTCATTTCTAAAAATAATTTTTGGAAAAAACATACAAGTGATTCATCTTCATTATAAGACAGCAAATACTGATAAGTATGAGGATGAAAATAAGAATCACTTTAATTCCACTACCCAGAACTAGTAACTAGTGTATATTTTCTAGTCTTTTCTATGCATTTACCTATGTATTTGTACAAGTATGTTTAAATGAAACATACTATATGTATTATTTTGCTTCCTCCCATTTTTTTCACCATAAAAGTGTATGTATCTTGAGTCAAGAGAATTTTTTGCACAGAATCTTATTAACAATATCTAACAGCTACCATTTTATGTGATTGCAGATTATTTGCCAGGTACTGTGCTAACATCTTGTTTTCTGTTTAATTTATGTTGACATCATTTCAGACTACAGAAAAGTTACAAGAATGTACAAAAAAATTCACCCAGTTACCTCAGATGTTAACACTTTACATACAGTTTCCCCTTCTCTGATATTTATTTCTTGAACTGTTTGAGAATAAGGAGCAAATCTCTTATATACCTAAATACTCAGGGTGCATTTTCTAAAAACAAGGACATTCTTTTATGTAACTACCGTGCTGTCAAAATCAGGAAATTAACATTGATTTAATGTTATTATCTATAGACTTGTTCAAATTTCACCCACTATCCCAATAATGTACTTTTATAGCAAAAGAAAATTGCGGATCGTGGAGTGCATTCAGTTGTATTTCTTTAGTTTCCTTTAATCTGGAGCATTTCTTCAGTCTTTCTTTGTTTTTTTTTTTTTTTTAATGACATTGACAGTTTTGAAGAGGGCAGGCCAGTTATTTTGTAGAATGCCTCTAATTTGGGTTCATCTGATGAATCCTGACAATTGGATTCAGGTTACCCGTGTCTGGCAGTAGGATCACAGAAGTACTGTTGTGCCTGCAGCGCATCATGTCGGGAGGCACAGGACAGTGAAATACTGGTCACGTGACCTTGGATCGCTTCATTAAGATAGTGTCTGCCAGCGTTTCCAGTGTAAAGTTACTGTTTTTCCTTTTGTAATTGTTTTGGTGGTAAAATATGTGTACCATTATATTAACCATTTTAACCATTTTTAGAGGGATTAAGTACATTTACATTTCCTTTGTAATTTTGAAGTATCTTCGAAAAAATACTTGAGACTTTATAAATATCCTGTTACTCTTGAACTTTTACTCACTAATTTTAGTATTGATGATTTCTGCCTGAATTATTTTCGTGATGGTTCCTAAATGGTGATTTTCTAATTCCGTCATTCCTTCTATACTCATTTACAATAACACTTCATGATTTTGACGCTATCCCTGATTTGGCCAGTGGGAGCCCCTTCAAGTTGATTTCTTTCTCCTTTTGGCCGCCCTTGTCATTCTTTGAGCACTTCCTCACTTTTTGCCACAAGATGTTCTAGGCTCATCTTGCACTTTCCCAGCCTGAGCCCTGGAATGTGTTACTTCTTCAAGGAGCCTCTGGTTCCTTTTAGTAGAGAATGGCTTTTTTTTTTTTTTTTTAAAGGAGGGCGCAGCTCACAGTGGCCCATGCGGGGATCGAACTGGCAACCTTGGTGTTATTAGCATCACGCTCTAACCAAGTGAGCTAACCGGCCACCCCGCGAATGGCTTTGTAAGCCAGGACCTGGACTCTGTACATGTCCTCATTGCTGCTGGTGTCACTGCTTCTAGGCCCTCTCTGCAGGCATCTAGTAAATAGCTACATGTGGCACGTGCATGCGTCTTCACACACACTCATATACATCTTGATCTGTCTGCTGAAAGCAGTGAGTTTATATTGATGCCACTGATTCCAGTGCAACACTACACGTTGTATTCTATCCTTCGTTTGGTATTTGTAACTCCCTCTTCCAGCAGTGAGAACCTAGTCCCATTACTCATGTTCTTACTTATTGGCTCTATCCTAGACTATCAGAAAATAGTTTAAGGATTGCGAACTCATACCACTATATAAAAGGCACCTAGTAAGCAGAGTTCAATATTTGTTGAGATTTTTCTAAATCTCCACTGTCCAGTATGATGGCTAGTAACCACACGAATTGAGATGTTTTGGAAGTGTAAAATAAATACTGGATTTTGAAAACGTAGTATGAAATAAGGAATGTGAGATATCTCTTTAGTATTTTAATAATATTTTTATATTTATATGCTGAAATATGTTAGATATATTAGATACAATAAAATATATCAATAAAATTAATTTTACCTATTTTTGCTTTATTTTAATGCAGCTATACTAGAAAAGATTAAATTACATATGTGGCTCCTATTAACGTTTCTGTTGGACAGTGCTGATCTAAAAAACCATGTTCAAAAGTTACTTGGATGAGTTTTCTCTCCGCAACAGTCTTCCCTCCCCCACGTGATTGTTAGTCATTTGAAATACAGTTCAGTTCTATTTGTGTTCTAGGTTTTTCTCTTCATCCTAATTAATATTATTTATTTTTAGTATATGAAACATCAACATGATTCCAAAAGGCAGAATTGTGTAAAAAAAATATACTCAGAGCAGTGTCATCCACTTTTTTCTATTCTTTCCATCCTGTTTCCACCCACTCTATAGGCAACCAGTCTCATCATTTTCTGAATTATCCTTCCTGTGTGTTTTTCCCCCCAGGAATGAAGAGATACAGGTTATTTTCTTATTTCCTCTTCTTTCTTACATAAAAGGTAGCATACTATGGATAGATACTCTTGTACTTTCCTTTTTTCCACTTAGCAGCATATTTTGGAATACATTCTACATTAGTTTATAGAGCTCCTCTCACCTTCCCTCCACCTTTCTTTCCCTCCGACAGTTGCATAGTACTCTGTTGTGAAGATGTTAGCATTCTCTTATGCTATTTCCAATATTTTGCATTTACAAGCAGTGCTACAATGACTAACCTTGTCCGTATATATTATCACACGGGCAGTGAATGTTTGGGTAAATTCCTGAAATGGGATGGTTGGGTCAAAAGTTTAAAAGCATATATAGTTTTCTTAAATATTGCTAAATCCCTTTTGAGGGAGGTTGTACAAATTTGAATTCCCACTAACAATATATGAGAGTATTAGTTTCCCCACAACCTCCCATCAGAGTGTGTTGTTACGCTTTTTAACTTTTGTTAATCTTACAGGTAAGAAATGGCATCTCTATAGTTTTAACACTCATTTCTCTTATTAGTAGTGAGGTTGAACATTTTGACATATGTATAAAGCTCATTTTAATATTTTGTTTTGTGTGTGAGTTTTATGTCTTTTTACTAATTTTTCTATCAAGTTTTTGTTTTTTTCCTCCCTCAATTTTTAAGAGTTTTTTTTTTTTTTTTTAAATAGGGATATTAGCTCTTTGTAAGTGATAATATGTTGCATTTTGCCAGTCATCTTTTGACTTTGGGGTGTGTGTGTGTGTGTATGTGTGTTTAGGTTTTTATGTAGTCCAATTTTTGTTGCATCTGAATTTTAGATAATAGTTAGAAAACCTTTCCCTTTATCCACCCATGTTTTCCTCTAGTACTTGTATGGTTTTAGTTGTTACGTTTGGATCCCTCATCCATTTGGAATTTTTTTAAGTGAATATTATATGAGCTTAATAATCTTATTTCACATGTTAATTGCCCCAGTATATTTTCTTTAAAAAGTACAATTTTGCCCCAGTGTTTTAAGATTCCACCTTTATCATATATTGTTTCCATCGAGTTATTTCTGTACTTTCTGTTCTTTTGCACCAGTCTGTCTATTTCTGCACCATTATCACAGTTTTAACTATAGTATATCGAAGGCTACCTTTTAAAATTTTTACTGTTTTATTGGCTGTCCTTACATGTTTCTTTTTCTGTTGAACTTTAGTATCAGCTGTCTATTTCTATAAAAAAGCTTGCTTATATTGGGATTATGTTAAATTCATAAATTAATTTGAGTTATACTGAGTCTTCTATCCAAGAACAAGGAATATCTTTCCATTTGTTCAGATCTACCTTTGTGTCACAGGAATGTTTTAAAGTTTTCTTTTTATTGATTTTGTATACTTCTTGTTAAATTCTCCATTTTTAAAAAACTTAATATGTTTTATAGATATATCAATATTTATAGAGCCGCATTATTCTTTTTAATGTCTATTTTCCATAGTATATAGATGTACCATAATTTATTTACTCTGGCCCATGTAGGTGGACATTAAAGTTGTTTATAATTTTTCACTTTATTATAAATAGTTGGGGAATAAGTAATCTTGTAGAAGTCCAGTTATTTCCTCATGATAACTTCTGTGAAGGAGACTTGCCCGGTACAAAGTTCCTTAGATATATAAAAGATTTTGAAATACTGTTAAAATGCTTTCTGTATTAATAAAATGTATACCTCCACCAATGATATGTGAGGCCTATTCAGTTTCCATTTACCAAAACAGAACCTTTTGCTCTTTTTAAAAATCTTTGCCAGTTTGATGGGCAAAAAGAATATATGTATTTTGTATTTCTTTGCTAACTGATGTGATTTATTTCTTCTTTGCTAACTGATGAGGCTTACTTTTTATCCATCCAGTCATCCATTCAGCATATTTTTATTGAGCATCCAGCATGTGCCGTCTTATTAGAACTATACCGTGTTTCCCCGAAAAGAAGATCTAGCTGGACAGTCAGCTCTAATGCGTCTTTTGGAGCAAAAATTAATATAAGGCCTGGTATTATATTGTATTGTACTGTACTGTACTGTACTGTACTATATTATATTAGACTGGGTCTTATAGTAAAATAAGACTGGGTCTTATATTAATTTTTGCTCCAAAAGACTCATTAGAGCTGATGGTCCGGCTAGGTCTTATTTTCGGAGAAACACGGTAGTAATGACTAGAAGCTGAACATCTTTTTGTGTTTTTGATCACTTCTGTTGTTTCTTACCTCTTTTTTTTTTTTTGATGGCATTTAATAAATGTTTCTGCCCCCTATGACTAGTTCTCAGAAGACAGAATGAAAGATGACATTTCTTTATTCTGCTTTGTTGATGAGTGTGTGTGTGTGTTTATTTTCATTGCACAATCTATGGTAAATCACTGCGTTAAACTCTTGGTATTTGCGAAATGAGATAATGAAAGTTAAGTGTATAGACAGATGTCAAAGAAGTGATAACTACATATTTTTATAAAAATAACTCCTACTGTTACTTTCCAGATGAGTCTGCTCTATCAGAAGGGAACTTTTGTACCACTTGCCTTCAGACAGTCTGTCTGTGTGTTCTAGAGTCTTAGTATTCAAATAATAAATGTCTCTTGTTTGGTAAGTCAGTTAACTATACTTAGGCATATTTGATAGACATACTGTTCATTTACTGTAAATATTTCTTTGCTTGTATTTTGTTTCTTCACAGTCATTTTATTTTATAACTCACATGTAAAACAAACTTGAAACTGGCAGTTTCCTGAAAGACTTCGGCTCTTCTGAAGATTTTCTTGCTTCTATTTCACTCTTTCTTAATTTTGTTGTGGTGAAGAGAACAGGCTACTTAAATACTGGAATTAGTTCTCAATGTTGGATTACTGACTTTGCTTTCTTCAGTCTCTTTCTACTGTAGGAACTGAGAATTGACATCCTTCCTGTCAAGCTTTAGCTTCCCTACAGTTCATATTGGGATCAGCAAAGATGCACTGTTATTGTAAGGGTTAAAAAGTAGATCGTCAGTTAATCCTTAGTAAAGCAGCATAAAGCAGAATGAATAATGCTATCAAAGAACTTAGAAATGAAAAATAGATATCTAGTGAAACTGTTAGTTTTTTTTTTTTTTTTAATTTTTATTGGGGAATGTTGGAGAACAGTGTGTTTTTCCAGGACCCATCAGATCCAAGTCACGGCGTTGTTTTCTATATAGTTGTGGAGGGCGCAGCTCACTGGCCCATGTGGGAATTGAACCGGCGACCTGGGTGTTATGAGCACTGCGCTCTAACCAACTGAGCCAACCGGCCGTCCTGATTTCAGTTTTTTAATATTAATTTGTAGGTATGTATTTTCAATTAAAATTTTTTTCCAGGAAGACTTAGTAAGTTGATGTGACCTGCTATTTTGTGAGAGGTTTTTCTTACCCACATCCCTGAGTATCGTTTCAGTCTTTTTCAGCTTCTGACTCGTGTATAGCCAGCCTTTGGCACCTGGGAAGGTGATGTGTAGGGTGAAGGCTTTAGTGTAACAAGAGGGTCAGTCACAGCAACTGGCAGAAGATAACTGGACTTGTGTGCTGCTTGAAGCACGTGGCCAAAACATTGGATGGAAATCATCATGAATTGAGACTGGTGATTTGCAGAATTTTCTTTTAAATGGTTTTGCACAGCAAGTGAGAAGTAAGTATTGATCTTGAGAGCTGAGCTTAAACAAAGTCTTCTCAAATAGAATCTAAGAGTGAAGAGCCACAGGCACAGACAAAGGGGAAAGGAGATTCTTTTTTGATATGTTCTTTGGTAGTCTCTTTGCTTTTCTTAGCATCAGAAAGCTGACTTGAGATTTTTCCGAGTGTTGTGTCTGGCTCAGAAACGGCCTAGAGCTCAGCAAAGTAAAGTGAGTTTTAATCTTGGTTATTTAAAATCTCCTTGTACCTGTCTTATTAGGAGCATTATTTTTTTAAGAGGCAGCTAATTTGCAACTGGCTATAAAGAGTGACATTGTGTCCGGGAAAATGCTATACTAACACACTGCATTGTCCCACAAGAGTACTTCTCAAGTCCCCAAACGCAATGCTGACAATCTGTGACAGCCTGTGAATTGTTGGGCAGCAGTTGGGGGAAGATGGACAGCAGAGTGAGGTGGTTGTGTGTAAGTTATAGGAGATGGGGAGGGGAAGAAACGAGAGAAGAGCAGAGCAGCTCAGGTTCGGTGGGCATTTTGAATGGAAGCTATTGTTAGCTCCAGCGTGTGTGGGCTTTGGTCAGGTAGGAATCGTGTGCTTCACTTTTCCTTCCAAGGTGCTATGGTTTCATTCTGTCGTCAAAACTGTAAGATGAGGTGTTCTTTTGATGAGAGTATGGATTGGATAGATTTAAAAATTTTGTAGAGACTAGAAATATCACTTCATGCCAGGAAGTGAGACTATCAAGTCCGAGTAATGGGGATAGGGCTTACCTTCTTCAGGCGTTTGTAGAGGGAGGAAGGCCAGTTACCACATGTAGATGCAAAAGGACTGGGCCTTTATTTCTGACAGATGTGTAGCCTGCTCCTTATTTATTATACGTATGTGTGTGTACATACTCACGTGTACACATGCCACCAGTTGGTATTGTGGCAGAAACACTCTGCCAACTGTAGCAGTCTTCGTCAGACATCAAGGCAAGAGTTTCTGGTTGTTGTTTGGATTGTGGAGTAGAATTCAATGTGGGGCAGGTTTTGGTTCAGTTCTTTCTCTGGGTATGAGAATGGTTATACAAAGTACATGGATTTGATGGTTCCCCTAGGAATAATGTCTAATTCTGAATATGGGATTACACTTGGCACACATTGTTTTGGAGCCCATCCCTGCTGTTGATCCTGTTTCTGGTTGTTGGTTAAGTGTGTTGCTGCTTGGTCCTTGATACCATTGGGTTAAGGGAGCGTAAGAGAGATGTTAAGATTTTGTTAAGATTTTGTGCTGTGCTAGCACCTCTACACTGATGATACGTATTTAAAAAGATGCTGGGATAAAGGAAAGGGCAGATGGAGTAAGGGAAGGTATGGACACCTAGAGATGCTGTAATAGCATCACTTCTCAGGAATTGTCTGTAGGCTCTAGACGCGACTCTCCATTGCCTGGGATAGCAAATGCCTAAACCTCGTCTTGAAGGTCCTCCAGGCTGAAAATCATCTTCTGGCAGAATCTTCCACTACTTCCCATTGAATCTTTGACTCTCACTAGACTAGTTTCTATAACCAACTCCAAAGTAACAATTTTTGACTTATTGCCTCTTCATATTGTTTAGGCTGTTCCTTCTACTTAGAAGACATTTCTGTCTTCTCAAGGTCTTGTTCCTTAGGGTCACATCGTAAGATACATAAATGTTGAATCACTGTGTTGTGTACCTTCAACTGATATAATATATGCCCATTATACTTTAATAAAAAGTAAAATAAATAAAAGAAAAATAAAGGGCTGATTCCATTTCTACCTACTTGATTACATCTTCTTCAACCATTCTAGGCCCTTAGTGATAGACACCGCTCTCCTCTGGGTTTTTATCATTTGCTGCTCTTCTCTTTATTTGGCAGCTATATACTATCTTAAAACAACTTTTTTTTTAAAAAAAGTCTTATCCTCCCAATCAGGTAGAGGTAACTGAATGGGGAGGCTGCATTATTCATGTATTAATAGTTCCCACCATGGTGTTGCAGTCAGGCCTGCTTGACAGTCTGCACTGCCCTTGACGTAGACCTCAGTGTAGTGTGTCCCCTTAATGTTGTCTGCCTGCAAGAAAGTGCCACTACGTACTCGCTTTTACCAGTCTTTAACATTTATCTTTCTTTTTGTATCATAAGAATAATAGATTAGATGCTGTTTATAAACCTGAGCCATGTTTGTTCAGTGGATTCTTCTTCTTCGAAAACCATCTGTTGGCATTCAGTACAGGCTTCCTGATCCTTAAAGGAACATAATTTGTTATTCTTCAAACTCTTAATTGGTAAACTTTTAATCTGCATATAAGAAAAGCTCTTATTAATTACCTAATATTTTCTTTGCCTGCATTGAAGTGAAACTTGCTTTAAAGTCTTTTGGTTGCTCAGTTTCTTACCAGCCACGTTTGGCCTTCACACTTCCTAGATCGCTGTGAGGAGGAGGAGGTAGATGCAGACTGGTAACTGTATCTCCAGCCCCAGTAGCGAGGCTTTGCAGTGGGCCCGCCTCACCATTCCTTGACCTACAGCTTAACAATAACTCAGTCCCCTGTGTCTTGAGCTCAGAATGTCCCCTGTCCCACCCAGTTCCCAGTTCTAGAAAATTACCCTGAAACTTGATTAATACCCTTAGGCTTATTGATCACCGTCTCTGGGCTACGGGGCTGCTCCCGTCATTGTTCATTGCCAGAGGGAAGACTTCATGTGGTCCCCACACCGCCAACCTTCTAGTAGCCTCTTAGAGGATCGCGCAGATTTTCCCTTAAATACCCCAAGCCCATCTGAGAATGTTAAGGCAGTTTTTGGGGGTGTTAACCTCCCGCCTTTTCAGACCACCGGTGCTCTGATAATAAACACTTATTCTGTAGCCCAGCTCCTGTGTCGGGTCTGTTGGCTGAATGGCGCAGGCAGCACGAGTCCCGGCCTCCCGTTTCCTACGGACTCCACTTCCTTGATAGTTATTCTCTTTTTCGCTATTGCACATCGGTGTTTTTTGTGTTTAAACTATTGTCTGCTATGCTTTGTTTTACTCTATTTTTTAGAAGGCACGTGTTTAGTCCACTGTAGTAGTTAAGTGGTGGGACTTTGAAATCCTAACCAACACTGAAGCTGTAACTTAAGTTTTAGATATTTCATCTGTAAAATTGAGATAGTAATAGTTACCTCTTAGTATGTAGTTGGAATCAAATGAAACAATATACATGAAACACTTAGCACAGATTAAGCCTGTGCTTTCAAAATTTCCTTAGTGGTTTATTAGCTTTAGTCTATGAATTTAAAAGGGGAAACACATCAAGGTTAATGTGGGTCAGGTTTGAGGCACAGCCCCCAGAGGCTTATCCTTTTCAACTCTTCTCTTGTCACTGTAGGATATCAGTGTAACCCAGGAGAAGAACTAATTTCAAATAAGTCTAGAAACACAGACTAACCTCTAGATAGGTAGTGAGGGGAAGAAGTTTTAGGAGGGAGTTTCTTCCTTCTCTCCCCACCTCCCCAGGTATACATGCAGAATAGGAAGTAGACGTTGCTCTCTACCGTTCTTTCTATTACATATTCTATTGCTGTTGTTCAGTTATATTAAAGCTCTGATCTGACTGCCTTTTGGGGTGGTCTGTAATAGGTGCTAACATTAAACTTTGTGAACCATGGGGTTACCATGTCAATGGAGTGTGAAAGAGACTAAACTGCGGACGGTTTCCCAGCCTGTAAAGCATGAAATCAGTTGGTGCTGAGGCATGACGACTGTGGCCAGTGAAGTGTAAAATAAGTTGGGGGCATGAATTACGTTATGTTGTAAGAAAAACCTTTTCATGCCATGGTTTGTTTACGTATTTTGGGTCCCCCAAGATTCTATAGGAATCATGTATCTTGTGTCTTTCGTTGTCTTGATACTCAGACTTTTCATGAAATGTTTCTTCCAGTTTTGTAAGCTGTGTTCTTTGTCCAATCGCATGCAGAGAAGCAAAGGCTATAATGTCCAAGGCAGACTAATATTAAAATACTGGCACTGTTGCATTCTGCTTAAGATTCTATCTGAGAAAACCATTTGCAGTAGGTATTTGATGTACCAATATCTTCTGTTTTTACATTCACATTTGAAAGTGTACCCTACATCCTGCTTTGAGACTTCCTCCAGTCTAATAACTGTTACCAGTTTCACTGGTCATTGTTCCCGTGTTCACATGGGCCTCTGGAGAAAGGGAAGCATGTAGGGAAGGATAATGTTTTCAAATGGTGGGAGGAGTTAGTAGGAAGAAGGATAGAGATTATTTTTATGGGGACTAGAGAGAGGGAGTTCCTCTTCTGACACCTGGTGAGGTTCTTCACCAGATGGCTTAGAGGGTGAGGCAAGGTGAGTGGGGAAGTTTCAGAGACAAAAGTGCGGTATTATTGTCAGCACTTCTAAGTCTGGAAGGTTATTGGGAATAGCATGCTATGAAAGCGCTAAACCTCCTTCATCCTTACTCGAGTTGGCTTTTGTTTTACTGCAGCAGTCTTTGAACTCTCTTTGGTTGCTTTGCATTTATACAGATACTAAGAAAATTGTGAGTATTTATGAACTCAATCTATTGCTGTGGGAGACCATCCTGCTAGCAGGCAGTCTAGTGTAGTAGGTAAATGCAGGGACTTTGAAATCCTGACCAACACTTAGAAACTGTGTGATCTTGAGTTATTCAAGCTTCAGATTTCTCATCTGTGAAGTTGGGCTAATACTATTTAACTCATAGTGCTGTAGTGGGATCAAATGAGATAATATATGCAAAACCTTTAGCCCACAGTCCCTGCGACATCGTAAGCAGTTATTAGATGGTGGCTTGTTAGTTTTTCCTCTTTCTTTTCCTCTGCTACTACTGTTGGTACTGCTCTACCACTAATTCACTTTTGCTTGTAGGACCTAAGCCTTAATGAAACAGAAAACATAATTAGACATGGTTCACGGCAGCAGATTTTGAAAAATATGTCATTGTCCTCTTAGGCACTGCTTCACAGATCTTTCTTAACCAAATAGAAACTCTATAAAAATACTTTTTTTTTTTAATGGAAGGAGAGGATCTTTGTGTTGGCTTAAGATAGCCTTGAGAATGAGTATAACAAATTGGTTATTCTAAAATGTATTTGGCTAATGCAAATAAAAGCCTTTCTATGAACTTACAGAGTATCTAGAACTATAGAAATAAAATAAGAGTTCGCAGAATGACAAGTATTTCTTATTATTCACCTAATACCAGCTATTTTCTTTCTGGGGAAGTGTTTTTTTTTTTTGAATTGTTAGAAATGTTTTATCTGGTGCTAAGAATAGTCGTAGATTTCTTGTCCAGTGTATGAAGCACATTTTTGTGGGAATGGGATAGAAAAGTCACCGTGATCATTTATACTAATGAAGATGAGCATTAGTGTGGATAATACATTTGGTTTTGCTGTGCATTATGTGGTTATTTTTGCAGCACAATTAACTTTCTGATTAAACTTTGCTCAGCGAGTACGGTGTATCCTGAGCATATAGTGGATGGAACACTGGCTGAGGCAGCTATGATGGTGATAAAACTACTATTTTAGTTGGTAGGCGATCTGGGTTCTGGTCTCAGTTCCCACTCGTGTAGCTGTAAGTCTTCGATAAATTCCTCAGCCAACATGGGGTTACACGACATGGTTTTCAAAGTCTTTTTTTCAGCTGTAAGGTTATGAGATCTGTATGGAGGTAGCTTGGCAATCAGGAAATGCAGCAGTGACACATTTTGGCCACCAGAGGGTGAAGTGCAATCAGTCAACTTGTGCTCTGCAGTGGACCAGAACATGGCATCCTTGGGAATGAAGAGGACACATTGCTCTTCTATCCATTTGGTTTAAGTTATGGGGCCTCCTGCTTTGCTGATTCTATTGTATTATCTTTCTGCTTTTTTCTTCTCACCTGTCTAGACAGGACTGGGACAAATACATAGAAGAGTGGAGATTTCTAGTTGTCAGGGGTTCCTCTCATTTTGCTCTCTGAGATGCCAAGTGGCTCTCAGATGTTCTCTGGGCAGGCACAGTAGTAAGGGGACCACCTTCCTCCCCAAACACATAGGCGCACACACAGATGACACTCAACCCTCAGTATCTCTGAAATCCCGTGTGAAAATGAAATGTCTGAGAAATCTAGTAGAATGAGCACATTCCTTGTCATTGAAATCTAGGTTCCAGTCTTGCTTTGCTGCTTAATACCTATCTAACCATGGACTCTACAAATTCAGATCCTCAGTGTCCTTATTCAAAAATTTAGGATGTTGACTTCTGACTTTAGTAATACAACGCTAAGATTCTGTAAAAATTCTTTAATGTGTATGTGAAGGGCAGTGCTATTCGTGATACATTATAATAGTATCTTGTATAAATAGCACATGATTCCTTTTTTGATAGGAACAGGGCTATCGGTGTTGTTAAGGCTACGTGTTAAAGTATTGAAGTAAACTGTCATGACAGCAAAAAGAGTGACAGTTGCCACACCACTGAGACATTTTTCTGATCCCACAAATGAAGACAAACACGTTTTCTGTGAGCATTAGGCTCAGGTTAGCGGCTAGTCAGTCAGGGGCAGGACTAGGAGCCAAGCCAAGCTGATTTGGGTTCTAGTTGATAGTGAAGCATTTAGAGAAGTCACCTGGGGATATGTGAGCTTAGAAAAAAGACGGCATATGGGTTCCGGGAATCCATCACAAAGCTGGGGGGCAAGGTCCATTTCTTCCACCCACACGAGTGGAAATAACTTTGATACAGAGTCCAGTTATACAAGTCTGAATTGCTGTCTGAGAGCACAGGGTCACATGGAAGGAACAAGGAGGGCATGGAGTCCAAATAGACAAGCTGAGGTGAACATCTAGAAGGTGGCAGAGCAAACAGATGCAGAAGTGTGCTTGTGCAAACAGGTAAGGATTAAGATTTAGGATTTGATCTGTACGCAAGAGAGTAGAAGCAGACTAGATAGAAATAGGATTACGTGCAAAAGACACAGTTTTAATCTGTCCTGGTTTTAATCACCCTCCTTGATGTTGGTAGGTCCACTTGGTTTAGCCAAGCCTCCACACGTTTGAGAGGTTAGTGATGATATCACTTAGAAAGTCGACATGGTTTGTATGGTCCTAATAGCTTCACACTCCACTGGATACACATATTCAGATATCTGCTCACAACTATTGCAGAGTTTATTTCACAGAACTGGCTAGTAAAAAATTTGGCAGGCAAGCTAGCTTTTCAAGTGCTCCTAGGAATGGAGCCCAGCTGTTCCCGTTGGGCTTTGAGCTGTTGGAATTCATTGGGTTAGCAGCTAGAAAGAATGAAACTGTAACATTTTCAGCCTGGTTCATGACAGCAAAGCAGAGGTGTTAGAATTTCTGTTTCAGAGGTTTACACTGCAAGTAACTTAACCTGATTGTGTGTCTTAATATTACTGGGCTTCTGACCGCTGAAATATGGCTTGGATCGATGGTGGTTTGGAGAAAGGAGAAAGAGGGCTATCCATCATTCAGAGGCACCATAGAAGCGGCCTGATAGTGCTGCTTTCACCCAGCAGCCATCTGTCCATCTATCCATCAGTAGGATGAAATGAGATTTAGCGGAACAGGCAGCCGTAACTCTGAGATACTTTCTAACCAACGATTGCAGCTCTGGCCCAAGTCTGACCGCAAAGCACAGCACTGGGGTTTGGCGGGATGTGGCAAGTGCAGTTTTGTTCCCGTCACTGCCAGCCCAGACGGTGTTCAATATGAGGCTGAAGCACAGCCGTGCTTCCATACAAAACTGACTCAACTTGGGGCGCCGATCAAACAGTATTTCTCTTTTAGCTTCATACTGTTTTACAAGTTGAGCAGACCCTTCTGATGGATAATTTTTTTGTTTGACTTGGAGAAGAAATAGAATTAAGATGTGATTTCATTTCACTGGAATCCCACCACACAGTTTAGCCTTTAACCTATACCTTACATTGGCAGAGGACTTTGTAAACGCTAGTGAATCAGGAAGACCATCTTTTTCTTAATTGAAGACACTGGGGGTGCTTCTGCTGGCGTGGGATGAGGCTAAATTAAATTCAAGGATAATTGATTTTATTTTACACAAAGTCTTTGTTTCTTGTTAAATAGAAATTTTACCTGAGTTGTTAGGTGTTCTCTTACTTGTTTCTACTCTTTGTTAGTGGTCCCAGTATGAAAAGAAAGTGTGGACAGGAAAATTGGTAAAACATTAGAAGCAAGAAGCTGGAATCACCCCTAAAACAGACCATCAGGCTCTGTTACCGGCCTGATTCGCTGCTTTTCCAGGGCCCTGAGCCTTCTGAGAGCCTCTCGGTGAGCGTGGCACCACTCAGCGTGTCACCCTGCTACCGCCCCTCGTCATGGGCAGCTTCCTTGACTGTCTGCTTGCAGGGGTCACTTAAGACCTCAGCTCCTGCTCTTTGTTCTGAAACCTTGCTTTTCAGTTCAGATTGGGGGAGGGGTCGAGGGAGCCTAATGTACCGGAGATGCCTCGGAAATGAGAGCCTTGGATGAATTCCTGGGCCTATTGATCCACCGGCAGTTTATGCATCCTGACATTCATAATCTCAGTAGGCTGCTGATGTTCCTGATTAATGGGCCCAGGGGCTGTCCATCCGTCACTTCACATTAATTACTGAAGAGGTGTTTTTCCAGTGATTTACCTGACAGCGGGCTGTGATAAATACCCCTAAGCAGAGTGGGCAGTGATTAATCACAGGGCCACACCCCTCCCCCACTTACCCTTCCCCCTAACCACTGGCCAGCATTGGGACCTGACCAAAGAGTGCCCCCGCCCCATAAGCTATCTATCTTCATAATTGCTTGTGGATGCATATTTATTGGGGCATGGGACCTGGCAGATAGCATTCTAGAATTTGTGCCAAAGATGATGAAAAATAAATCTTCCCAGTAGGAAGAGTAACTAACTAGTATGTTTTTACATGGGGCAGAGAAGTATATGTAAGCTGCTTTTATGTTTCTTTTTAAAACCTGATAGAAATATTGCCTACCTATTATACGTGGACTCAACACCATGATAGTTGGTATGTGAGTTTTAAGGAGGAGAAAGCATGATTTTTGTCTTTGTGATATTTGTAATCTATTTGGGGAGAATCTGTGAACAAATACGAAAAATTAGAGAACATTTTAAGGCACTAATATTGTCGTGGGAGGACTGGGGTAGAATTCTTACTTTGCAGCCTTAGAAAATGAAATTTAGTTAAATATTTAAATATTTGAATGTTTTCCATGTGTCAGGCACAGTATTCAACTCTGGAAATATAAAGATGAATGTTACAGTGGTAGATGTCAGGGAGCTAAAGCCCCTGGCTTAAGTTTCTCAAGCTGTAAAATAAGCTTTCCAGGAAGTCGTCGAAGTACTTTAAATGAATTTAAAATTTATAGTGATTTAAAATTAATTTTAAGTAAAATTCCACATTAATTTTTTCCTCTGAATATTTATTATATGTTGTGTTCCTGGAGATACAGAAGCATATGAGAAACAGTATCTGCCCTCAAGAAACTAATAGGGGGCGGCCGGATGGCTCAGTTGGTTAGAGCGCGAGCTCTCAACAACAAGGTTGCTGGTTTGAGTCCCACATGGGATGGTGGGCTGCGCCCCCTGCAACTAAAGATTGAAAACAGCGACTCGACTTGGAGCTGAGCTGCGCCCTCTACAACTAGATTGAAGGACAACTCCCTGGAGAAACACACTGCCCCCCAATATTCCCTAATTTAAAAAAAATTAGAAAAAAATCTGAAAAACAAAAAAAGAAACTATATTAATAGAGTATGAGATGACATTTATGGTGTATAATGACAAATGAATACCATGGATAACGAATGAACATGATATCACAGAAGGGTGAAATCAGTGTCTTGAAATACTTAAAGGAAAATGCTGGATTTGAGATCAGCCTATACAATGAATTGGGACTAGGCTTGTTTAAACTGAGATAATTCAAAGAGGGCATTTCTGAAGCTAGAATGACCAGGCCATGAGTCCATCCAGTGCAGACAAGGATTTATGTCCAAGATTGGTAGAAATATGCTTGGAACAGTAGATTGACACCAAATTGTGGAGAAACCTTGAATGCCAATTAAGCTTAGTTTATATCTTGTAGACTTGGGTGAGTCAACAGGTTTTTGAGCAAGGAATTGCAAAAAAAAAATGTGTTTTAGAAAACATTGTCATGTATTGACATACTTAATGTCATTTGGAATTGCCTGAATATCTTAGACTATTCTCAGATCCCTCTTTTCTAAGGTTGTTTAGGATAAAACTATCCAGATTAAAAATACAGTTTTATATGTCTCCCTGAGTGCAATGCAAAGAATTGTGTGGTTTGGTTACATGTAAAGTAGTTGATAGAGTTGACAGTCAAAGGAGACGAAGTTTTAAAATCTTTACTCATGCAAAGTTGAAGTCATGGAAGTGTTAAGTAATGACTGCAGGATTAAATTGGGAGACACTGTAGCCTCAAGTTTTAAGAAAGAAATTGATCTTTAGTCTTGGTAATGTTACTTCATTAAGGCTGTACCAATTACTCACTGGCTTCTAGGTAGGTATATTTTAAAGCCAAGAATCAAAGAGTCAGTGCTGTTAGCTGTATTTTAGTAGGAATTTCTAGGGGATGTGGGATTTTTTTGTTTGTTGTTGTTTTTTAATTTAAAGAATGAAGACATAATTTACATATAGTAAAATTTCCCATTCTTAAAGTACATTCTAGGAATCTTGACAAAAGCAGACAGTCATGTAACTCATCCAAGGAAGGTACAGAACAGTTCCACCTATCCAAAAAATTCCTCTGGGCCCCTTTGTAGTCAACCCCTTACCTGAACCTAAGCCTCTGGCAACTACTGACAGATTTTCTGTCCTTCAAGTTTTGCCTTTTCGGGAATTTTACATAAATGGAATTGTATTTTTGTAGTGATAAATGATACTAGCATTTTTTGGTGTGCTTATTTGCCATCTTTATATCTTTTATGAAGTATTGTTCAGATAGTTTGTTTTCGGATTTCAAATTTTGAGAGTTTCATTATATATTCTGGATAAAAGTCCTTTATCAGTTATATGATTTGCAAATATTATTTCCCATCTATGGTTTATTATTTCATTCTTTTAATAGTGTCTTTGAAGAGCAGAAATTCTTAATTTTGCTACAGTCCAGTTTATGGATTTAAGATTAAAAAAAAAATTTATGGATAATGCTTTGGGTGTTATATGTAAGAAATCTTTGCCTAACCCAAAGTCACAAAGATTTTCTATTTCTCCTAGTAGTGTTACAGTTTTCGGTTTTATATATAGGTATGTAATGCATTTTAACTTAGTTTTTGTATCTGGTATGAGATATAGAAGTTATCTTTTTGTTGTCATATGAGTTTTTAATTGTTTAAGCACCATTAATTATAAAGACTATCCTTTTTCCATCGAATTTCCTTTGTACCTTTGTTGAAAGTCAGTTGATCATATATGTGTGAGTCTATTTCTGGACTCTGTTTTTCTTCCCCTTCATTCCATTGATCTATATATCTACCCTTCTCCAGTACCACACTGGTTTGATTACTGTACCTTATAGTAAGTTTGAAATCAGGTACTGTGAGTTCTCCAACTTTGTTTTTTTCCAAATATGTTTTTGCTGTTGTAGTTCCTTTGCCTCTCTATATACCTTTTAGAATCAGCTTGTTAATTTCTGATTGTAATCTAAAGATCACTTTGGGGAGGACTGTGAAGATTCTGTGAGTGGTTAAGAATTCTCTTTATTTCTGTGGTTGTCAAAGGTTCTGTATTCTCACGGTAGCTCACATTTGGCCTTTAGCAATGTTTAAAACATTTTAACTTGAGTTTTTCTTCCTGGCTTGTGTGGTGTCCAGCATTTACTGTCGGTGAAGAAGGGCTCATATTCCATTTCGCCTTTGAGGAGCCTGTCTTCTTTCCTTGGATTTTGGGCTAGTTGCTTGTCCTGTCTTCTTCTCTGAAGAGTTCAAGAAAATTTGTGATTTTGCACATTATCCACCTTTTACTCTTTTTTTTAGGATGGGACTGGCATTCTCCAGCTTTCTACTAATAAGCAGAATCTAGAAGTCCCACTTATTTGAGGATGTGATTTTGATATGGGATTTTTCTTGATCAGAATACCATTTAAATCTGTCCCTTTCAATTTCTGCCCCCCCCCCAAATTGTTATTTTTGTTTGCTTGTTCTTTCATTCATTCTACAAAAAAATAAATAAATAAATAAATAAAAATTGAACTATGCTGTATGTCCAGGCACTGTGGTAAGTTTGGGGGATACAGTGATGAGCAAGAAGACATAATCCCTTTTCTAATAAGCATTTATTGTAGTGCAGAAGACCAAATAATTGAATAAGTAATAAAATATAAGAGCTGTAATAGGAGAAGTATATGGCAGTCATCCAGTCTAATCTAGAATGATTGGCCAAGGTTCTCAGAGGGAGCTATGGTGGAGACCAAAAGGTTATGTAGGAATTAGTCAGGTGAAGGTGGTTAGGAGGCTGCAGGGGAGTAGACTAGTTAGTTAGAGGGAGGGGACTGTGTAGAGGCTAAGAGGAAGAAAAACACACACCACAAAACAAACAACATGGAGAGTTCAGGAATCTGAAAGAAGTTCCATGTAGCTGTATAGCATGTAAGGACAGAGGTGATAAGAGATATTGATTGGAGCCAGGTTTGGAAGAGTCTTGTAAGCCATGTTAAAAGTTGATTTTATCATAAGAATGATGGGAAGTCACTGAAAGTTTTTCTGAGCAACTAATTGTTTTTAAAAGGGCCATTCTGGAAGCAAGGTGAAGATGAATGGAAAGAAAGCAAAACAGACCTGTGGGATGGGTTTAATAGTAATTTAGGCATTTGTGTGTTGGTTTAACCCAGAGTATTGTTAGGGATAGGGAAGGCGAGGCAGATTAAAGAGATACTCAGGTGTAAAGGGCAGTGGAACTTGTCAATTGATTGAATTTGGAGAGTGAGGGAGAGGGAAAGCTAGAAAGGTACCCAGTAAAATAAAAGCCTTCGTATGTTTCTGCAGAACCTCCAAGTTTCCTTCCTTCCTTCCTTGATAGAGAGAGAGAGAGAGTAAAAGAAAAGATCCTTGGTTTATTTTAATAAAGACCACCATTCATGGCCCGTGATTCAAAATACATTGAGGTTTTGGGTGGAAGTAAGAGGAGGGGAAAAGGAAACAATATCTAAATAATATGTAAGTCATGGCAAATAAAGTTTTCTTTCGTGATCTTTTTTGAGTAGTGAGAAAAACAGAAGATAGTTTGATTCCTTCAATGTTGATGTTTAGCCTGTTGGCATATAAACAAATAGAATCTGCAAACCAGCTTCCTTGCATTTTTGAAACAAAAATAGGATACGATTGATCTTCTCAAAGAGCTGTTCCATGCAGAGAGAAACTTACTATATTTAATCACACAGTTTTCTTGTTTTTCCCAGATGTTTTTAGACAACATTTAATGTGGTGAATATTATAGAAACCTTTAGAACTTGCATCAGAGAGCTCAAGTCTTCTCAGACTCCAGAGTCACCTAAGGTAGTGACCGCCACTGCTAATGGCTGTGGCAAGTTTTGTATCGAACACAGTGCTGGGTGCCAACAGAGATTTCATGGTACTGGGGGGCAAAGACTGCCTTTCAGAAAAGGGAAAGTTAGTGATAAATAGCCCCCGTATAATTCAAGATTTCAGTGGTTAAGGTGGGAAGGTATGTGTGGAGCTCATGAAGGTCAACAATTTTCCTTTATTTTACTCCTCAAAATGATGAAGTTAAAAATAATTGTGCTATGTTATCACAATGTTCAAGTTAGGCAGTTGTGATTTGGAAAATTCAGAGTTGTTTTGTTGAGGATATACTATGGGATGCAGACTTGTGAGCAGTGAAGAACTTGAGTATTAGTCTAAGCTGGGTTTCAATTCTGGCTCCTATACTCACTAGCTAGATGTGTGACCTTGAGTCTTAGTCACCTTATCTGTAAAATGGTAATATACATACCTCTGGGACTTGTTATGATGCTTAAATGAGATAATTTGTATGAGCGTTTGGCACAGTGCTTCATTCATTGACTTCTTCAGGGCCATATGGATTTAAATTATATTGCCATGTACAATTTTTTAAGTCCAACATGCTACAAGGTTTTTATAAACTCAGATGTATTCATAGTCTTAGTGCTTTTCAACATTGCTCATAATTGGAACATGTCTGTATATTAACAATCTGTAAATATGGATAATACTTTAAAAATATAGAGCATCATTTCTTTGATGGTGACAGGACATTGTAATTTTCAAGAATGAACCAGGGATGGGGACAGGCCTTTAATCTTACTCTGGTTTAATTTTTCTCTCACCATTAATTTGCGTGTAAGGCTTCTTTCTGTAAATAGATATGTATCGTGTCACATAAACAAGTTAAAAAAGGATCTGTGTTACTAGGATAATAGCTCATGAATTGAATCAAAAATAACACGACAAAGAGTTCTTAACTTTCGTCAAGAATACACGTATCTTTCACCTATTCACAGTCTCAAATTAAGGAGAAACATCTGGATTGATATGCTTTGTGTTAGGAACATTTGTTTTTATACTCCCTTATTCACCAGTCATTTCCTGAATGCCATCCATTTGCCAGGGATGGTGCCGGGCATGGAGGATGTAACTGGGATACGGCGTTTCTTGCTTTCCAGGAGCTCGGGGTTAATTGAGTCAGGCAAGCTCATAGTTTGGCATGGCAGCAGGGAGCAGAAAATACCTCCCCTACATTTGCTCAAGGAATGCTTATTGAAGCTTACAACCGGCAAGGTAGTCAGAGACCAGTTAGGGCTGCATCTAGGAAGGGACAGTCCTAAACCACCCTCAGCAAGTAGATCTTCAAATGGCAGTGGAGAGTCTTGGGTTTAGATTCCCTGTTGGACAGGCCCAGTGTGGTCACGGACAACGCGGGACCTTCCGGAGCAGTTTTGCTGACCTACTGGTGTTTCTCTGGCTTTTCACTTCCATGGCTGTTACGTCTTTTGGAGCAGCTTTGGAAGAGGTGAAAGGAGGTAGTTAGGGCTCCTGATCCCCTAGCCATCAACTAATTGATGCTGTTTTTCTTTCCCAGAGGATGGTCAGGATATTAAAGCAGAGGGCACTGAACACTGGTGTGTCCGCACTGCCACACGGCCTTAGGAGCTGAGGCCGCACACTGGACTCAGCGACCTGGATTAGAATCAGCCCCGTTCTAGTTCTTTGGCCTTCGGCACTTTATTTACTATCCCCCAGCCTCCATTTTCTCACCTGTAAAATTGGACTGGTAATAATATCATGCCCTCGGGCTGTTGGGAGGCGTAAATGAGGATGTGACTATTTTGAATGGCATCACATGAGCAAATGTGCCACGGATGGCACTGGAGCCAAACGTCTGGCAGGGGGCCAAAACAGGTATCACAAAGTTCATATACTAAAGTTCAGACACTTCGATCAAGTAAAAAGCATGTCAGGTCCTTACTAAGAAGCCTTTTTTCATTTAGTATATAAGTTGAACACACTGGAATTTAGCAATACTCATTAGATTGAGAGAAAGAAAAATGCTTAGAGTGGCAAGAAGTGACAGGTGGTGGTGAAGAGACAGAAACAATAAGAAGCAGGTACTCTGCTGAAAAATAGCAATTTGGAGCCTATGATGTGGTTGTGTTACGTGTGGGTGAGAACAGCCTTTCACAGTGAACAAGGCCTGGCTGTGTCACTTTATACATGGCCAGTTTAGCAGTTTGAATAGAGGAGTTGGCCTCCACATTGTTTCCCATTAGTGAATCTGCTTCCTGCATGCCTTTGAGTACGGTCTACATAAGGTCCTCTGAATAAGGTTTACCTGGTTTAAAACCTTTTTTCTCTTCAGTCCAGGTTTGTTAAAGGGGGAGACCTAGAGTAATCTCTTCAGCTGTAGGCACTAATGTCACAAATTATTGTTTTTGTTAGTTTAAATGACAACATATATTTTATGTTGGTTTGAATAGAAGTGAGAATAAACCTCCAAGTAGATGTAGGCATTATTTGGTGTTTTCAAGTGTGAAATGTGTCATTGTATTAACTAGTGCAAATTCATTTACGGAAGGATGCATTAAGAAAACTACAGGAGAAATCAGTTATGGTTCATTAGCAGACTTTATAGTTTTTAAAATAGGAAGCCATTTCTCTGCTGTCCAAGTATAATTTTTCATGTTATTATATTACACGCAAGTGCCTCTGTATTGTGTTTGGATCAAATATGTTTTAAAGTGAAGCTCTTTTGCAGAGGAAGGACATGTCTTGGTTTGTTATTTGCAGAAATGTGCTCAACATTAGGAGTGGAGGACCTTGAACGTGTGGAGAGATTGGATATATTCCTAATTTTATTGTTTTGGTAATGACTCTTGGTCAGGTGGTATAATCTTCTGATGTTTTAAACTAATGTTTCACTTTCCCTTTTACCTTGCTCTACAATCAAACTTCCAAATCATTTAAAATAGAGACTGTTTTCATCCCTGCTGTGCAAGTTTCTGATGCTGCGTATGCTATTTAGTATAGGGTTTTCCAAACAGTCAACCAAGTGAAACAACAGTGGATAAATTGATTTTAAATGATAAGAATCTAAATATTTTTAAATTAAAGAAGTGAACTAGAATAGATTAAAAAAAAGAGCAGTGCAAATAGTAAGTATTTTATGGAACTTTTTTCAGTCATGTATATGTGTATGAATCTGGATGTGCTGTCATGAGATGAAATGTCTTCAACTGGAGTGCAAAAAAAAGGAAAAAACTGTTTTAGAAAGTCTTTCTATACAGGATTCTGTGCTCATAGCAGATAAGTCTCATTCACAAAACTTTTTAAAAAATATAAAGAGGTCTAGACACCTTGTATACAGCAAACTATCAATAGTGATGATCTCTGTGCGATAAAATACAGTTTTAATAAAAAGGCTTATTGTATAATGCTTTGTATTAAGGAAAATACAAAATTCTTCTTTGGGTTAGCTTTAAACTTTGTTGAGTATTTTCTTAAAACTAGATTTCCTCTCTACTATAGACCTTTGGGCCATCTATTACTTTTAAAAAGGTAACCTCTTTAAAGAAATCCCTTTTTTCTGCTTAAAGACTTCATTCCTCAGGTAGTAGCGCTAGTGACCAAGAAAAAGAACTTTGTAGTCTAATTTTGTCATCAGAACACTGAGCACTCTATAAATATTGTAAGTGAATTTAACTGCTACATTCACAAGATCACCCAGTACTCCAAAGACCCATTGCTAAAGAAGCCGAATTTGTGTTCCTTAGACTGATTGAATTTTAGTGACTGAAGAACTGATTTTGTACAGGCTTGAATGAATCCTGAACTTCACTAAGCAAGCACAACTTCTAAGAAAGATGTTGAATATGTGAGCTTGATTTCTGTGTAAATCCTGAGGCTCAAGGTGCCTCAACTGTCCTGAGGGGAATAATTGAGCAATTCAGAATATCATATTCCACTTAATACTCCCCTGGCGTTTCTAATAAAGATAGGACAAGGCAGGAATTGACAGAATTTCTAATATTATAGGTGCTAAGTTTTGTTCCGGTCCTTGAAAGCTATTGCATATATGCCTTTATCATAGTACCTTCCCACCCGCCATTTGCGTCATCAGTTTCTTCCTCCCCGGTGCTAGTTCTTCCTTACCTCAGACTTGCTTCCGAACCCATTCCAGGGAAGGGTTTATCTCCCAGCCCCACTGAAACCATTCCAGTGACCCCAACAACCTCTGTCCTGCCAAAGCCAGTAGAAAAATTCTCAGTTCTTCCTACTTGACCTTTCAACATTTAATGCAGATGATTACTCTTGGTTTTCAAAAAAATATATATATATTTTTTTCACTTGGCTTCTGGGATGCTACATCCTTCTGTTTTCTTCCTTAGTCTCCTTTGCAGGGCACGTCTCGTCTTTGTGAGAAAACCTTTAAGGGTTTTAGTTCCCCCATGTCTCAATCTCTTGTCTTTGTCATTCCCTAGGTGGTCGTATCCTGTTCCTTGGCTTGAATTTTTATCGTGATGACCCCCAAATTTCTATCTCCAATTTTTGCACCTTCCCTGAGCTTCAAACTTATATATCCAATTGTTTCTTTAACAGCTGTGCAGGATGTCCAGCAGGCATTCAAATTTAAAATGTCCAAATCACAACTTTTGATTCCTCTTTTCCTATTTCCTTCCCCAGCCATCCCTATCTTAGTAAATGTAACTGTCATCACTCAGGTTGATCAGACCAAACCTCTCAAAGTGACTCCTCTCTCCCCTTCACGTCCCACACAGTCAGTCCATCAAGGGTTTGTTAGCTTTGCTTTCAGAATAACATCAATCCAACCACTTCTGTTCCCTTCTCTGTTACTGCCCTGGACATGCTGCGTGCCGGTCTATTAGTTTTTAGACTTTCTTACAGATTTTTACTCCTGCTCTTACCCCTTATAATCAGTGCTTCACATTTTTTCTAGAATGATCTTCAGCAAAGGTACGTCAGACCATGTCATTCTCTTGTGGAAACCTTTCAGTGACTTCCAAACACATTCAAAATCAAAGCTCTTGCCTTGACCTGTAAGCCCCTGGACTTATTCTGGCTCTCAGCTGTTTTGCTGACTTCTGTGCCCCTTATTACTCTGCTGTTACTACACCTGTTTTCCTATTATTCCTTGAACTTTTTAAGCTTGTCCTGCTTCAGAACGTTTGCACTTGCTTTTATCTTTTCCTGGAATTCTCTTTTCCCCAGATAACTTGAGTGACTCACTGACTCAATTCAAGTATCAGCTCAGGTATTAACTCCTCAGAGTGGCTTTCCCCACTTTACCATATGGTCTTCCCTTCTGAAATAGACACACACCCCATCCCTCTGTATTTCTTTCCCTGCTTCATTTTACTCCATTGCGTTTATTACTGTCAGACATTATAATATATGTTTAACTGTATGTTTTTTTGTTTTTTTTTGTCTCCACCATTGTAAACTCCTTGAGGCTAGAGACTGTTTTGTTCATTGCTGTGTTCCCAGTGTCTACATGGCACCTGGCACATAATAGTTATTCAATGAATGTATGTGGAATGAATGAATGAATGAATGAATGGGTTCCCAAATCTTGAGGTTGGGGAGCATCACCTTTTGAGACGTTTCACTTGCCATGATTTAACAGATATTTAGTGCCAAGTGCAGTGCTATGGCATTGTAGATACAAAGACAAAAACTTACACTGAAGAACTTACTGTGTAGAAGCGAGCTGGACTTGCAAACACATAACTGCAAAGCAATATGATAATTGCTTTAATGAAGGTATATGGAGAGGTGCATAGTGGGAAATTATGGGTAGGACCGTAATATATCAGGGAGAGTGAGTAATGAAGTTAAAGAGGTGTTTGCCTCTTTAAGCTGAGACTTGAAGGACAGGTAGAGACTGTCAGGCAGGCATCTGACTGAGAAAATAGTATGCCTTAAACCCCAGAGGTGTAAGAAGGCAGTTGGGCATGTTTCTAGTACTACCTGGAGTTGGAGTTGAGGGAATATAAAGTCTGAGATTAGGAGTGGCTGGAGATGAGACTGGGCAGATAGCAGTGGAGCGAGGTTATGTAGACTCCAGTAATGTGCTATGCAAGGTGCTTTAAAGTGTGTACATAATAAAGAGCCACTGAAGACTTTTGAACAAGGAAATGACCAAATCTGGTTTGTATTTTAGAAAATCACTGGGAGCAGTGTAGAAGTAGAATGAACAAGAGCTCGGTAATTGATTGAAATGTCAGGAATAATGACTTCCAGGTTTCTGGCTTGAACAACTGGGTTGTCAGTGATACCTAATTCACCAAACTATGAAATTGAGAAGAGAACAGTGAATGTTTCTGAGGGGATGGCTAGAATTTAAAAGTATATAACCATCTTAGTGCTCAGAAATCTGTTGGTTTACTTGTATCGCTTAATATATTTTATATATTACATTTAATTATAAACATACTAAATTTACTAAAATATCTTTATTCCTTTACATATATGCTGCTGAAGGATGTTGGCATCTCTTATCTTGCCAGTTTGTAAATAGATCAATGAGACTAAGAATGCTTTTGATAGTATAGTAAAACAAAGGAAGTTATTTTATTAATATGCAAAGAAATGATTCTAAATCTAAGGCCCTCCACAGTTTAAACATAGATAAAAAGCCCTCATTTTCAGGAAAGAAAAGTTAAGTTAGAAGAAATGGTCCTAAATTTGTTGAGGGTAACTTTACCACATAGGAATGTTGTCTAATCAGTCTTATATTCTGATTTATGAAACAGAAGTAGACTTCTTTTGATGCTTTTTTTTTTTTTTATCATTATGAACATGTGGAACATTAAAGTGTGCAGAGATAAGCTTATCTATACATTCATGTTTTAGTTGATTTCGTGGTTTGGTGTATTCCCTTGTTGCTGAAAGTGGAAAAATCTGAAACAAGCAAGACACGAGAGGAAAAGCAGACTGTGTTTGTTCTTGTGGAAGTAAGGATATGGATATGGTAATATCTGAGACCAATGCCGTCCCATTAGAAACAGCATGGACCATAAATATGGGCAACATAATGAAATTTTGAATAGTAGCCACATTTAAAAATACAAAAATAAACAGGGATGAAACTAATTTTAATGTGTTTGATATAACCCATTATAGTGTCGTTCCAACATATAATCAATATAAACTATTGAGACATTTTCCTATGGGGGGAGTATATGCCACGTCTTTGACATTCAGGGCTATTTTACAGGCACAGCACACCTCCATTTAGAGTAGACACTTTCCATGTGTCATAGCTACGTCTGACCAGTGGCTCCTGCATTGGACAATGCAGTACTAGATCATTCTTAGGTCAAAAAATAGAGGTTGCTTCAGCATTCTACAACATTCGAAGTTATCTTTCCAATATCAAGTAACTTCTGTGCTGCTTGTTTTATTATCCCGTCAGGTGTATTAAAGACATCATTCTTTTCTTCATTCATCACTTTTCGATTTATAGTAATTTTGTCCAGTAAAGATCTGTTTATTGGGTCGGCCTAGTGGCTCAGGTGATTGGAGCGCCCTGCTCCTAACGCCGAGGTCACCAGTTCGATTCCCACATGGGCCAGTGAGCTGCGCCCTCTACAGCTAAGATTGTGAACCACGGCTCTCCCTGGAGCTGGGCTGCCGTGAGCAGCCGGAGGTCGGCGTGAGCTGCCATGGGCTACTGTGTGCTGCCAGGAGCGGCTGGTTGCCAGTGTGAGTGGCCAGCAGCCGGCGAGAGTGACTGGCAGCCAGCGTGAGCTGCCATGGGCTGCGGCTGGCTGCTGTGTGCTGCTGTCAGCTGCCGTGGGCTACCGTGTGCTGCCATGAATGGCCGGCATGAGCGGCCGGCAGCCAGCGAGAGCTGCCATGAGCTGCTGTCAGTGGCCAACCAACAACTGGCGACTGACTGCCTCAGCCGGGGGGAGCGCAAGGCTCATAATACCAGCATGGGCCAGGGAGCTGTGTCCTACACAACTAGACTGAGAAATAACGGCTTGGACTGGAGGGGAAGAGGGAGGCAAAAGAAGGGCGGGTAAAAAAGATCTGTTTATCACTTTTCATTGCTTTTGCTTTCTCCTACACCAATTTATGGTAATGGCCTCTTATACTAAAATAATAGCAGATCTTTACATTTTAGTGATCTTGGTTTTAATTACAAAAGTACTGCACTTAATGGTAACAAATTCAAACAATACTGAAATATGTATATAAAAAGATTATACTCCTTAATTCTTTTCTCTCCTATTTTCTACTCTCCTAAGGTAGAAAGAGATAATAGCCTCTTTCCCTTAGGAATATACATTTATGAGATATTCTTGTTAAGTGAGAAAATTGGTGTTTTGAAAATACCTCTTAGAGTGGGCCTGTTTAAAATGGAGACTAAAGTTTCATAGTTATTAATGAAAAAATATTTGTTAGGGACAATTTTCTGAAATGAAAACATTGATTTTACTATATATATTTAATAAAATTTAGGTTGTAGTTACAGCTGTGCTAATTCTCAGAATTCACTGATACAGTTTCTTGGTGTAATTTTTCCACTAAAATTGTGCGATAGTCTGATAGCATCCTTCACTTTGTTTTATTTTCTTAGGATTTATCATAGAGACTCGACTGGTGCATCCGTTTTACCAGAACTGCTGAGAGCATTAGCAGTTTCTCAAGAGATTTTTTTCTTAATCCTTTGACTTTTTTTTTCTTGATTCCTATTCTGTCGTCATCCTTGTTGGGTTTTCCCTTCTTCAGTTGTTCACTGGTTTGATTCTGCCAGATCTTTATTCCCGAATGGTGACTCAGGGTAACCAAGAGGCTTAGATTTTAATAGCTATGTGTGAGATAGGAGTGGAGGCGTTGGACCTGGGAGGAGTTAGAAACTGAGTTCATCTCCTAAAGCCTTAAATCGCAAAACATTGTAGCCACACTCAAAAAGTAGATTAAAAAAGAAAATTACTCGGTTACAGAAATAAAATAAGGAAGCTTGTCTGTTTTCACTTGGGTATTGAGTAAAGGGGAAAAGTTTCCTGAGATTTTTGTACTGTTTTACCTTCATGTGGGTTTGAGTTTCTACCAAATATTTAAGAAGTAAGCCCAGCCTTATACATAAATCTTTAACTCATATAATGTGTCTTATATTAACCTTGATAACCCAGTCATATAATTCCCAATACTAAGAAGGAAAATCATAGACTGATCTCACATAAATACACACCCCAAATCCTCAGTGAAGTCTTGGCAAACCAGGCAGTTGCCCTGACATTGGATACTCCATATTTTTCCCGATGGAAGTGCCACATTTATTATAAAATGGATTCCCACACAGATGTGGGCCCATTGTGGTGGGGGAGGGTATGTTTGTGTGCTTCATCTGTCACCTTGGGTTGAAACTCTGACTGTTGAAACTTGCATTCAGGATGTTTGCACTGGCATTTTAACACATGCTTTACACAAATGCCTTTCTATTGCATATTTCTGCAAGTCATTTGAAAGGATGTCAGGGTCAGAACTCAATGCATAGCTCATTTGAGACATTTCATTCTAAAAAATATGTCAGTTTAAACAAATGTAAGTTGAAAAATAGATATAAAATATATTGTCTAAACATTTCCCATAAAAAAATGTTTTCCTCCCATGCTCTCACATATGTTTATTAACATATATTAATTGATTATGCCTTGCTTCTTTCCCAAAGGAATTTGAGATGGCTTTAAAAAGGGACAGAGAGATAAATGTCACCAGACATCTGGGATGGATTAATCATTGTGTTTGAACACCAAACTTAATTCTGTGTTTTGTGGAAAAGAGCGGAAAGGGTCATGTTATGTTCTGTCTGTTAAAGGACCAATATAACTTACACATGCATTTCCCCTTCTTTTATAAATGGGACATGGAATAAGATGATTGTTACTTTCAACTTAAATTTGCGAAAGTTAGAAAATATTCTTCAGGTGTATCCACCAACTATGAAAGCTAAGAATTTAAATTGAGTTTTAATTTAGGGAATTTTACCTTCTGTGGTGAGCTAAGATAACTGGTTTACTTTTGCTTTCAGAAAATGCCAAGGATTGACTGGTAAGGGTGAAGTGACTTGCAGAGTAGGAAAATCATCATTTGCAACCATCATAATAAAGGTTGAATCAGATTAGGCTCATTAGTGGATGCAAAATCTGGGGGGACATTTTAATAAGGAGCAGGATATTTGTGTGCTTTTTAAGTGTTACCCTACAGACTGCTTATTAGTTACAAGGGAGAAAATACACAGTAATTATACAGCAGAGAAATTGAACAATACCTTGACCAAGTGATCAAAGTTCAGATCACCATTGAAGGGCAGATAGACGTCATGTGCCTCCAGATGTCATGCCCTAAAGACACATGACCACCTCTGTTTTGGCTGATAATATGTCGAATCATTAGGAAACGTCAGACAAACCTTAAATGAGGGATGTTCAGTTTAAAAGGGGGGAGGAGAGTTAGTCTTCCACAATATCATTGTCATAAAAGACAAAGTCTTCGGAAACTTTCTAGAATGTAGGAGGCTGAAGAGACATGGTAACTAAATGTATTACCTAATTCTAAACTGGATCCAGTGTTGGAGAGGGAAATATGCTACGTATAAAGGACTTTGCTGGGTTAAACTGACAAAATCGGAATACTTCTGTTAGATTTGATAAAAGCATCAGTGTTAAATTTGGTGACATTGATAACTTGCAATTATGTAAGACAATATACATATTCATAGGAAATATACTCTGAAGTATTTAGGGGTAAAGGGCCATGATGTCTGTATAATAATGTGTCCTCAAAAGTTACAGGAAAAAAAAAAATAGATGCGTGTGTGTGTGTGTGTGTGTGTGTGTGTGTGTGTGTAGGGGGAACACAAATGGTTGCACATGGTAAAGCAAATGGGATAAAATGTGAATAGTGGATAAATATGGGTAAAAGTTTACAGGTGCTCTTTGCAAGTATTTTTACTTTTATAATTTACATGTAAATTTGAAATTATTTCCAAATAAAGAGTCAAGACAAAATACATGATTTAGGTGTGACGCATTCTAATGAGGTAACAAAGTGATAGAGCTTAGAGAATTTGTTCTGGAAGACTGACGTTAACATGCCCATTCGACAGTTTCTCTCAAATAACAGATGTCTCAAGTGAGCTTTGGTAAGTACTGGATCAAATCAGTTCATGGTTGAATTATCCAGTGAGTGCCTTAAGTGCCAATATTTTCTGTTGTTGATTGAAGAGGGATCCATATGTTTTAGATACCAAATGTGGGCAAACAGCATTGACGTTCTGTTATGAAAATGTAAAAGCCTGATTTGTTTTGTGCTAGTTCACTAACTCATGAAGATGGGTCAAAGAGGTGCTTACAGGAAGTTGCTGATATTTTCTCTCAAGGAGAATTTGAAACTAGATACAGTTGGACAGGTGATCATGTATGATTTCGGTGTTCAGAAGTATAGTTAGAAAAAAATGATTTGGCCTACAGTGTTTTGAGGTGTATGGTCGCAGTTAACTGCTCACCATTGTAATGGATTTGAGTTTTTATTCTCTTTAGAAAATGTAATTTTGAACAGAATTATATGCTGTTGACTAACTAGTCCAGGATAAATTAGCTGCAAAATGCACCCCAAATAACTGATTCTACCCTCCAGTTAAGAAACAGATTGGATTGATGAAAGAACTTAGAACATTGTGGAATAGTTATTATAAAACTGTTTTGAGAGAGAAAAAGAAAATATCAGGTGCTATTAGTAAATACCTGGGTGGGAAATTTTTAATCCAAGATTAAAAATTGTGTATGACAGGTACCCCTTCTCCCAACATTAAAGGCCTACATTTGCAATATAAATTCATAAAAACACAACAAGGCTTTAAATGGCATAAAAACACAACAAGGCATTATCTTGAAAGTCCACAAGATGCTCCTTTTTTGTGCGTGTCTGAATTATTATGAAAGGATTGTCATAGCCAGTGGTATATTGGAGTATTTCCTACTGGCCTGAAAGATGATTGTTAAAATTTTAGGAATATTGTTAAATAACATAGCTTATTATTAGATAAATTACATTTACAAAAAGGTAATAAATGCTTAAAATTCATCACCTTGTGGTTATTTTATTATATATTACTATGATCTATGCTCTTGAAGTTATTTTGTGTGTGTTGTACCTTTATGCTTGAAACACTGTATCATGATGTGCTGCTGTATATATCTTTTCCCATCTCCATGTTCAGTGACATCACACGTAGCTTGAAATTATCCATGGTGGGAATATTTACACTGTAGAGTTTGGCAAATGCTATAAATCAGGGCTTGATTTATTGTTTATTGCTTGTCTACACGTCAAGTGATGGAGAAAATGCTAATAAAGCAAACTTAAAAGTGTCATGCCTTTAGCTAGTACTTTGTGCGTAGCTCAAGAAATTGAGGATATATTCTTTCCCTCAAAAATGATTAACCACTTTAGCAAAAAAGTCACATGTTTTACCTCATTGACATAAACAAAAGTATCACCCAGTAGTCCAAACTACACTTGGAAAGCCAGTTGCTAAACATTTATCAGCCCGCTGCGGGTCATCGCATAACTGAATTCAATGTTTTGGTAGGAAATAGACAATAGTATAAATGTATACTGTTATTCAGCTTTAGGAAATTGTATCATAACAATATGTGGATGTTAAGAGAAAAAGAAAGAATGAGTTTTAAAAGTCGTTAGCTGTAGCACATAACAATTTTAAATTTGAAGCCTTTGGTATATGTCTGTCGTAGATGAGATGTTGAATCATAGAATTTTGAGTTTGAGGAACGCTTAAAATTTGTCCAGACCAAGCTGCCTACAGGTGGAAATTCTTTCTCTGGTATCAGTCAGTCATCCAGAATGTATTTAAATTATTCTAGAAATAGTTTATTACCTGAAAATAACATTAGGGAACTCTAGAAGTAGAGTTTTTTTTAATTGAACTAACCTTTGTTTTCTTTTAATTTCTACCAGTTGGTTCTGGTACCGACTTCTAGAGAAATACAGAAGCATAGAAACATACCGTGTTTCCCTGAAAATAAGACCTAGCCAGATAATCAGCTCTAATGAGTCTTTTGGAGCAAAAATTAATATAAGATCTGGTCTTATTTTCCTAATATAAGACCAGGTCTTATATAGTATAATATAATACAATACAATACAATATAATTAATATAATATAATATAATATAATATAATATAATATAATATAATATATAATACTGGGTCTTATATTAATTTTTGCTTCAAAAGACGTATTAGAGCTGATTGTCTGGCTAGGTCTTATTTTCGGGGCAACAGGGTAGAAGAGAACATTTTTCTGTAGAGCAACCTTTCATGTATAAAGGTAGCTGGGATATTTCTGTTTAGACCTCTTTGGGCAAGAAGTACACCTTTAGTTCCTTTCACCATACATTGTGTGGTATGTTTTCTGGACAATTTAAGACTGTGTTGCCTTTTTAAACATCGACATCACAATCTTTTGGCTCTTACTGACTTTGTAGATGAGGTATAAGCCTTTAGAGCTTTTTTTGTGCAAATTGTACACAAGTCAGATCTACTGTGTTTGATTTTTTTTAACCCAGATCTTTGTATTTACTCATTCTTATGTCTTCATATTGCTTTCAGCACAGTATTGCAGATTGTAGAAATAATAATAAGTTTGTAATTTTATCATTTTTGGTATTTGTTAATCCTATCCATTTTGTGGTACAGATTTGATAAGCACTCAATATCTATTGTTTACATCCACGTTAATTAAAATGTTCAATTTCAAAGGGCTATGGGGACACAGTTCTCCTTTAAATAACCCTCTCAAATTTACTTCCACCCATCGTCATTACTTTTTGTTGTGAGTCTTCCTACTAGTTCTGTTAGGTGGCTCACATTTTACCATCTTATTATATTTACAGAAATTCGTCAGAATGTATTTTGACAGAGGCTTTGCTGAGATCAAGATATACTATGTCTATAGCATCCCCTCCAATGAAATATACTTTAGTACTTCTGTCCTGAAAAGTAGGCATTCTTGAAAAATCTTGGCATGGCTAAATGTTAAAGTCATATGCTTCCACAAATGGAAAGATAGATAGAAAATCCACGAAGACTAGTGGGCTAGATGATAAGTAAGACATCAGAAAAGAAAAGGGACAAGATCCCTAAGGACACTTGGTCAGGGCCAGGTATCTACCTGGGCTGAAAAGAAAACAGCCTGAAGGAGCAGAGCGTCTTCACTGAGGAAGTGTTCTGGATCAGGTGAAATTTTAGGGACCCGAGACACAGTGGATAGGATTCGTTAGCCTTTCTTTTCCTCGTACTATCTCTGTCCTTTGAAATGTATGTGGTGAAATATTAACAACGGGTGCTTGTGAGTGTGTATGGTTGTTTCTTTGCTATGTATATAGCACCTCCTTATTCTCTTTGCTCTGGACAAACTATCTACTTCACTTATTTTGAAGAATAACTCAGGATGAAATTGTCTAGTACCTTTTCTTCTATTTTGTAGATAGGAGATAGAAGTTTATTTAACCTTTGTGAAATTTCTCCTTGTTAAATTCCATTGAGCAACCATGGTGGAGGTTGTCAGGAAATTACTAGTGTGAGTTTTCTCATCACATTCCTTGGGCTCCACCCTCCTTCATCCTACCCAGGCCTGTTTTATTGCTGCTGGGAGGAAGAACATTTATAGTAGATCACTTGATTAAGTAGTAGTAATAGAATAATGACTTTCTCTCTCCCACTATCTATTTCTTTCCTAAAAATAATAGTTCAAAAGCAGCGTCTTCTAGAAAGCAGCCCCTGATTAGTCGTCTCATTTTCTAGCCCACATTTAAGTTATTCCCATGCAAGTTACTCTTAAAATCATATTTATGTACATATATTTATGTTGAGTAAATGTGTTTCAGGGGTCCTCTTTGAGTATACTCTTCTATGTGAATTCTGAGCTCCTAGAATATGGAGACAGTTGTGTTTTATGAGTACTTGATAGCTGAGAATCACTGTTATAATCTGTTTTAATTCAGCCTAAGACCAGACTACTTGTTTAAAAACTAGAGAGGACTTGGGAGGTAGAGGTAAAGGGTTTTGGAAATACGAAGAAAGAGGATATATGGATAACATTCATGGGTCATGAATTATTTTGGAATTTACTTTCATTAGTTGCTTACCTGATTGCATTAATTATTTTATGGCAGGTTTTCTTTCTTTTAACTTGAGGGTTTCTATAGGCTAGATTAGTAGGCCCTCTACCTACTCTTTAAAAATCTCTTGGTTCAATATATTGTAATTAGTTTCTGGTAATTAAATCATTCTCTTTTTTTGCAGATTGAGGTGGTGCCATGCAGCAAGAAGCAGCAAGATGCCGAGTTCGAGCCAGAAGGCCTGACATGGCACTTTATGTACCTAAAGCTCGGAGGGGTGTAGGACTTCTGAAGACAGGTGATGAGGAAAAAAGCTGTGTTCCACCTAACTGCATGGTGAAAGAGCAACAAAAAGCAGATTGTCTCTCCCAACAGGACAAACCTGAGGCTCAAAGACTAAGTATTACTTCTGATAAAAAAGAGTACAATCGTAGGGAAGGAAAGAAATCTTCAACAAAATTAAGAAAAGACACGTGCCTTCAAGAAAGAAATAAAGATCGGGTGTGTACTAAGAGGGGAGCCACAGAAACCAAAGAAGTAATAGCCCAAGGACATCAGCAAGGAGTCCTAAATCCTGAGGTTCTACCTAGTGTACCTTTACAAAGACATTTTAAACCAAAGACGGTGGAGTGTTTAGAAGTTGAAACCACAGCTGTAACAGGACGTGAGAAGTTGCTTCCAGCTCAGTCTTGTTCAGAAATCAGTGAGGCTCAGGTTCTAAACAAACCATTCCAACCTGTGGAATTCTGTGATTTAAGTAGGCACAAACTAAGTGGGGAAACATTTGAAGACAAAGATTTGGAAAGCAGAGTTGAAACTGATGCCAAGGTTGTAGAGATACAATCCCAGCTTCCTGGAGTTTGTAGTTCTGTTTTGAAACTTGAGAGTATGATTGCACCAGTAAAGCTAGGCTCTGATTCTGGACTTGTACAACAAGGCATGCAGACGTCAGGTGGAATGTTGACGCTCAGCAGTAGAAGCATCACCACTATTCCAGATGGTGTCACTGATCAAACTTGTGTAGACTTTGAAGCTGAGAATGGTGGTGACACAGCCAACAGTACAGATTTCATCTTGGATCAGAAAGGTATAGATTCCATTCCTGAGAAAATGGGTCACAGCTCTCATAAAATGACTATAGTCAACAAATTAGAGAGCATAAGTGACATTTTTGATCCAACAATGATTAGAGAATTTGAGGAGAATGACAGCACTGCTGGTGAGTTATGTGTAAAGTATGAACCTTCGGATACAGCTGTCCTTGTTCATGAAACAGATATAGGTAATGGGTCTAAGAGGAGAGATGACATTACAAATAAGGCAGGTGTGATGGACATTACACATGCTGTGTCTGATCAAAGCACTGGAGGCAGCCCTTGTGTAGTTGCAGTTAGAGTAGCTGAGGAGGCCTGTAGCAACACCAGGAGTTTCTCAAAATACTTAGAAATGAGTGGAGATACAGCCCATCTTCACGCAGCTAGAAGTGGAAATGACGCTGAAAATGTCAGCAACCTGACTGCTTGCTCAGACGTTTATGCTGAAAATGTTCCATCTAGTTTCATGGAGTCCATAGGAGAGTCTATAGAGAGCTTCTCAGATTGTGCTTCCTCCTCACCTATAAAGAAGATTGCTGGCAGTAATTGTAACACTTTCTTGGACTCTGAACTCAGTATGTTAAATGGGACCAAAGTACTTTCGGATGGTGCATTGGGCAATGATCTAGATTGTATTGGTGATATAACAGACGCATTGCATGAACTGAAAACTGCTGAAGAGTTCAAAACAAAAGAAGAAGGTGACTCAGAGAATATAGAATTTGGTATATCCTTTCCTGATATAGAATCAGTATCTATGGAGACATCCATGGAACTGAAAGCAACTGAAACTTCTCACATGGAGGGAAGTGCTGCTCCTGAGGAGAGCTGGGAGTCCATGTTTAATGATGATGGTGACTGCCTGGACCCACGTCTTCTGCAGGAGGTATGTTTAATGGAAATTGCTTGATGCTTAGATAATTTATAGATTTATAGAACCTGGGATTTGGGGGGTAATTTTGTTAGGTATTCGTATACATTCACTCATATTACATCCAATGTAAGGGTTCCTGCAGTAACCACTAGGATTGTATTATTATAGATTGAGAAAAGAATATCTGGTAGAGCTTTAAAAAATAAAACATACAGAATTGAACTGTATCTATAGTAGCCAAGTCCTGCGAGATCTTAATTGAATAAAAATGCATTTAATGGAGTCTGGCTATCTTGAGGCAGTAAAGAGGGAAACCTCTTCAAAAGGGCTTTTCTGTATTGACAAGATGTATTTTACATAGGCCTGTTTGAGGGAAGGAGAAGAATTTGTGGTTGTTCATACTTAATTTTCCAGTAGATATTCAAATGTCATTAGACACTGTAGAGGGAAAGAAGTACAGAAAGGAAGGGTAAAATAAAGGAAGGCATGATTATATTTTAAGGAGTTTATGGTGAGTAAAATGAAAGAATTAGTAATTATTGAGTCTCTATAGAAAATATAAGTGAATGATGACATGTTGGCTAGTTCATAAATGCAGAATGTGAGATTTTTGAGGGCATCTTAGACATTATTTGGTTCAGTCTTCATTTTCTTAATTTAGACATTCACTCTATCCAACATTTGAATTCCTTACCATAAGTAAGAATCATTGGTTTTAAATAGTAGAACCGCTCCCTCTTTCATTCCTTATAGTGGGTTCACATAACCTTTGCCTGGAAGGGAAAAAAATGATTTTCCTGTAAAATCGCCAGTTTCATAAATGAGGAAATTGAAGCTTATTGGTCATAACCTTTGGGAAAGGCAGAATCAGGATGATAGTTGAATTCCGTCTTAATCCAGTGTTGATGTTCTTGCTACAAGACCATTTCCTCACCGATAAAATAGTTTTGTTTGAGTGATTCCAAAGAGCCTTTTAAATACTAAATGATGAGTCTTCTGTTTCTTAGAATTAAACCAGAAGTATAGAAAAAGGATCACATGGGTGTGAAAGGGACGCACGAGACTGAAGAGGGCAGCCTGGTGGTGAGAACGGCCTTTCCAATACCGAGCAGTTCCTCCCCACACTTAGGTGCTTGCGTGCACACCTGTACCACAGCTAGCACTTCTTATCAGGAAGCACTGTGTCCTGACCATTCCTTAGAAAGAAACACAGAGCAGAAAGTATCTATAAAGGGGTATCCCTGAATCCCTTGAAATTGCATGATAATTTTTACATGGATGTGCAGTTTTTCATAGCTTTCATCAGATTCTGAAAGGCGATGGTTCCCCTTGTATGGTGTGTATATTTACAAGTACATTTATAAGATTGTATGTTTATAAGTTTTTCAAGTGATTCTGATGCACGTAAAGTGAGAGCCACTGCTCACAGGTAATACACAGACTTCAATGGATATCAGAAAGTGAGTGTGGTAACTAGAAATGGCTGTCAGCCCATAGCTAGAAAGAAAAACACCGTTCAGCAGAGGTTTTAAACTCAAATTGGGTTAAGACATTATTAATAATGGGGGAAGTTAGGTGAATATAGAAAAGTTATTAAGGATCCAAGCAGTGGAAGGAGGCCTTCGTCTGAGAAAGGAAGCAGTGTTCATCGGAGCTGGCAGAAGGACGACCTGAGGGAGTAGCAAGCACAGGTGCGCACAGGAGGGAGAACAGCTTGATGCAAACGAAGGCCATGGCACACGGCTTTTTACACGTGTTAGGACTCAGCAAATATTCATTGAATGGATGTAGGCGGTAGGGCCGAGTTGAGGCTGTCTTCCTTTTTAGGGTGGCTTCCAGGCACTTGCAAAACATCAGTGCAGCTGGAACTTGGGTTCTGTGTAGCAGCTCAGGGATGTAGCTTCTGTACTGAGGGGACAGGGGATTCAGGTGGGCAACTCTTTTTCAGGTCTTAACACCGTTTAGAAGAGGTGCAAAAGAATTCAGGGAACTACTCAGTATTTTGAGGATCATAGTAAGTACTATGGGCAAAGAGGACACTGGCATGAGCGAAAGCTGGGACCGTAGGAAACGAGTCTGCAGTGTCTTACGCTGCAGCCAGCCAGGGCCGAGGTGCTGTGTTTGGACATCTTGGCTGCTTGGTAGAGAGTGGGCCTGTGTTGAGCTATGAGGATGGAGGAGAGCAGGAAAGGAGATGGACTGAGAATGCCGCGTGGGTCCAACTTGAAATTTTGGTCTCCTGCGCTGTAGGTTTTAGAAGCTGTAGTAATAATCATGTTATTAAAAGAGATCACAAATCCAATAACATTAATAGTCCTTTGGTGACTATTACTCTTAATTTATTATTTATATTGCTCCAAACATACTTTATTAAAGGCTAAATCAGAGTGTCTGCCTACCTTGAAAACATTCCAAAGCCAAAGATTTTTGGCTCTTTTCCCAGCTGGCCTGTTTGTTGACAATGGCTAGATATATGGCGGTATGTCTAATACTTCTAATAGGCAGAGAGGTATGCTGTAGAGCAGGGTGTGGCAGCCATTGGCATGTGAAGCAGTTTCCTGTGACATTTGAACCTCTAAAACTGCCTGAGGAGGGTAGAGAGCATAGCTAGGTCATTACTGAGCTCCCAGAAATGCAACTCTTGATGAGTCTCTAAGATCACAATTTCCTAAAGCCATGGCGTGGTATGGATGCTTAAATCGGTAATTTATAGACAAAAGGATGTTGGCTTGACTTCTTTTAACCCTCTGAGAGCTTGGTGCAAGAACACAGGAATTACCGTGTTTCCCTGAAAATAAGACCTAGCTGGACAATTGGCTCTAGTGCGTCTTTTGGAGCAAAAATTAATATAAGGCCAGGTCTTATTTAATATATTAATATTAATATATTAATAACATTAATATATTAATAATAACATAATGTAAGACCGGGTCTTATTTTACTATAATATAAGACCAGGCCTTATATTAATTTTTGCTCCAAAAGACGCATTAGAACTGATTGTCCGGCTAGGTCTTATTTTCGAGGAAACACGGTATTATTATCTAGATAAAACCTCATAGCCCGTTTCCTCTACTGAATAGCAATCTTACTGGTGGGATACCAGCAATATAACATTGATGTTGACGGACACTGGCATCTGGTCCCTTCACTGGCCTTGATTTCAGTTTGTAGATAGGGACAAATAATTAGGTAAGATTTTCCTGTTATAACAATGTACAACCATGGAAAAGAGAAGCGCCGAGGAACACACCGCCCATTCCCTCTGTGTGTGCTAACTCATGCTCATATACTCTCTCTGTCTCCCTATAGTCTTTTGCAAAAATGCTCTTCATTTTTAAATAGAAAACTCAAAGTTGAAAGGAAAAATTCATAATCCAGCCACCAAAAACAAATTATATGAAAGTACAAAGGGAGGAAAGTCCTTCATATCCCACCCCCAGGGACCTCATTAATAATTGGTAACCCATCACTTTGCAGTTACATAGCAAATATGGAGCACTTAGAGTTTGCCACACGAAATTGCAAATAGTTAGGTCTATACTGTTGTTATCACTAGTATGGTAAAGGCACTGTGCTACATGGCAGCTTTCCTCCCTGTTCTAAAGCTGCTTTTATTTTATTTGGAGAGACAGAATGTAACCTGTAGACAGTCACTTCACAGTCTGAAGGATAATTAATATAAAGCAACCATATAATTTGATTGTCTAATGAGTAATGAGTAGACAATGGCTTCAAAAGAGGATTTGATCCCTGAGGGCTAAACTGGTTGATACCATTTCGTGTTGGTGAGGCCGTAGAATTAGACAAGCCATTATAATACCCGCTTCCACTGGATTGTTCTATGCTCCTAATTTATATTTTCTACTTCTATTTTTTTCTAATAAATGTAAATAACTTTATTTTTTTGAGCAGTTCTAGGTACACACAAAAAAATTGAGAGAAAAGTATAGAGTTTCCATACACTCCCTCATTCTTCTATTGCTATTTTAATTTTTCACAGTATCTTTTGTTATTAGTTCCAGCTCATTTTAGCAGACTTGTATTTACTATTTTTATTTAAATGTCTGAATTAGCATGTTTTTGGCTGTCTAAGTGGAGATTTATGGACCCACCTTCCAGATGGTATATATCTTCAGGCAGTTGCTTGGGATATCCAGTGAAGAATCCATTGAATTATGTGCTCTGTGGATTGTTCAGTCCTGTAGTGGATGGTGACTAGATCTCTGGTTCACATAGAAAGAGGGAACATTAAGTAGATTCCATTGTTCATAGTTTGTTTTTTTGAACCCAGTAACTCCTAAAATTAAAAATCTCCCTTCTGAGTTCTGTTAGATCTGTTATATAACGCTTTTTTTCCCCTCTAAATCTGCATTCAAACCAACAGCATTTTAGTTTCTGAATCCTTTTCAGAACTAAAGAAAGCTGTAAACATTTCTGGGCCTATATTGTCAGTAAAAGGAGTGATTCTTGTTGAAGCTTCAGCGACTCCTGGTGAGCCTGTGTCCCAGGGGTGCTTTTACTTCCGTGAGCGCCTGAGATGTCGGGTGTGCAGTATGGTTGGGGGCAGTGACAGGACTCATCACGCTCATTCGTTTCACTCATTCCCTGTTTAGTGACAGTAGCAGGGACGGGAAATGGTAGGGTTGGCCAAGAGGGTCCGAGTGCACACCCTGCCCTCGTCAGGAAGAAAAACAGGCAACAGCTATGTCCCCAAATTAGAAATGTATTTGTGTTAAAAATCTTGGTTAAAGATAGAAACATATATTTTGGGACAGTTACATCTCACCCACAGTTTGATTTGAATCAATTTAATAATTTATATCAGAAATTACTTCTAAGCATACTGGGTACTCTGTTGCTAGCCTTTGGGAAGGATCGCTAAGGAGGAAAAGACAGACCCAGCTATAAGCCTGACTGCTGGGCCAACTGTGTAAATATATTTAAATTCCGACTTTTTTGTTGTGATGAATTTGGGGTTGGGGTATGGAGAGGTGTAAGTTCGCAATAAGGCCGAGGTTTGGGACAGAGGAAGTGTAAGTGCTGATCAGCAGCCTTGCACAGAAGGTCTTTTGTGTGAATTGACCAAAAGCGGAGATTGGTGAGGCACAGCCAGGCAGATGCCCAGGCGTACTAGACGTTAGGCTTCAAGCACAACGACTGTATTTCTGATCCTCCAGAGGATGGGTCATACTGTTATACTTGCTGCCTGCAATGAGGTTGGCTCGTTTCCTAAACCAGTGGATCTGACTCTGCAGTTTGAAGGTCAGAAGTACGTATCTATTGCTGTTGCTGAGTGGGACAGATAGGCAAGGACTAATTCATACTCTACAGTAATAAACAAGGGATACTTTGGATGTGGGAGAACAGGCCTGGATGTGATGCAGGATTTTAGGTAGCGAAAGGGAACATAGGAAAAAGTGGATCAGGGACTAGAGAAATCAAGAAGTGGAATGGCAATCAATACTAAGTTTGCAGTTTTTTGTAGGTCCAGAGGACCATTGTTGTCAGTGACTATCATAGCAGTGCCTGAGTTAAGCTGTCACGGTTAGTTTGGGAAATTCAAACCTGTAGCATCACCGTGTTTGACTTAGTTTTACTATTTCAGGCCAGCCTAGTCTTACCTTTCTACTTCATCAGTGGTATCTCTCCATCTAGTCTTTCCAATCTTGCAGGGGAAGAGGAAATACAGATGTCGCCCTGCCTTCTCAGTCTTCCTCTTGACTGTAAATTTAACCTACCACCGTTCTTTCACTGTTCGGTGGATCTATTTAACATCTTCCCAAGAATGCCAACATCAGCCTGCCGTGTTAACCTGTCCATCCTCTCCGAATGGGAGCCAGGTCCATGTTGGATATTCACTCGGGCCCCTGCCCTGCCCCTGCCGTTACATTACTTTCAGGGGAGAGAACTGGATCTCACAAATTTATCCTCTGGCACTGGGGTCAGTAAATTATCATCTGAACCAATTGTTGGAGCACTCTACGTTTCATTATTGTAACTTGCTTTTTTATTTCCTTTTTCCCTTCTCCTTTTCTGCTTGCATGTCCACTTCCCCCTTTCTTCTCTTTTACTGTGCCTTAATCCAAGGCTATGACCATGGCTTTCTCACATTGATGGTAATCGGTATTGAGATGTTGCTGATAGCTAGTCTAGAGAAATCTTTAGATGGCACCTTGCATGACATTCCACCCATTCAGTTTTACAACATTTTTTGAAGCCAGAGTTTGTGTTTTTGGCCTTGGTTTCTTGATAAGGTTAATGGAAGCATAGCCTATAAATATAGATATAGATATAAAATATGTGATATATATGTATATATATGTATGTATGTATACACAGAGGGTGCCAAAAAGGTGTGTATACATTTTAAGAAAGGAAAACTATATTAAAATTGTAATATTCAATATATACCGATAACAAAAGATGAATACAAGTCACGTTTGACTTCTGCAATTACAAGAGGTGCTCAAAGTGGTTACTTACCATCAGCGTCCAGACATTTCTGATGATGGCGAACTACTGCTTGAGCAGTGTTGACCAAACTGTCCACTTGCATCCATTTTTGGCATGCCCGGTGTGTGTGTGTGTGTGTGTGTGTGCAAAATTTTATTTGCAGATAGGGAATACCAGACAGATTATTTAGTTTTATGCTAATGTATAGAATGTTAGAGTTTAAACGTCTGAATTTATCCTTTAACTGTTGAAAAGGACTTAGGCCTAAAGCAGCATAGAAGAGGCTGGAAGCTATAATGGTGTATATTAAACACTGCAGTATTATCTTTTTAGGGAACTCTTTTTGGATGCTTTTGGATTTAGGACATGTGAAATTTAAAAAGACTTAAAACACTTTCTATTTTTTAAATAAACAGTGTTATTTCCCTATCTGCAAAGATGGAGAGTTAAATGGATAAAACATTTTAACATTCTATCTTTTGCTTTATTCACATTACCATAGACCAACATGAAAAATTCTTGATTGTTAATCTCTATTTTCTGCGGTATTGGAATACCTTAGATAGAATCAAATCCAGATAATCTAAAAACTTTATTTTTTTGTTTATAGCTTAATCCTGTTCCCCAATCAAATCTTTTAACTTATCAAGGTTTATAGTAAATAATAAAAATTTAAATTGATTTTCTTCGATGGAAAGGGAGTCAATAAGCAGTTAAGTAGCCACAAGATAACAGTGGAAGAGAAAAATAGAACTGAAGTGCTTGAATAACCTAACCTACATAATTGAGAATTGACTATATGGGTTAATTCTATAAATAATTACGGTACGTAGACATGGTGACATTTGAAGCTACTGAGGTAACGTTACACCACCAACTTGTGGTCACATCTCAGTTGTCCTTGCTCGTGTAACCCCCTCATGCTGCCCCATATTTAAATTGGTTCTAGCTATATAGTTTAAAGTTGTTATGTTTAATTTTATTTAAGTGAATGTACACAGAAAAATGTTCTTATTCCTGCCTTCCAAGATCGGAGCTAGGATTATATCACAGCCCTTGAATTTTAAGGACTAAAACTTGAATTGTTTAGGAGACAGAACTATACAAGTTTTTTTTAAAAAGAATGGTAGCATTGAGAGGGACCTATGACATAATGTAGCCGAGCCCTCTCGCTTTATAAGTAAGGTAACCAAGGCCCAGAAAAGTTATTTACCTCGTTAAGGTTAGTGCCAGCATTGGCATCAGAATCTGAGTCTCCGGTTTCATTGAATTGAAAATGCCATTGATTGTGAAATAAATACATAATTATTTCATGTTATCACTAAGAAAGACAAAATTGAAACTTTCACACAGTGCTTACCCTTTAGAATTTTTATTTTATACATATTGAAAGAACTCTTTTAGACTTCATTAGACAATTTTTTAAATCATGTATCATTTCTTACACAAGGAAAATGTAGGTGAAATAAATTGGTTAAGGTTTCCCTAAAACTTTGTATTTACAGTCCAACTCTTTCTTATAACTTCTTGACTCAGTCATTGATCTTGATGCCTTTCCATCCTGTATCAGCTCTGTGCCACCAAGAACTTTGAAGATGCAGCATTTCTTAAAAGAATACATAAAAGAAGCAAAAATCATTGTTTTGGATTCTTAAGCCACCTTTGCACTTACATAGAGCTATTCTTATATCTGGGATTTTCTTCCACATTGCTAACCACCCTTTCTGCAAGTTTTGGTACTGGTACTTCATGCTCATGCATGTGTAGGCAAGCAGTGCCTGACTGTAAAATACATCCTGATGTCAGAGATGTTATTAATAAAATGTGAAAAAACATGTGTCTTAGAATTGATGAAATTTGGTATATATCCAACTGCTAAGTGTTATGATATAGTAGTGTAGGGTAAGGAGAAACCACCACATTTGAATCAATAGGGAAAGTGTCAAGAGGAGATAAAGATTGAAAGGTCTTAAAGGAGCGAAAGGATCAGGAGCAGACAAAACATTCCAGGCTGTGAGAACAGCTTGTAGAAAATGCAGAATGTTCCCAGATTTAGGTCCTAAAGTTGTGATTGAATACTTAGGTGCCAGGCAGTATACTAAACACTTAATACATTTAATCCACATAGCTATCTATGAGGTGTAAGTGCTATTCCATATTTTTTTAGATGTAAAACTGAAGCTTAGTGGAGAAAAAGAACTAGAGACACAGTAATAAATAAACACTTTTGTTGATTTTACTTAAATCACCTTTCCCCTTTACTCCCTCCCAAATAAAATTCTTGAATCCATTTTTCACTTCTTCAAGGGATATATCCTTGGCATTGCAAGTTCTCATTTCCTCATTTCATGGGAAAAGAGGCACAGTATAAAAGGCAGGGCTTGAAGGGATCTGGTTGGACTTTTGATTAACAGAGAAGATACTCTTGGGTCTGAAGGCTTTGGGTGGTCGGTCAGTACTAGCATCTAGGTTTTATAACAGGTGAATGACAAAATGGCTTTGCTGCCACTTTCCATTTTTCCCTTTCTGCTTCCAATGTGAAATAGCCTTTAGTTTTTTTCATAGGATAGTGGAATTTTAAGTATTGTTCATTACTATTAATTCCTTTACTAACCTGCCATGTGGGAATTCCTTTAGATAGCTCTCATGCTACCTAAATATAATTATGTATATCACTTAAATTGTTTTAACTACATTTTAACTACATCCAACAAAAGGTAGACTAACAAAGTGTTTTCATTTTTAAAAATTTTGATTTGTTTTTATTCTCTTCCAAAAAAGAAGCTATGAGATGAGTCTAATCAATAAGCTCACATAAAACACACAAGTTATTAATTCATCTCTTCAGCTATTTTCTGAAATTCATTTTCCAAGATGTGCCATTATGTGTAGCTCACCACATTAATCATTCTGCATTTTCTCACACACTGGTTGAGAGAGGCAAGTTAACGTTCACGCATTGCCCGTCTTTGCTAGAATTTCAATACCTTCTCAAGTATTCCACATGTATAAAATAAACTGAGTGATAGAATCCTGGTTATTATTGTATTTCTGAGCAGTATTAATACAGGGACAATGATAAAGGTTAAGGAGTAGGAACATGGAGACGAGGAGGATTGTTTATGGGAGGATATTTTATGATGCTCTGGGCTTGATGTAACAGCCACTTTTATGCTTTCTCCTCCTTAGTTGTCCGGGAATATGAAGAATAGAGAAAGCATCCAGGAACCTAGATTTGATTATTACAACAACGAAGTTCCTGATATTGACCTCAGTGATTGTGAATTCCCACATGTCATTGAAATTTATGACTTCCCCCAAGAATTTCGCACTGAAGACCTCCTGCGGGTTTTCTGCAGTTATCAGTAAGTATTTGCAAATGGTTGGGGATACTAGGGAAAGTGGGATGAATTTTTCTTAAAATGTCTTCTGAAAAGTCATCTCTTTTGTTTTCCTATCGCCTGTTTACTTTAGCATCGAGTTTGTTTATTGTCTTTTCCAAGACCATTAGAAATATTCTGTTTCAAATGACTCTTTTTGTAAGTTTCTTAAAAATGCCAAATAGTCTTTCTGGACTCCATTTTTGCATTTTGGAAGAACGATATCAATGATGACTTCTAAATCTGTTTTCATTGTGCATTTAGTCCATTTATATTTATTGTAATTATTGATATACAGTTAACCCTTGAACAAGGTAGCAGGTAGGGGCACCGACCAACCCACCCAATCAATAATCTGCACATAACTTTTGAGTCTCCAAAAACTTATCTATAATAGCCTACTGTTGACTGGAAGCCTTACCAATAACATAAACAGGCTATTCATTCATACACATTTTGTATGTTGTATATATTATAAACTGTATTTTTACAGTAAATAACCTAGAGAAACCTACTAAGAAAATCATAAGGAAGAGACAATACATTTACAGTACTGTAATTATAGTATTAGTTTTTTAAAAAATCCGTCTATAAGTGGACCTGCACAGTTCAAAGGTCAGTCATATTTGGATGTATGCTTGCCATCATTTTTTGTGTGTTTACTTGTCCCATCTTTTTCTCTTCTTCCTGCCTTCTTTTGGATTGATGAGGTATTTTTTTCTCAATCCATTTGTTTTGGGAAATGATACTGTTTTTATTTTTTGTTATTTACTTTAGAAATTAAAAAATGCATGCTTACCAATGGCTAAAGTTAATGGTTTTACATTCTGTCCAAACACTGTAAAGGCTTTTAGCTCCATTCCCCAATTCCATTCTTCACCTCTTTCCACCCCAATTTATATGCTGTTGTGATTGAACATTTTGATTCTTTTACATTTTTTCTTTTTTTCCTTTTGAGCTCCATTTGATGTTACTGTTTTATGTTCAGCATTCAGATTTACCCACTTTCTTTGTTTTTGTTTATACCTTCTCATATCTAATACCTTCCATCTGAAATCTTTTTCCTTCTGGATGGAGCATATTATTTAACATTTAATTTAATAACAACAGTCTGCTGGTAACAAACTCAGTTGGTTTTGTTGTTGTTTTTAATGGCTTTATTTCAACTTCATTCTTGAAAGACATTTTTGCTGGATATAGAATTCTAGGCTGGCAGTTATTTTTCTCTCAGAAACTTGAAGATATTCTTCTGTCTCATCCTTTGTGGAGGATGAGAAGTCAGCTGAATGTAATCTCCTTACGGTTTTCTCTTTGTCTTTGGTATTCGACATTTTCAGTATGATGTGGGTTTGTGTTTCTTTTTATTCTTCTTGAGATGGTTTCAGCTTCTTAAATCAATGAATTAATGCTTTTCATTGGTTTTGGAGAACACTCAGACATTATCTCTTCAAATATTACCTCTGTGCCAATTTCTCTTTCTTTCACCTTCTCTAAAATGCCAATTAAATGTACATTAGACTTCTCACTTAATTCTCATGGCACCTCTCCTTCATATTTTCCATCTCTTTGTCTGTTACATTTGGAATAATTTCTTTAGCTCTAGTTACCAGTTCACTAATTTTTTCTTCAGTTGTGTTTAATTTGCTGTTAAATCTGTCCATTGAATTTTCAACTTTAATTTTATTATGTTTTTTTATTTTTCAAAGTTCTCTATTATATCTTTTCCAAATCTGCATGGCCATTTTTCAGTTTCTTGTTTTCTCCAAATATTTTCAAGATTGAAAAAATTTCTTTAAGTATATTAAACATAGACCCCCCTATAGTTTTTGTCTGGTAGTTCCTTTACCTGAACTCTTTTTTCTCACTCATAGTGCTTTGCTTTTTAGGAGGTTTATTTATTTATTTATTTTTAGTTGTTTTTTTTTACTGTGAGCACCCATTTTCCTTGGAATTATATTTATGAGAATTGAGGCCTGCAATAAAAGAAGAGGATTTCTCCTGAAGAGATTTGTTTTTTCTGCCAAGGCACCAAGGGCACTAACAGTCCAGGAGCACTGTAAATTAGATTATTGATTTGAGGTTATTCTGACCACTCAGATAGAAATAATCAAGTGGAGAATGATAAAAAATGATTGTTACATGTCTCAACTAGTTTATTTTAACAACACTTAATAAATGTCCATTCACTTGCCAGTCTCTGATGTGGTGCCAGACCTCTTTTTTTTTTTTTTTTTTTTTTTAGGTTATTGGTCTGTTGATAGAAGAGTTCTCATATGTCACTGTCCTAATATGTTACTGTGACTTCTAGTTTCATTTATATAACGTGGAATAAGAACTTTACCTACCTTCAGAATCATCCGAGTGCATACTGCTTATGGGGTGAAATGTTTTCTATGTCTTTTATGGCTGTTTTGCCCAAGCATAATTGATAGTGATTCTTGGGTTTTTTAAGTGACTTCACCGTTCTCTAGTCTTCCAAAGTATTCAACTAACTTTTTATAGACACAACAACTCTTCTATTTCACACAGATATGTCATTGGTTTAATTTTACTCAAATTATGTAATGAGTATAAATTAAAACTGATATAAGTGGGTTTGAAAACAATTGCATTGACTATTGGTATGCATATCATTCCTAAATACATAGGAGACGGTAAAAGTGTCAGAAGTATACCTCTGTATCTCTAGCTTATAAGAAAAAATAAGCTTTAGGAATAAAGAAATAGTCCAGGAAGAAAGTTATTAAAAGATTTTTAGGGTCTGAAACAAAGTCACTTTAATGCTCCACTCTTTATGTTAAAAATTTAATTTTAAAATTCAATCCCTGTACCTCTTGAATTTGTAAGATTTTTATATCATTAGGAGATAGCTCCAACTTTTTCTTAAAGGGCCAGATAGTAAATATTTTAGGCAGCTCTGCCATTGTTGCACAAAAGCAGCCATAGACAATTTGTAAACAAATTAGCATGGCTGTATCCAGTGAAACTTTATGTGCAAAAACAAGTATCCTGTTTCTGTGAAGTTCTAGAACAGGCAAAACTAGCTAGCAGCCATGTACCTCGCTTATATTTGGTTGGTGGGAGCATCCGTTCTATAAAAGAAAGAAAGGGTGGCTGGATGCTGGAGAACAGTTAACAGTGTCTTCCATAAGCCTTATTCTAAATATATAGTGGAGGTGGTCAGCCAGTCTCATTCATACAGTTATGTTAAGACCCAGTATCGAGCCTATTCCATATAAAATGCATAACAGATTTTAGAAAGTTGTCAATGAGATTAAATCACAAATTGGAACTACCTTAGATTGTCATTAATAATGATGACTTTTAAAACCAAGAATCAGTTTTGTTGATGTCTAGACTTTCTTGAAGATTTGTTAATTCTTATGAATTATTTATTAACTTCTCTTTGATTTGTTTCTTCTTAATCTTGCCTGTAAGATCATGTTTTAAAATCAAATCCAGAAACATTCTCAAAAGAGAAGCATTTTAAAGGATTATAAATTCCAAAGTATAAAAGACCCTCCAGAACCCATCTAGGTCTTTTTCTATCCTTTTTGTAAACTATCTTATGATACAGATTTCTACTATTGAATTTTTTCTCAGTCTCCAACCCCTGTGGTCACTTTATGTCATGGTCAAACTTACCCTTACATTCAGGAAATTCTCTAACCTTCAAAGCTTCCTTTATTCCTTTTTCCCTCAAAGGAATTTTTTCTTGACTGGTTGTTAAAGAGGGAAAATATTTTAGCACTTGTCTTTTTATTTTTTTCCTTTGTAGTACTTTATAAAAATAAAGAAAAGGTCATGGTGCAAAAGCCTAGAATAATGTCTGTGAGTCAAATACTACAGTCAACTTCGTGTTTTAATCACAATCTTCATTAAAATGAATAATCTTCCTGATGACTATTGCTGTTAATAATAATAAACGAGTGCCCTTCCTTTGCTAAATGCCCACTGAGTGCTCAACACCACGCTCTTTGCCTTGTCGTGGATGATCTCATTTCCATTTTTACAACAACTCTGGGAGGAAGTACTATGCCCATTTCTACAGATCAGCAGACCTAGCTCAAGAGAGGTTACATCCGCCCCAAGGACTCACGGCAGGTGGCAGAACCTGAGTCCATTTATATCTGTCCCTCCAACCCTGAGCTCTTTCCTAGTACTGTACTGAGTCTGTGAGCAGTTTTAAGCTCCTAGCTAAAACGCCACCTGTGATGTCATCATGCTGCTAGTCCTGTGCTCACTAGCATAGCTCTGCTCCGAAATGAAGGTGTTCGTTAGTACTTCAGGGGTCATTCTTTTGATTCTTTATAATTTGGTTTGATATTTCTCTTGATTTCTTTTATCCTGAATTTTCCTGGCTTTGGCACATTTCTTTCGTATTTTCCCTTTCTACTTTGCTTCTATAAGAAGTAAGGAAGAATGGGTCAGCCTCTCTGATTACAGTTGTCCCCTCTCTCCATTACTTTATATCTATATCTATATATATATATATATATATCTATCTATATATACACATACATATATATATGTGTGGGTTTTTTTTTTGCTTTGAATGACCTGTATCCTTCTCCTCTGGCTCTCTGTCTCTCTGTGTCTGTCCTTGAGCCTACATATGAAAGACGGACAATTAAGTTTGCGAACTTTCCACTGTGCGCTTACATGGTGGAAAGTTCGCGAACTTAGTTGTCGGACCTTTCGTCTGCGTTAAATCCAAGTGACCGTCCCTGCCGACCTGCTCCTGTAACACTCTTCTGCCCTCCTCTGCATCCTCTTTCTACCTCTTCTTGTTTTGTGCCCATGAGACTGTCTCTTGGAAATAGTGTGTTAAATCCTTTACCTCCCCAGAGGGACCTGTGAGGATTAATTAGTTGATGTCTATAAAATGGCTGGGAAAATAAAATGCTACCAAGTAGTTCTTTATGACAGTATTATTGCTTTTAAAACTCAGTGGCTTCTTCTGTCCTCCGAGCTGTTTTTTTGTGTCATTATCCCCATTCCACCTGTGCGCTCGTTGGGTGTTTCTCATCATGCAGTGCTTTATGAGACACTATTTTAAAGATGTTTCATAGAAGTAAATTTTAAGAAATAAAATTGTGGGTTTTTTTGTTACAGGAAGAAAGGATTTGATATTAAGTGGGTGGATGATACACATGCCCTAGGAGTCTTCTCCAGTCCAATTACAGGTATTTACTCAATGGATTTCAGTGTTCTTTTTTTATTGTCCATTTTCTTCTGCTTATTTCCCTTCCATTTTAGCCAACTGGCATTTTTTTCAAGTAATTGGCAGGTACGGGTTTTTGAGGCATGGTGTTTTGGTACCTGTGTGCTTCCCGTCTCCCTTTTCACTTTAATCCAATGGTATTTGGAGAGATAGTCAACTCCTTTCAAGGTTATTTGCTGCAGTTATGATAGTACATAAACAGATTATAGGTGGAGATTTAAGAAGCTTGTGTGACTAAATCTTACAGTATTTATGATTTTTTTTCCCCTAGACAAATGAATTTAAGTAGGCCTTTAACTTATCCAGTGAGAGATTGTAATACCTACTTTCTGAATATATGATTGGGCCTTTTCACATAATGATTCAGAGGCATTCAAAGAAATTAGAGATTTTGGTTCCCATCTGAATCACCTAGATTAGAGGTCTGCGAACTTATTCTTTAAAAAGGCCACATAGTAAATATTTTAAGGCATATGGTCTCTGTCAGTCCTTACCTCTGCTGCAGTAGCCAGAAAGCAGCCATAGACAATATGCCAACAAATGAGCGTGGCTCTGTTTCAGTAAAAGTTTATTTACAAAAATAGGGTTTGGTCTGGATTCGATCACAGAGTCATAGTTTGCTGATCCCTGATCTAGAGTAATCACTGCCAAGTTGTTCCTTATGGGATTTTCTAGAGCTTACCATCTCATTTGCTTGCCATGGGGGGAAAAAAAAGCATCATAACATCTAGGAAGTACTTTCTAAAAACTAGCCTTAAATTTTCCTTCGCATCATTCTTCTTCATGTCTTCTCCTTCCTTATATTTATTGCTCTTTGCAGCTCGTGATGCTCTGGGTAGTAAACATACCATGGTGAAGATCCGGCCCTTGTCACAGGCCACAAGAGCAGCCAAGGCCAAAGCTAGAGCTTATGCTGGTGAGCCAACAATCTCGGGGGGCGGGGGGCTTTCTTGTTGATAGTAGTGTCCTTGTATTTTTCAGCACTTGTCCAGCACCCAGAGTTCTAAAGGCATATCACTATTAATTTTAGTGTTAAAAGGAGTATGTCTTTAAGGAAAAAAAGAGAAAAGACATTGTAGCACCTGAGCAGCCACTTGAGAGAATGGGAGATTTTAACTGCAAGCAATGCAGCAACCATTTTCTGATGACATCCTTATCTAGTTTACCTCTATGTTAGCTGTTTGATAGAGTCACTGTAAGAAATGGTGTCAATACAGGTGCTGAAGACAGGGTTGTTTGTGCTTTGCCATGGTAATTTCCTCTGATGGTCATCTATCAGGCCCCTATTAATTACTGCGGATGCAGCCCTTTGTAGTCTGTTTTGTATGTTAATTACTGGGTTAAATCATTAGGAGCCAGAGTGCTTTCTCTTCCTTACTGTCTCCTACTCATTCCCTTTCTCCCTTTCAGAATTCCTCCAGCCAGCAAAGGAGCGACCTGAGACTTCAGCAGCCCTAGCCAGAAGGCTAGTCATCAGTGCCCTTGGGGTTCGAAGTAAGCAGAGCAAAACTGAACGGGAAGCAGAGCTCAAGAAATTGCAAGAAGCCCGAGGTGAGTTGGAGTGATGGCATTCTTCTCTAGTCCCTTTAGAGCTCACTAGAAGGCGTGTGTTAAAAAAAGGAAAAAAAGAATGAAACTCGTTCCGTTTTGTCATTTCCATTTCCTAGAAGCCTCCCAAGTGTATTGAAATTGTTTTCATGCCTTATATTTAGGAGGAAGACATTTCAGGATTTGTATGCCTGTTCCACACACCAAGGCATCCTAATCCATTCTCCTACTTGTTTTCTGAGATAGGAGGTTCCATCTTCTCAGCTCCTCCATGGCTTTTTCTATAGTTCTTGCTCCAAATGTTAAGAAAAATTTCCCTGTGAAAACATAATAGTCTCCCAGGCAGAAAACATTATTTGCTGTGGTTTTACTGGGCCATGATTGCCATGGTATTATCAAATGGTTTAGATCTTAGTTAGAAGACAAATTAAGGAAAAGCCAGCAACTGACATTGATGATGATAACTGTAGGAGTTATTTTTTTTCTGTAAAGACAGTCCTGAGTGGCTCCATTAGAGTACATCTAGATTACCCAGCTTCTGATTGTTTTTCAGTATCCAAGGGTTCTCAGAAAGTATTTCAACTGATCAACAAGCAGGGTTTTTCTTTCTCTATAGTTTGGAATTGAGGTTAAAATCTCTGTGTCCACTTTATAGGCCGTTGACTTGTCTGGAAAGGCTTGGGACTCCAGCTTTGTACTTAAGTACTTTTTATCAACCTTCAGGCTTTAGACAGTCTCATTGCCTTAGCCCACGATCTGTGGAATCTGCGAAGGCAATTTATTCTGAAAATTCTACTTACTGAAAAGTAACTTCATTTTTCCATTAAACGAATTGAAGTTTCAAAGTCCTTGTTTATTGCCAGTCTAACAAGGCCATTAATACTTCCTGTCCACTCTGCTTTGGTGATAGCAGGCAGCTTGTGGACTCTCGGCTGCACTGGCCAGATAACCAGTGACAGAGTGTGTCATGCATGGCAGGTGTTAGAGTTTCAGTGTAGAACCCAACTAATTTTTGAAACCTTAATGATTATAATGAGGCAGTTTTGATTTTTCCAATGCATTGTTCATTCAGAGGCCTCTTATAGATGATAGAAACGGGAGGATTCCTGTGGTTTTTATAGATGGCAATAATAGAATTAGATTAAAGGAGAATGCAGTGTTCTTAACCCTTTATTAATTGGTTATTCATGAAGAAAATGATTTCTCTGTGAGAACCACAATTATCTCAGAAGATCAATAGAGGGTAATAACAGTTGTCTCTATGAAAAGGAGGTCTGACTCCTTTTGCAGTTATCATGCTTTCCTGTGTATCTCTACAGATGCAGCAGCAGTTTCACATGGGTATCGTCTGAGTATTCCCCTCTTTCTCTGTAGGCATGCATGCAGCTCCACGTGAAGTATTTGTTTTAAGTACCCAGGTATACAAAGAGCATTTCCTTGATGCAATTAAAAATGAGACTGTTGGCTAAGTGGGTACCCTGTTATTTTTTTAAAGAAGGCATTTAGTTGTGAATAGAGATCCACTGTGATAAGTTCCTACTATCTAGTGGTGCTGAGGCTGTACAGATTATAGAGGGCTTTTTGTTATGCTTCAGAGCTTTCCCATTCTTTATATCTGAGAAGATGCATTTGGAAAACTCCTGATTTATTGCTTTCTGGTTTCTTTATGTATTGAGTGGATACTCTTGTACCTGCCTGCATGGACCCTAAGGCTTCTCACTTAGCAAGATTTTTTTTTCTATGGAAATTAAAAGTACTGTATTAAGCAGAACATATTTTTGTTCCAGACCGTCTTCCATTAGAGGGGGAGGGATCAGTACAGCATAATGGTAACATTATAGACTCTGGAATCGGACTGTCTGGGTCCACATCTTAGCTCTGCCATTTACTGGCTGTGTGACCTTGGACAAATTAGTTACTCTCTGGAGGCCTCTGTTTCTTCACCCACAAAGTGGAAATGAAGTAAGATAATCCATGAAAGACACTTCGTCATCTTCAAAATCGTAGGAATGCTTTCCCTTCTGTTTCTATAGGCATATCAGTATTATGTGAGAAGTGTTAGCTGCTGCTGTTTCTAGTAGTAATAGTAGCAATGTCCTGGTGAGCTCAGCGCAGGTTCCAGTGCATGTTTTTTGTCGTTAACTCTTTTTATTTTAAATGTCCTGTGATACTGTAGCAACTACATTTGGCATTCTGAGCACCTGCTCTGTGCAAAGCATTGTGCCCTCTATTTAGTTACATGGCAAGATTTTGTTCCTCTCCTTAAGACTTACAACCTAGTAGGGACATCTGCTTTGAGTAAGGAAGAAAATACGAATCTCGTATTTTAAGCAGTTGCTTCTCCTCTCACTTGAGTTCTCATGATTTTAAGATTAAAAGCCATGAAAGGGTTTTTGTTGATTAAAAGGATTGGAAGGAAACACCAGGTAATGTAACATGTTATGATAACTCTGTGCTGGATGGTATTATCTCCAGTTTAGAGCTGGCCCAGAGAAGTTAAATAACTGGCCTAAGGTTACCCAGCTGGTAAATTGAGAGGAGGCAGTTGAAACTGGGCTTCTCTAATCAAAAGCTGTGCTCCTTCTATAATACTGTAATCATCCCTCTTGAAGGATTTTGAGTTAATTTACATTTTTTTTCCCCTGAAAAAAAATTTTAGGGCCATCAGAAAATAAAATATGACAGGCTTCTTTTTAGTTATTTTTTTCCAACGGTTAGCAGCTTTCACTGTCAAAAAATTCTTCCTTATGTCTAACTTAAATCTGTATGATAGTTTAAACTAGTTTCCTCTTCTTTTCTCCTTAGTAGAAATGGGGAACATCTGGACACCATTCTGTTCTAACAACCTTTAACTATAAAGATCAAGGGCAGATCATTTAGGAATGCCTGAATCTGGGCTGTGATGGAGTTTCTGCTATTAACTAGCTGTGTGGCCCTGGGCAAGTCTCAGTGCCCCAGCTTCCAACAAAGTGAAAGCAATGTCGGACTTACCTAACTTGGGGAACTTTTGAGCACAACCTAAGTTACCATGTGTAGAAATGTTTAGAAAAGGGCTTTATAAATTCAGGATGTTATTATTTATGGGATTCTTTGGAAGTGAGTGTTCATTATAATAATGTGAGCCAGTAATGACACATGTGTGCTATGTACTGCCGCTCCCCACCTAGTACCTGTGACAGACAGTGCTGCTCAGTCACAACATTCTCTTTGGGTGACGTTCTGACCTGACCATTGCCAATTGATCACAGTGGAATGGGGGTTGAGATCTATGTGCTATCCTGATATACGAGTAGGTACTTTTATTAATAACACTACAGAGTAATCCCCTAGCCTTTCTTTTTGCCGCTTGAGGCCTTCTATTTGGCGCAGTGCCTGGTTTATGAAAAGGTACTCAGTATACATGCGTGTTCATTGAATACATGAGTGACTTGGTTACTTTAATTTTTCTTCATAAATCTTATTTCATTCACGATTCTACTCTGAACCCTGTTAAATCCTCCATGTGTTTCTTTATAAAACCCACAGCTGAACATTGCATCTGAAACTCTTCTAATTAATGAAGTTGGGATTTGTGATTTTGGGGTTTAAATACTTCCTGCTAAGCTCTTCCACCCTACTTTGGTTTTTCTCCCTTTTTAGTGAGAAGTCTATGTCTTAGTCCTTAAAAAAGAGATTCGGAAAATAAAGCTACTCTGGAAAGAATGGAGAAAAAGGAAGTACCCAATTCATTTTAAGCAAATCATATTGTATATATCTGGAGGATAAGAGCTTTATTTTCATAAGCCTTTGAACATGGGAAAGTATTTTCTTAGTCCAGCAGAGTACATAACAGATCAGAGTTACAGTGAGAGTGGGAAATGAAATCATAGATCATCCTTGAGTGCTTTGTGTGTGGTTTTTTATTTTGATTTTTTTAGTTTTCAATTACAATTGACATACAGTATTATATTAGTTTCAGGTGTACAACATAGTGATTAGACATTTATGTAACTTATGAAGTGATCACTCTGATAAATCTAGTACCCATCTGTCACCATACATAGTTATTACAGTATTATTGACTCTATTCCCTGTGCTGTACTTTACATCCCCCTGAATGTTTTTATAACTGACAATTTGTACATCTTAATCCCTTCCCCTTTTTCTCCCACTCCCCAACCCCTATCCCATCTGACAGCTATCAGAATGTTCTCTGTACGTCCTTGCGTGCTTTGTATTGATTTCATTACATATTTTAACCAGTGATTCACACTAAATGATAAAACCCTATTTTAAAAACCACACTCAGGAATATGTGTAAAACTTCCCTACGGTCTATTTATTGAGCCAGTTTTGATTCCCACCTGAAATTGGAGATAGACAGCATTACTTCCCAGAATAAGTTATTCTGTCATTTTCAAAGCCTGATATAATTTTGTTTCTTAATTTCCTTTTTATTCTTGGGGATAGGTGATTAATTGGCTGGTCCTAAAAGGCCATCTTTTGTGTAACAGATCTGAAAGACACTAAGTAAACAATAATTTGATCCCTTAGTTTGATGAATTAAATCACTACGAACTTAAAAGTAAAATCATCTCTATAGTAAACTTAGTCAACTGTAATAAAAAAATTAATCACAGTTGCTACCTTTTGAAATCCTTTTTAGGCATTCCATTATTCTGCCTGCAAGGGCAGTGCTGCATTGCTGACTCATAATCTAGGTCTTGTGGCATTTTCTTGGTTTCTTTTCTCCCCTGATGTAAAGTTCTTTCATTTGTAACCACATTTCCTTTCATTTGAATGTGGTCTTTTACTCTGAGACACAGTATTTACCCATATTTTTAGTGTTACCGGCTCTTTCATAAACTTATGCTCCTGGCCTAGATCAGAGAGGAAAATGTTAATCCTAGGACTGACTGACCATTTTACCAACTGTTGCTAAATAAATTTGTGTTGATACTTAATACATTGATAATCAACCCGCTCTCCAGAGTAATATCCCCCCTTAACACTTAGGTGATCCAGACTATGTTTCCCCAGTGCATTAATGATTATATAAACACTTGGTAAGCCTAAAGTCTAAAACCTTGCTAAAATTAGGAGGTCACTCCTCCTTGATCTACCAGGTCTGTCAAAGTGTAAAAGAAGGCAATTAGATTAGTTTGACTAGACTTGTACTTCATGTCTTCAAGTAGATTTTGTGATGATTTTCTCCATTATTTTCTTAGGTGTAGAAGTAAATTTTTTAAAGTTGTAATTTACATCCCTTTTGATTTTTTTCAAACGTGATACCAAACTGGTCCTTTTTAAATCTTTGACATTTCTGTTCCTTCAGTGAGAAGTGGTGATTTCAATCAACTCATTTAATTTAATCATTTCTTCCTATGTATTTATTATACTGGGAAATGAAAGATTTTATGTGTGTGCTTTAGGTTAATCATTTCATGGTAATTCGTCTGTTCTCCCTTAGTTCCTTGGCCTTATGGCTGCTGCTGGGCTTTCTCTTTATCTAAGTTTACTTTTTTAATTGTTGGAGGTAAAGTTATAATAAGAGCTTTTTTCATTCAGTCTATCAGCTATTATCTGCTTTCCTTTCCCATTAATAAAGGAACAGCATATTTCTTTATCTTTCTTTCAATAACTTTTTTTTTTCCACATTTTTTTCCTTTTCTTTGTAGATATTTTCAGATGTCAGGATAGTGAAAATATGTTGGCGTAAGAATTAAGGACCTAGGTTCCAGCTTCAGATTTTCAGATTATATAACCTTAGGCAAGTCACTGAACCCCCCCCTCCAAACTTCCATTTACTCTTTAAAATGAAGAAAATATTTTTAAGTCTCATCCTCACCTATATTTCTCTATTCTATTCATGTTCTGTATTTCTAAATTTATACCTCACATTTTCACTATTCCTTTGTGTTTCTCAGTTTGTCTCCCTACTTTTACTGGTTTTCTCATATGGTTTACAACCAGAATTTCCTCTTATATGTACATATGTTTGGTGATAGAGATCTACAGTCTTTTATTAGAAAGCATTAGGATAGGAAATGTTACAGAATTTTGAGATTTTTCCAATTTTAGAAAGATATGGTTATCTTTATGTGTTTCACACCACCAAAATCAAACTGAACATTAATGTTGCTGCAGCAGAGTGTATGACTAGTCACCTTAAATGGCACATGTGAACAGCCTCCTATCCTTCAGCTTAGATTTACCACCAAAAGAAACAAAACTGTTTTCAGAACTGCTTGGGTTTTGGAATTGTGGATTATGGACCAGTCATATTTTTCTACTGCACCTGGATTTCTTGTCTGACAACTTCCCATATTGCCTTTCTAAGTTTCCGAGCTTACTGAAAACTATGAGTTATAATACTTCACTTTTCTGGTTTCTTCACTTTTTCTTGGAATACAGAACGAGGTTTTGATTGCTTTCATCTAAGGTTGGCTTTGCCTTTAGATCCACTCCAAATTTCCCCTCTTTGTGAGAATCAGAACCGCAGTGCCTTCCTGAGAAATGTGCTGTTTCCTAGAGAATCCCAACCCAATTCAGGCCTGTCTTAAAGCCAAGTCAACAGGACACTAAATTAACCAGACTTCAGTTGGGAATTTGCTGACCCCGGCTTTTTGCCTCTTGTAACTTTGCTGCTATATTCTGATCGTGCCACAAGATGGTGCCCAAATAGCAGCGAATTTCGTTCTCAACATTTACAAGTGCTAGTCAGTTTCCTAACCAAGTTCTTTGCCCTTAAAGTACAGTCAAATATAGTACAGGAATTTTATAAGACATTCTGCTGATTTGGAAAGATATGTCAAAATAGCAAGTATTTTACTCTAGATTCACCCTGATTTTGATTTCTATAGTCCCTCTGGCTCATGACTTGCAAACTCTTTTATGGACATCTGAAATAATAGCTCTTGGAAGGAAACACTTAGGCTTATCATCTGAATTTTATGATGTCAAGATAAATGACAAGCTATGAAATTAGAACTGGTATTGTGGCACCTGATGAAGTGCTTGGGCCACCAAACCACGTATGGCTTGTATTTTCTCAGGTCTTGGTGAAAGTGTTCAATGGAAACCATGTTTCTTTGTTAAAGAAGATGAAAGATACATTGCCCAGATTTGTGCTTTTTTTTTGTTTTTGTTTTAGAAATAGTCCCTAGTTTTCACTCCATTATATGTAGCCATTTTTCCATGTTGGAATTGTGTATTCCAGAAGATTTCTGGTTCCTGAAAGTGCTCTGAAAATAACTGCAATTGGGTTTGCCTCTGAATATTTTTTCCATAAGATTGTGCAGGACATGGCTAAAGCCTCATGGCTACCATTTCCATTTGGGCAAGAAATTAGAGGAAGAATGTTGAAACATATCCTTGATCACTATTGAAACATATCCTTAATCACTGTTGAAATATTTTTAAAGATCAATAAACTGGGAATAATGCACTAACACAGTTGAAAAACAGAATTAAAATAAATATATTAACAGCAAGACTAGAATCTGGGTCCTGCTAGATTCTGACTTACTCCATATACTTTTTATATCTATTAGCCCTAGATCTTTCTCTTTTTATTATATAGTAATAGTAACGTTTCCATTTAACAAAGCACTTGGAAAGTTAAAGATATGGACTCTTGGAATCAGGTAAGAGAAGACCAAGAAATCCAGTCATCTTATGATTAAAGTTTGCCTTGTAATTTGGATTAAGGGACAGTCACTGCTTATATGAAGTACACTACCCCTTTTAACACTGCCCTGATTTGCAGAGAGAAAACGGTTGGAAGCCAAGCAACGAGAAGACATCTGGGAAGGCAGAGACCAATCTGCAGTTTGAACATCACTCAATGAAAGAGATAATTTCGTGAATTCAGAAAATATTTCCATCGTCTTCAGATGAGAAGATTCTTCCAGAGCTCCACACATGCAGGTGTGCGTGTTAATGAAAGAAAGAGAGAAAGCGATCCAGACCAGGCCTCACTGGTACAGGAAGAAGACAGACTCCTGTCTGTGTTCATTGCTAAATGCAGTTCTTTGGAATCGCCGTACTGTGTCGGGCATAGAAGGGAGCCATGCGCTAGGAAGAAACTTGGAAAATGTGACTTCAGGAGTCCTCTGGACAGGGCACGTCATGTTAGCATGGGTCACACTTCCAGGATGTTTTAAGCAAATACCAAACAGAGGATTCAAACCTGTGATGATGGGAGATTTATGCCCTGCAAAACCAGGGTGTTCCTTAGTACCTCATAAAGCTGAAAACCGCAATGTTGAGGGAGAGGGGAGGGAGCAGCTAGTACAAAGAGACGGAACAGCGTCTGATGTATTTGGTATTCACAAAATCTGCACTGCCAGTCCCAGAACTCCAAACTTGGTGAACTGCAGCAGATGCGGTGTTTGGACTCCAGAGTTTGTACTGAGCTGAGTGCCTGGGGCTGCTCCAGCTGCACAGCAGCCAGGGGCCTACTAGCTTCATTCCTCGTGGGAAGCCAGTACTGGGAGCTGTACACCAGTTCCAGTTTCAGCAGTACTATCATGTTGTAAGAGGGAGACATTAAAGCCCGTTTTATGACAGATCGCTCTGGTATTTGTCAGCTTTGTCATTCCTACAAAGAAACTGGAGAGCAGCTCTGCTCTCATCTCCTCTCTGTAATCTGTGCGTGGGTTCAGTGGGTCTCTTGGTTTTGTCGAGCCCACCGAGAGAGAGCTGATCATGCCTGCCCCAGAGCGTGCCTCTCCTGGGACCGGTCGTGGCAGCTCCTCCTCCATCCTGGCCTTCCTCGTGCACCCGCACCCCACCTGCCAGCCTTTTCCCATTTCTGTCAAATCTGACATCCTGCAGAAAGCATCTGGCACACAGCATGTTCTTGGTATGATCTTGTCAGCCTGTGCCAGAGGTACTCGACAAGCAGCGCCAGACCATCTGTTACAATGAAGAGCAGCCAGAATAAAACAAACACCTCTGGGCAGTGAGAAATTTCCTCCTAAAGGACATGGACGCGTCAGAGCCGTCACCTCAGGCTCTATCCGTTTCATATCTGCATTCTCAGTACTTTTGGAAAGTAGTGCCGCACTGAAGAAATGGTAGAGCTAGACCTTAAGATGCTGAGGTAGCAAGAAATAGTGTTTCATTGTGCTTTCAACTAGGGCAGTAGCCTCATTTTTGTATGATTTAGTGCCCATGACAATGATAGATTATTAGCATTGCCTAGAGTATGGTGGAGTGGGGCTCTTTTCAAACGGTCCTCAAATGACACTGTCTTGGGTCTTAGTCCTGACACAACTACCCCTGTTGCTATTCTGGTCTTAGAGCCCTCGCAGTGCCTCAGCATTGTTTCTCGCAGTCTCGGTCAGTTCTGAAAGCGTCTCTTGTTCATGCTCAATGCCTCCCTTCCAAGTCGGGGGGATTAAATAAGCCCTTCTCTTGACCACTGCGCCAGGACTTAGACCAGTGCCCTTCCCTTTAGCTTGTAGCTGCTCAGCTTGTGCTGTCTTCACAGACGGACTTCTCTAAGATACGTCTGTTTGAACAATATGGCTGCATTTGAAAGGAAATGGAATGCAGGGAATTGTCGCCAGGCTTCCTACTGAACTGCACACCTCAGGTGGAGGCATACATTTGCTTGGTTTTGATTCTTCAAGGCCCAGAGTGACCTTGGGCGGTGAAAAAGAGATGATTGCCCTCGTCACTTGCTTTGGAGGGTCCTTACCCTGTCTAACAGCACTTTAGCTTTTAAGGGTGTTGTTAATGGTGACAGCCCCATGTTTATTACCAAGTTTGCATGTAGTCCTTGTAATTTCCAGAAGTTACTTTTGTTCTCATTCTAATGCTTTGTACTAGGTGGCTAGTAGCTTATGCATTTTGTTAGCTAATAGTCAACCACTTCTAAGTTTCAGATTTATCCTTATAATCAGACCCAGAAAAAAAATTTTTTTTTTTCCAGCCAATACTGAAAGCTATGGAGTGCTGCTGCTTCTGCCATTAGTAGAGAATGTGCTTTTCAGTTGTATTTTTCTAGTAGTTGGGATCGATGTCTGCTGGCTGGAGGTAAGGGGCCTGCCGTGGCCCAGCACAGAGACATCGGGCTTGTCCCGGTGGGAGTTGGCTCTTCAGCCATACCTAAACCATGCCTTCTCGAGCGCAGCTAATTGGAGAGTACCCTGTAGCTGCCACTGGCTCCTTTGTTAGATATTTGAGAGGACAGCTAGTGCACTCTGTTCTGCATATATGTTGCTTCGTATATATGTTGAACATCTGAATCCAGGATCACCTGGAATTAATAGTAGAAAGGTACATTCCCCTTGAGGTCTCATATCTTCCCCGTAGAGTGAAAATCTTTGTGGAATAGAAATAACTTAGGCTTCTGAAGAGTAAGCTGGGGTTCCTAGCACTTTAGTTTCTCGGAGACTAAAAAGTATGCTGAGTGAAAATCTTCTGACATTTTTGGTTCTGTCTGGAATTTGGTGGTTGGTATTCTGTTAACATTCCTCATCTAGTTACAAGTCATGCCAGCCACCAGGCTTCCCATGCCCTTCCCTTTCAACTCAGAGAGGTAACAGCACAACCCTTGTGTAGCTTTTTCCAAGAAATAGCACTGGCTGCACCTATCAGACGTATGATGTGGGCAGCGAGACTGAGACCGAAGCCGGTGGCTGGCTGCCTGGCCTGCTTTTTCTGGCCCTCTTGGAAACTGGACCCAGCAAGAAGCTGTGGGTAACCTCCCTGCCTGAATCGAGTCATCAGTCACCACATGCGCCCCCACTAGCTGCACATTCTTTCACAGACCATTAGCTGCATGTGCGAGTATAATGTTGTTACTGTTTGGGAGATGTTTGCTGGCTCCAACAGGAAATCAGTCCTTCCCTTGTTTACCTAAATTGCCATGCCAAAATATAATGCTCCCTCTGCCTAATGAAGGAGATGAGGTCGACCTGAAAAGAGAGAAGGTAGAGGAGGAGAAGGATGAAAGCACTTCTTTATACTCACAGAGCTTACCCCCAAGCACGTCCGTTTTACTGTCTAAGGACGGGTAGCTCTCGTGACGGGAGGAGGGAAGCACTATTGTAAATGTGAATAAATTCATTTTGGCTTTGCAACCTCGGTTACAAGAGTTTACAATCCTTGGACTTCCCCTTGCCTCCTACCTTTCATTCCTTAACCTTTCCAGCCGTGTTTCAGCACTGAGCCTGGGGCGGGAATTGGGAAGCAGACAGTACACTGACTAATGTCTTATCAGAAAAACGTAGTGGGGCTCTTGTGAGTGGGGGGTGTGCCCTGTGCAGGATAGTCACGCGTTCAGTGGGAGCGTGCGGGGAACGGCAAAGAATCACAGCCGATCTTGTCTTCGTAGCAGGCCATAGTGAGCAACCTTTATTGGCATTAGGGTGTCATACCTGTAAGGATCATCTTGTAAGTGTGTCTACGTGGAGAAAAGATTAAGAATCATGTCCAAGAAGACCAGGGGATTTTATACTACTTTGAGCAAGAGCATATCACAGCCACACTAAGCAGGGATGGTAGCCTTTCCTACATTTAGTCCTTCACTAAATTAAATGTTCCCCCATAGTCTCCTGTCCCCCACTCTACCAGATCTGTCTTATTCCTACAGAGATGAGTGGCTTGTTTCACCGATGTTCTTTCCATTGCAGAAATTTATTCAATGCAAAGTTCCCTTCAGAAACTTGGCTGACACGTGACATTTAGGCCAGTCCTGAGATGCACAGTGATCTTGAGGGAGATTGGGTTGCCTGCCCGGTATATGGCACATAGTTTTTCCTTGGCAGAGGCCCTGGCTGGGGTTGGGGTCCATATTACCCCAGCAGTCTTTCTCCTTGACCTTCTTTTGCTGCTCTGCAGGAAGGCCCTATCTGATCACTTCTGCAAATCTTGCCCCTTCTCAAGCATTCAGTAATTGGTGGCGTTGGCCCATCAGGGAATGCTTGAGGCCTGAGCTTCCAGAGATACTAGAAACACCCATCCGTGCTATAGGACAAAGGTACGGGCACTAAAGAACAAACTTAGTATGACAGGTGAGTTCTAAATGAGGACAGATCAAGCCAGTGAACAGATTCACAAACTTCTCTGCCAGTTGTGACTTTGACACAAGTTGTATTGTTTGAGGTCCTGGCAGAGAGCTAACCCCACCTCCTGTGTATTTTGGCCCTTTGTCCTCTACTGCAAAGCACCCTTTAGATGGGGGACTGGGCCGTAGTCCATCCCTAAGGAACTAATTGCTCCTGAACCAGGAGCTCTGGGGCAAAACCCAGGAACAGTTGGGTCTCCTTATGGAAGAGGAGCTTGGCTGAACAAAGCCTAGAGGTCATAGTGCATAGACCAGAGGCCCTGGGGCAGGCCCAGAGACATCCCAATGGAGCAGTACCATGTTGGTTTGCTGATCGTGCCGCAGAGGCTTCCTGAGCAGTTCTTGGTGCCCCTTGGCACTGGCCCCTTTCCCTCTGAGTTAGGGTTCTGTGAAGGGCATGGCTCCAGTAAGCTGAGGTATCTGGTGTGTAGGCAGCAGCTGGGAGTGTGCAGTGACGGCTTCAGATGAGGTTGTTCCTGAGACGCTGCTCCTGCTCTAGGGAGAGCTCTGCGTTGGCTCGGTAAGAATCCCCTATGGGCCGAAGGAAACAGGTAAGGAGGCAACCGTGCCCCAGTCTCGTCCCTTCCTTGACAACTTCACAAACACACAGAGACATTCTGCCCAGCTCATCCGTTCCATCAGTCAGGCGCAGACCCCAGTTCTTTCCATAGAAATAGACCCTGACAGGTGTGCAGTTTCAGGGACACTGGGAAGAAGAGGCTGTTGAGTGGGAAGGGTGGTGCTGGTTCCTTTCCTTTGCTCCTCCCAGATTCATTCCCACCCCACTTTGTTCTCTCTGTGCCCTGGAGAATTGAGCCCTAGAGATGGCCTCACCCTGGCTCCCTCATCCTCTGCTTTCTGGTGATTTAGGTCAGTGGGAAGCAATAGCAAGAGATTAGAGGGCGGAAGGAGAGAATAGCTGGCGTATTTCTTCTCCTGTTCTGGCAGTGATAGTCTGCTATGACTGCAGGCCAGATTCCCCTCCTCCACAGCTCCAGCTTTCGTCTAGATCCAGGGCACCCTCTGCCCCTCAAGCCTAAAGGTGAAAACAGTTTTCCACTCTCGCTTATCCCTGGATGTCTCAACATCCCTCGTGTCCTTCGTCTTAACTCACACCTGTATAAACAGTCTGTTCATTAAATAACTGCAGACTCATCCAAGTGTGTTGTCTTCTGCAAGGACCCTGACAGGTCAGACTGCATTGTTTTCCTTCCCCTCCTCGCTGCCCTGGATCCCGTCAGGCGGCTGCCGGCCTTGTGGAGAATCTGCTGTCTCCCCCGTGTGCAGCCCCAGATTCCATTGCTGCTTTCTCTCACATTCCTGTCTCGTTGAATGGCAGCAAAATCTACAGTCAGGCGAACTCAAACCTAAGACTTTCTTCTTCCTCTTCTCATTCTGTCTTCCATCTGTTGCCAGACTTATCTTTTGAAATACAAATCTGATCTTTCTGCCCCCTTGACTGAAATGTGTCAGTGGTGCCCGGAAGCCCACAGGATAAAGTCTGTTCTCTTGGTAGGAACCATCGTAACCCTCCCTGCAAAGAACCCTAGTGGGTTTGAAGTATGTAGCCCCGTTTTACCATAGAGAAAACTTCTGAGGTTGAGATTTCCTCATTGTCTTGCAGCTAGAAAGTGGCTGGAGTTGGACTTGGAACCCAGTGAAGCCTTCTGAAGCCAACCCCTATGCTCTTCCTACGCCTCCCTTTTCGGCCTTCTGTCCCTCCTTTGAAACCCAGCTCAAATATCCCTTCTTCTAGGCTGTTGCTTTTTCTCTCTGCTTGCTCAGCATTTAGTTCATACCTGTCTGGGGTACTCAGTAGTATTGGGGTTCACCATTTGCATGTCTTACCCTACTTGACATTGAGCTCGGCATCTTCCTCCTAGTTATGTTTCTAGTGCCGGGCCCAGTGCTCAGCACAGAAGTAGGTCCTAATGTTTGTTGGCTCAATAGGCAAGTCTGCCCCACCCACATACGCCAGTGTGGGTGTGAACACACACAGCCCATAGCAAATACAAGCATTTTTAAACCTGAAGAGGGGAAAAGGGCTCCTTTTCTTTACAGACAAGTAGAGCAACCACCTTCTTACTCTGCCCCCACTGCATCGCTGCTTCCGCTTTTGTCTGATACTGCGGGTCCTGCAAGTGTCCTGAGCCCTGTTCTCCGTGGTTCCCTTCTTGCAAGCAGTGACCCAGCTGGAGATAGCAACACAGATCTGCGGGGGCTTCTACTTTCTGCCTGTGAGGCAGTCAGCTTAGGCCCCTAAGAAAGACCATATGGAAGGGAGGCGGAAAAATCATAGGAAGTAGGAAAGGGAAACCCTGACATGGCTTGCAGTAACGGGAAAGACTAAGATGGGAAACTGCGTTTATAATCCAAGTAGTCATAAAGACAAAGGAATACAGAAGTAGCTACTGGGAGACGCCTGACGGTCTGATCAGTGTGTTCTAGAAATCCACCTGTGACAATGTCAAAGGAAATTCCACTGTGTTGCACACCTTGCCTTCTACGCACATCTCCAGGTCTCTCTCTCTCTCCCAGGTCTCTCTCTCTCTCTCTCTCTCTCTCTCTCTCTCTCTCTCTCACACACACACACACACACACACACACACACGTATGCAGTCCTGCAGCTGCCCGCGCCCATGCAGAGCGGGCCCCCAGTGGCGCAGTCACCTGTGTGGCAGCTGTGCAGCCAGACCCGGTGCCCGTCATACTTGCAGCGGCACTGCATCCTGTTGTTGGAGAAATCCGACTCTGCCACTTCGTATTTGGGGTTCACAACCACCTGGAATGAGAGGAGGAGGGGACAAGTGAAAAGACGTGATGCGGCTTCAGAGTGTGTCGGTGGTAACTAGACTCATTCTTCCCATTTCATGTAGTGCTGCAAAGCGTGTTTATATTCTTCCCTGACCCTTACAGTTAACCCAGGAAGTAGGCGTTCACGTCCCTGTTTTACAGATGGGACTGAGAAGTCACAACTCTCCATTAAGTCAGGACTCAAACCCGGGTCCCCTGGCCCGATTCAGTGTTCTCTCCCCGATAGCAGACACAGCCCCTTCAAGTGCCAGACCTGTCAGAGACCCTGTTTGTGCTAGTCTTCTTCAGGTGACCTCAGGGAAGCTTGTGACACTTCTGGAGGAAATGGACTCCCTTACCTGAAAGATATAGTCCCCGGGGCCCACATCTGTGATATCCACCCACTGGCAATCGATATCATGCCGGTAGGTGTCCCAGCAGCCAACGGTCACTCCCTGTTCCCCGAAGTTGGCACACGCGTAGCGCCGCTGCAGACCTGTACGGAAGGGTGCGACAGTTACTGAGGCACTGGCTGGGTACTCAGGACCACGCCCTCTGCTTGGTCTTTTCACAGACTCGACCATTTATTCCTCACCTCAGCCTCACCAATCAGATCTTACAGATTAGGGGCCCAGTTTCAGTTAAAGAACTCGCCTGAGTATCAGAGCCAGAATCCTATTAACCATGAATCCAGCACTGGAAGAAACCCCACCTGTGACAGATTATTTCTTTGGATGCTCTCGTGGAAATCCTTGTTGTCCTAGGAAATGTGGTTGGAAGATTCTAGCTACTGTGCTAATACATTTGCCTGTCCATCTATCGAACCCTCTGAAGAGCCGGTGTTTAGCATGCCATTCCGAAGGAATAGGAAGGGAACAGTGTGTGTACGCAAACAGGAATCAGACGATCTGTGCCCTCAACGCACTTAGCAGAGATGGGACAGGTGTGCAACTGTTATCCAAAACAGAAAGTGTTAAGCATTGTAGAACTGGTACAACATGTATTGGGGAGGAAGAGGAAGTAGGGACCTTGCGTCAAAGATTTCAGAAAGTATGACATTGGTCTTTTTGAATTGCCTTGTGCACTGACAGTTGCCATGCCCTACTCTCCAGGTGCCTGAGGTTACTGAACAGGGCAGAGGGGAAGCCGACCCCAAAGGGGGTGAAGACTAGAACACCAGGAGCATATGCTGACAGGAAACCGCATACCTGTGGGGCAGTTTGTGTCCTCGAGACAGAAGCTGGCCTTGTGCCCCTCAGCCACCTTGGAGCCATTGAGAGTGAGTAGGTCATAGTGGGTGAACACTTCAATGCTGTGGTAGTGCCTGCAGAAGGGGCAGAGCTGTCAGCCTGGCAGCAACAGAGAGGGTCCTCTGGAGGAGTTGGCAGGACAGAGGGAGGCGCCGGGCCCCATCATTACCCAGGGAACGTTATAATAGCAGGGCAGTGCCCTTTTCCCTCCCAAACCCAAGATTAGTGTGACCCATGGCAGGGGAGCCTGCTTTCCTGGCTCCCCTGCCGGCAGCAGGTACAGCTGCCCCGTGACCTAGGGTGTTGACCCAGGTGAGGAGAGGTGAAAACTCTGTCCTGGTAGCCTCCAGCGGCCTGGCTTCAAGGCCTGACCCGGAGGTGGAAGAAAGGGGCTCCTCCAGGGACCAGCCTGGGAGCCCAGCGGCTGAGGACGGTGCTTACTCTGCTCCTGTCAGCCTGGGCCAAATTGCTACCATTGTTTCCAATCCAGTTCTAATGACAGCTCTGTTCATGCTACAGGGAAAGGCGCTTATTATCTCAGCAAGGCCAAGTCCCAGAGTCGTTGCCCATTCCTCTCAGCTTTCCCACCCACGGCCTGTGTCCTGAAGAAGCAACATGACTTTTCCATTCTGCCTTTGTCACGGGCATTGTCTCTCCTTCTGTCTGGGCTGGAGACTCCTGATAGGAAAGAATGCCCACTGTCTCCTTTCAGTACCAGTTATTCATGCTCTTCTTTGGGGCTCTTGCTTTGCTGTTGCAGAAACCAGCAAGGTTTTCCTGCAGAGCTAGCATCTTGGATGGGATGTCTATTTTGGGTCTCCAGGTTTCTGGGAGTCCCTACTTTACCTGGCTTTTAAAGACAAGGCGTAAGTTAAGGTCCCACATAGAAGAATTGTCCAGTGTCGTTCTAACAGAGACCTGCGGCAGTACCTGTTCTGTTGGATGTTACTGTGGGAAACGGAGCCCATGAGCACCATCAACACAGACACTTCCAGGACCGGTGAGAACACCAGAGAGGGCAGGCTGCTGGTAATGGGAGGCTCTGATGCCTCGTGGAGGCCAGGCCAGTACGACTCTCACCCAGAGAACACACGTCCCCAGGAAAGTTGGCTCGAGGCCAGGGAAAAACCAGGCTGGTTTGGCCCCTTGACACTGCTTTTTGTCCCTCTACAGCGGTGGCATGGGCAGGCACTCACCTGTGGCACTGGTGCCAAATCCAGCTGTGGCGTCCTGCCTTGGGACGGAAGTCAGCCCGGCCCAGGTTGTAGATCTGCGAGGAGAAGCGCAGCAGGCGCCGGTGTCCGTAGGGCCAGTCCATGTGGTCAGCCGACTGGGAGAGGCAGTTCTCCTCGTGGGCACAGTAGAGCTGGCTGAGCGGGCGGTCCTCCAAGTAGGCCGTCTCCTGCACGAGCTGGGCGTTCATCACGAGGTCTGGAGCACCTGCGCCGCGGAGGGCACAATGTGGGTGCAAGGAGGAGGGCAGCCATGTTGGTGCTCAGGCTGGGGGGACAGGCTCGCCCCCAGACTGAGCTCTTTTGGGAACCCCAGGAGAGTAGGGTGGGTTAAGTGTCAGGAGATGTGCGTTCTAGTAACAAAGGAACGACTTAGTGCCTTAACCCGGGCAGGCAGCTAGGGTGACAGTTAAGCTTGTCGGGATTGGTGCCAGACCGCCGGGTTCATGCTCTGGCTTCATTTCTCACTACACCAGTAACTAGCTCTGTGACTTGCTTATGAACCTTTCTGTCTCTCATTGTCCTCGTCTGTAAGATGGGGTTAATAATAGCGATGTTAATGTGATAATACCTATAAGGGCATTAGATCGTTATCTGGCCCATGGTAAGCTCACAGTCGATGTGTTTCTTCTTTTGTAAAATGCTTCTCAGCCTGTCAGTGCCTTTGTGCAGCTTAGCTCGTACAACCCCTCAGTGAGCGCTGCTGGTGTCTAACCTGGTTACCTCAGCTTCCTCACTGTCTTTCTCTGGGTCTCTGTGCCTTCAGTGTGGGGGTGGGGAGAGGGATGAGTGGGGGGCAGTTGGGAGAGTTCATGCTCCCGAGCTCTGCCATTCTAGTCCATTCTGCTGCAGTTCCTAGGACTGTGCTTTCTCCCAGGTGCCCTGTCTAACCTGATGGCTCTCACGGGTGTTCACACCAGGGCATCGTGTGCATTGCCCTCTGAAGCACCATGGACATTTCTGGTGCTTCTGGGCATAAAAATCCGACATGCCCGAGCCTGTGTCTTGATCAACTGCTCAGTGCCTCTCCTGTTCCCTTCCTGTCACAGGCTCTCACCCTCCCCAGAAGCCACATGCCTCCTCTGCCATTTGCCTTCCCTCATGTGTATTATTACGGAAGCGTGGAGATCACAGCTGTTGCCATGTAACGTCAAGAGAGAAAAGGTGCCTGTTCTCAGTGCTTGTCCAGGCTAAAACGGGGTTACAGTTCAGGTTTTTGTCAGAGGCATCATATGGGCGAGCCTGGGCGCTGACTACAGCGATGGGAACACTGGTTTACATCGGTGGATGGGCACTGAGGGTGGGAGTGGGGGTACGGCTGGTTTGCTATAGGATGCCTGTGATTACTGAAAATACACTTGACCTTCCGGTGGTATATTTTGGAGAGAGCCAGGGTGTGCCCACTGACAAACCCTAGAGTTCCCGAGGGAAAGTAGGAGGGCTTTCAGAGAGAAGGAGAAGTGAGAGTAAGGAAAGAAATGAGAAAAATCCCAGAGGACAAATAGGGATGGCCACAGAGGCAGCAGGGTGGCTGTGCCAAGCCGTTGTGAAGCCGTAGCTGCCACTCCAGGCAGAAGAGCGAGGGGTACAAGTTCCCAGGAAGGGGAGGGAGTGGAGAGCAGGCCCCGTGCAGTGAGCCTTGGTGCTGGTGAGGCCACTCCAATGCCCCATCACTCTGCAGGGGAAGGTGTGCTGGAAGGCCAGGCGTTCTTCCAACGTGCACTGGACACAGAAAACCCTAAAGCTCACTGACGAAGGTTCAGGCTGTCTTGGCATTGAAGCTTGGTTGGGAAGGTCAAGGGGCCTGGCGGGTTGGTGCCAGCCTGCAGCCTTTGGACTAGATATATGTAGATATCCTGGTACACACCTGGTTGGCAGATGTCTAACAGAGATGCTGCTGCCCCAAGAATCTAGGTGCGTGGGGCAGACCAATGCCTAAAAATGGCCGTGGCCTGCAGCCTTCTGGGTACATCCCACGGCTCAGGAGAACACACGGGGAGCCTGAGGTCCGCCTGTCCTCACATTTATGTATCCTCTACAACAGTTTTCAGACCTTTTTCTTACTACTAACTGCAGTAGGAAATATATTTTATGTGGTGACCTAGTATACACGTACGTAATTCCAAGTAAACAGTACTACCTTACTAAATACATTCTGTTGTTTTCTATTCTCTTTCTTGTTTTATTTTTCAACTCTAGATCATGACATGACAATTGGAAAACACTGTTGTATATCCATATGTTTTCACGTATTCTCTGTTCTAATTCTCACAGTAAGGCCAAGAGACAGACAGGGCAGGGTGTGCATCCCCCTCTGATCTGTGAGTTGGCCACACAAGCTGGTAAATGGCAGAGCTGCTGTTTCAGGTCCAGCCCTCCTTCCGCTCCCCCACCCTGCTGGCCTGGCGCTGGGACCAGCACGCAGGACCTTCCTCGAGACGGGAGGGTGTAGGATTGCTTCTGGGAGAGCCCAGGCCTGCCTGCCCCCCCGGGCCGTGGGCCCTCCCCATTACTCACTGTCTGTACAGGAAACGCCAGCTGAGAAGCGCCCTGTGCCGTGGGAGCAGTGCACCGGCCCGTGCCTCTGACACTGCTGCAGGGCCAGCTCCGTGCCTGAGCAGCGCACCCCGCTCATCAGCACCTCTCCGGCCCCGGGCGTCCCCTGCCAGTACCAAGTGTCCTAAGGAAACAGCAGCAGCGCCTGGTCAGGGCTGACAGGTGCCTTTGCAGTCACCTCTGACACCCATCTGGGGCCTAGCCCCCCAAAGCCTGTGCCCAGCCTCAGCCTGAAAATCTTTAGTGATGGAACAGTCCATGGCACCTTGGACTCCTCTGATAGTAGACATTGTTTTCATGTATTGAGGCAAAACTCTACTGCCTGTGGCTTCCACCACTGGCCCTGTTCCCATCCCTGTCCAACATGGCAGCCCTCAGCTACTTGAAGAGCATGGTCCTGTTCCCTTCCTGCCCACCCCCGTGGTCTGTCTCATTTCCCAGCCCCAGATGGTTGGTGGCTCTAGGGTTGGGCCCAGTTCTCCAGGTGAGGTGTGCCCAGCATTGCCTGGCGGGCCAGTGAGGGTGCAGTGGAAGGGGCTTGTCCCCCACAGCCCTGCCCAAAGCCTCTTGCTTTTGTTTCCTTGATCTCTTTTGACTCTGTCCACTTATTTCTCCCAGGACAGCCCCTAGCCTGCTCCGGCCAGCATCACTTCTCATCGGGGGCGTGTTTTCTGAATGCGTTTCCCTGTATTCACTTTCGTCTGTACCCCAACTGTTTGCCAAACAGCAAAGAAGAAATCTTTTAAAAATCTGCACTGGGCTTTGAATGGTCTTACACCTGCGTCCTTGTCCAGCCTCACACGTCATACCACTCGCCCTTGGTCCGCACTCCACCCTTGGTGCCTGATTTCCTCCACCGAGTCGCGCTTCCTCTAGCCACAGACAGATCTTTGCATGGGCTGTTTGTCCCCACCCCACCTCATCTGCCTGACTTCCGTCCATCTTCCCTGTACACACGATCACGTGCCTGTGGGTGAACGTTTTAGTCACGATCGGTTCCCTCCCTTGGCTGACTGCTCGGTGAGGCAGGATCTGTCTTCTTCACCATAGAATCCCCAGCACCCGGCATTATGTGGGTCCAGAGTTTCATTCAATAACTAATTGTTGAATGGATGGATGGATGGATGGATGGATAGATGAGTAGCTTTAGCACAGGAAGTTGTGGAACAAGACGGGCCTACCTTGATGGCGTGGTTGGCAAAGCCCAGGCCAAGCTGTCGACAGGCCACCATGGCTTCGGTGAGCCCCCAGTGGTCGCTGCACACGGCCCCCCAGCGCTGGACCCCATTCACCTCCACCAGCACCTCCACCACACCTTCCTCGGGTGTGCGCCCACCAGCCAAGCGCACCTGCAGTGGTTAGAGGTGTGTGAGGAGCAGGGCGGCCTTGGGAGGGGGGAGCTCAGCACTCCCAGGCCAGTCACTGTGGCCTTGGACACCACACACCCTGCTCTGTAACACGATAGTCCCGTACGTCCCTGCCTGCTGGAGCGTCTGACTCCACGTGCCCTGTCCTGGGGCTCCTGCTCCAGCACTCGGCCTCCGCCTACCTGAAATCCTCCCATTAATGACAACTTGCCAATTGCAAAGGGCTTCCTACCCATCCCTTTCCCAGTGACCCTATGAGACAGTTAATCCCGTTTTACAGAAGAGAGAACCAAGGTCAGAGGCACAAGAGCCCAGCCCACAGTCCACATCCCAGCAGCCTCTCCGGTGCCACTCCCCAGCCTACAGCCCATTGGCCCTCAGCCCTAGGCACCTCCCTTCTCAGGGATCCTGAGAGGGTGTTATGGGGGAGTGCATTCATCTGAGTTCCCATTGTCCTGAGGGGATACGGGCCAGGCCCGGGGAGACTCAGAGAGGGGACAGCTTTCCAGACTGGCTCTGGGGGAAGGCTGACGGGCACAAAGCAGAAGCGTGAGCTGCCTCTCATGAATCCCTCCCCACTGCCTCCAGGCCATGTCCTGGGCCCGTCTCAGGGTTTCCGCAGTCGCCAAGCCTCAGGTCAGTCCAGACCTGAGCTCACCTGATTCTGGAAGCCCACATTTGGGACATTGCACCTGACAGCAGCATCGTTCTCATGTCGACAGCCATTCTGGGAGCCCTCCAGGGCAGGGCATTCACCGAGGGTCCGCTCATATCCCCTGCAGCGCACCTCACTCAGGTGGATGGACCCCAGCCCTACAGAGATAGGGAGAGAAATGCTACGTGAGGGAGGCTCCATGTCTGTAGCCCCCGCGCGGTGGCTTCCCCTCCCAGAGGGGGAGCTCTTCTGTCCTGGGCCCTGGCACGGGATGGAGCAGTGGCACCTCTAGGCCCTCCCACCCCACCCAGGCCTCCTCACTCACCTTGGCCCAGCTGGGCCCCAAAGAGGGCCTCGCGAGCAGAGCCGAAGCCGAGCTGACGACACAGGACGCTAGCAGAGAGGAGGTTCCACCCGTGGTCGCAGACTGTTCCCCACTGACGGTTCATGAGCACTTCGACCCGGCCCTCGCCCACCTGGGCCCCAGAGCGGAGGCGCACCCTTGGCTCCTGCTGGGAGAAAACTGGCTCAGGGAGGGCCAAGGAGGAGCGAGGGGCTGAGCCACCGCGGGAGTCCCGGCAGGGACCCTCGGAGCTGGGCAGAGCCACTGACTGAATTCCAGTCCCCCTGTGACAGCCCACAGCTGTTACCTCGGATAAGCTGTTTGTCTCAACCTCCCTTTCTTTAGTGACAAAGAGCCACCACCATAATGATAGTAAGCACAAATGCCAGCTCTAAGGAAAGCCTTAGGAGTGGTCCCTCGGCTTCACAACCCTGCCACCTGTCACTAGGCCCTTCCTCTTGCCCAGCCTCTGCTGCTGCTTTGTCGTTTGGGGTTGAACTAGATCAACACTTCCCTGTGAAATGATTTTAGAGACGTGCAGGGGACATGGTATTAAGTAAACTGACTTAGATAGTGGGGGAGCTATTTCCGTTTTGATTCTCTTCCACGCCTTCCTGTTTCATGGGAAGAGACCACCAAGGGGTGGGTGCTGCCCTGTCTGTGACACCTCACCAGCACTTGCTCAATGCTTTTTATAACAGGGCCAGGCTCAGGTTCAATACGGGATGTAGCTACAATGTAATTACTGTCTTTATGGGGCCCTCCTATTCATGGTGGGTGATGTCAGCTTTCCACTTATGGTAGGGTTATAACTGGTCCCTTTTCAATACATTCTAAGGTTCTGTGCTCTGCTCACTTCCTCCCAGTCGCAACTGTGCCTCCTTGATAGGGGCTGCTGTCCTCCTCCCCACCTATCCTTCCCCAAAAGGCAGGGTCCTGCTGAGAGAGGGCCTGTGCCTCCCTGCTGGGGTGCAGGCCCCACGGGACCCACCTCTGCCCGTGGCTCCTTGCGCCCAGGCTTTGCCTTCAGAGGGCGGAAGCGGGGCCCTGCCACACAGCTGACCACAGCGTGCATGCCACCCAGGCAGGCTGGCCGCAGCTTGCCCCGGCCTGGCGCCACCTGCACCTGGCAGTTGGCTATGTGAGGCTCTGTCCCCAGGCAGTTGACCCGGTGGATCCAGAAGGAATTCTTCTGGGTCAGGCTCTTCAGCCTGGAAGACAAGGGAGACTGTGGGTGGGGAAGGGGTTGAGGGAAGCTCAGGACTCAGGGAGGCCAAGGTATTGGGAAGGGGCTGGGGAGGGGAGAGGCGGGGAGGGGAGGGATAGGAGGGAGGGGAGAGGAGGAGAGGGAGGGGAGAGGAGGAGAGGGAGGGAGGGATGAGAGAGGAAGGGAGAGGAGGAGAGGGGAGGGGAGGAGAGGGGATAGGAGGGGAGAGGAGGGAAGGGGAGGAGGGAGGAGGGGAGGGGAGGAGAGAGGAGGGGAGGGGAGGGGAGAGGAGGGAAGGGGAGAGGAGGGGAGGGGAGGGGAGAGGAGGGGAGGGAAGAGGAGGCCCCTCCTGTCACGCCCTTTTGCATCCTTCCATCCTTCCCCCAGGGTACGCTGCTCACCTAGATTTTGGATCTTTCATCTTCAAATTCCAGACTTTCCTGGGGAGGAGAAAACAGGTGGGGAATAAATAGAGTAGGTGCAGAAGTCCTATCCTCCCTGGTCACCCTGGCTTCTCACAGTTGTCCTTGAATTTGCAACAGACTGCACCATTTGTCAGCTTGTTCACAGATCTTATTTCAGTGCTGAGCTTCACAGCAGCCCTGAGAGGGTGACCACCTCACAGATTTCCTTCCCATTTTACAGGGAAGGAAGCAGGGCCTAGCAAGCTCCCTGCACTAATTCCAAAGTTGGGTCTCTGTTGCACTGGGCTGCCCTGGGGCAGCCAGCTCCCTGTTGTCCTCTGCCCATGCCAGAAGAAGGGGCTCTTTTAGGGAGTACCCCCAAGAGAACGTGACCCAGGGGAGAGGCCCTCTGGGGACAGGTGGAGGCTATAATCAGGGCCACCCTCCTCATGGGTGGCGGGTATGTCAGTTAGGCCCAGGTGTGCAATTACTAGGGAGTGGGGAGTCAGGGGCCCCCATCCCAGCCACCCTGCAAGGATGGAGCCATGTGACTGGTCTTCAGGACCAGGGTCCCCTAAGTTAGAGACAGGACAGAGCACCTAAAACTGATTGGGGTAGGAAAGGGTAGTTAACTCAGATGTATGGGGGATATTTCCCCTTTGATGAGAAACATACAATCTTCACCGACGAGCTCGTACAACTGTGACTAGCCATCATTTACCAGCTGATGCAATCTGTGACACTTCTGTCACATTTCTGACAGAATGTTTTATGCATCCTCTCCCAAATGCCACCCCACCCTATATCTCGTTTACCGTAACCCAGTCAAGGCCTGGCTTGGATCAGGGTTGAGGAAATTCACTGGGGCAAAGTTGAGCCACTTCCCTGGGGATTGGATAATTGAGACTCAGAGCCCTGCCTAAGCCCCACAGCTAGTTACTGGCAGAGCTGAGACCGGAACTCAGGTCATCTAGTCCCTGTGGGCAGCATTGGGCGTTATTGTCAGTAAAGTCTACTTTTGAAACTAGGGACACAATTTTACATTCAACTGTTTTCTTGTTGAGAGTATTCTGTACTACAGTCATTTCTTTGTATCTGATTAGCAGGTACAGTGTTTATTTTCTGACCATTTCTAGGCATTTCTCAGGATCTCAAAGTTCACCCCCACTCTCCTCTGAATTATTCTGAGGGTTCCATAACCCAGGACGTCAGGCATATCCCTCAGCTGGGCCTGTTTCCCTCCCAGTCCCAACACCCACTGAGTGTCCTGCCATAGACACCACCCTGCCCGCTCGTTGGCCTTGGGAAGGTCCCACACATGTCCCACACATACCCTCACACGGGCGCACAGCCCGTTGCCCCACACCCCTGTCTCCCCGGAGCCCTCCCCCCAGCCGTGCTCCTACCTGTAGTAGTGGCTGTCGACGGGCAGCTCGCTGGGGAAGCCCAGCATCCCGCACACCACCCTGCTGTTGTTCCTGGTCCAGCCCTGGTCACACACCTGTCGCCAGTGACCCTCGTACCTCACCTCCACGGCTCCCTCGGTCACCGGGCTCTGCCGCTTGGCACTGGCTAGGATGGGCTTGAGCCGCACCTCCTCCAGCCGCCGGCCCTGCAGGGTGTGTGGTCACCGTGGGCCCCAGATTCCTGCCCCTGCTGAGCCCACTACAGCTCTTCACGGGGGAGAGCTGGGGCTCAGAGCGCTTACAGATCACCCCACACAGCCCTTCATTGGATAGGCTAGGAAACAGGCCCAGACAGGAGGAGGCATTTGTCCCAGGCCACATGGCGAGCACGAGGCAGAGCCTTGCTTTGTTTAGGGCTCTTTCCTCAACTCCACAGAGAACCAGGTAGATCTGTGCCCTCCCTGGGGTCAGGATGGGAGCCCTTGGAGTTTGGGAGGCTTCCGCCAGGCATAGGGGGCCTTCCTCATGCCACTCTGGGGAGAGCTGAGGATGGGCACAGACCAGCTGCTAGAGACCACCAATGGGATCCCGTGGTCCACAAGACACCCCCCCCCCAGCCCTGGGGCGACTTAGACCACGTGCAGCCCCTCATCTGGGCCAGCTGTGCTCAGGCTGCCGCTGTCTGGCAGTGGATGGTGGGAGCCAGGACCTGCCCTGCCTGTGCTTGTTGTCTGGCTTGGGCTGTTGTTAGCTCGGTTGTTTGTGCCGTAAGAGGCAGCAGTTGTAGCCAGGCCTTGTGGGTGAGGCAGCCCTTTGCTCCCTGTCGCCTCCTTACAGGCAGCAGCTTCAGCGAGTCACAGCAGGCCCTGCCCCCAGCTGGGGCCTCTGTCCCTGTCCCTGTTGCAGGCCACGCTCTGTCCCCTTCCCTCCCCTCCTCCAGTTTCATCACCTGGGAAGCTCTCTGTCCCCGACCAAACACTTGGTTCAGACCAGGGCCTGAAAAGCCTCCTTACCTGGGGCCCAAGGGCATTGGAGACCCGCTCAGAAAAATAGCCACGTTGGCGCTGGGGATGGCACACCACCCCGACGTCCTCTGAGTGGCTGCAGTCACTGACCCCCCAGCCGTTAGACCAGCACTGGTCCAGGGAGCTTTCTGTACCCACACAGCGCACATTGTCCAGCCAGATGGGTCCTGTGTGGGGGAGGGGACAGGATGCTCGGGTGCCACACATGTCACATATATACAGTGACACATGCGTGGGCACAGAAAAGCAGGTCACGGATTCTGCCTCCTGGATGAGACCCCATAGTTATCAACTTTCCTCTTAAACCCTGAGTAGAAAATGGGGGGGAGGGGTATATAGAGAAGAGATGAGCTGATTCTCCTGGGATCTTGGTATCTACAACCCTCCCTATTGCTTCCTCATGGCATCAGGTCCTATAGAATCTGTGTCTGGAAAACGCCAGGGAGATCTAGTAATTAGACTGATCTGTTCACCCATTCATCCATCCCTTTGTTCATTCAACAACGTTTACACCCACTGTGTGTCCATCACTACGTTCAAGGAAGTAAGAATTGAGTGGTGGTAATAGTGGTGGCCTCATTGCAAGCAAGAATGGGAGGGTTGGAGCAGGGGTCATTTGCAGCTGGGGCACTGAGGAAATGCTTCCTGGAGGAGGTCGTTTAAGCTGGGTAGTCAAGGATGGGTGGCGTGTGATGTGTTCTGTTGGAGCCTCGCTGAGCCCAGCCCCTGGGAGAAGCCCACTACCATTTCCTTGTCATTCCTGCTGGACAGTACCAGTCACTCACCCTCCCCTGGGCCATACTTGGCACTGTGGGCCCAGGTCAGGGCTGCCTCGAAGCCCAGCTGGCGACAGGCGACTGTGGCCTCCTGGAGACCGAAGTTGTCATCACAGACAGTGCCCCACTGGCCCTGGTGCAGCACCTCCAGGCGGCCCTCCTCCAGCCTGCTTCCTGAGCCCACCAGCCGTAGCTGCGTGGTGCCCAGTGACTGTAGCCTGCTGGGAGGGGCCTGGCCCAGCAGCAGGAGCGGCAGGAGCAGGGTGAGGCTGACTGGTGGGGACCACATCATGGTGACTTCAAGGGCAGCTGAGGCCAAGGCACCTGGGGAGTGAGTAAACGTGACATTGATCACCACCCCAACCCCCACCCCCGACCTCTGTCCTGTTCTAGCAAAGACGAAGCACAGCAAGGCCCCTGTGTGGGGTGGGTGGCAGCACTGATTGAGTCTGCGCTCTGAGGTTAGTCGACATGGTTCACACTCACCAGTCGTTGGCCAAATGATCTTGAGGAAGCTTAAGTTTAATCTTACTGAGTCTCAGTCTCCTTACCTGCAAAGTAGGGATAATGCCTGTCTTGCAGCGGTGTTGTGTTAAATAAAACACTACGTGTAAAGTGTGTAGCACAAGCCTACCACAGGGTAAGTGCTCAGTAAATAGCTACTCTTGATACAGTCTTATACGCAGGTAGAGGAGGTGGCCTACCCGTGAGTCACGGGGGAGCCCCCAGGGGAGTCCTCAGGGCCAACATGTCTATCCAAGGGCACTGCCCTCACCTGCCTTCTGCTGTTCCCAGCACCCTGGCTACCCTCACCATAGAAAGCACGTGGAATGCTGGTGCAGAAGGGTCATTTGAGAGAAGCCAAGGCCTCTACCACTCATTTGCTGTGTGGCTTGCGCAAGTCTCTTCAACTCTGTGGGCTCTCATTTCTTATTTCTGAAATGAGGAGGATGAGCCAAACATTGTCTGCTATCTCTTCCAGCTCAGAGAGTCTATGATGTTCTCAAGCCCTGGCTCTAGATCCGTCTAGGTGCATGATTCATACACTGATTCAAACACCATTTCTGGAATCCTTGCTTCAGGCCAGTTAGTAGGCCGGGTGCTGGGACACAGAAGTGAAGGCATGAAACACTCCTCCCTGCTCTCACGGAGCCCAGAGAAGAGGAATCAGGGAAGGCTTTCAGAGAAGGGACGCTTAGCCTGGGTCTTGCAGATGAATAAGAGTTCTCCTGGGTGGGAAAAGGGGCATTCAGGTCGAGAGAAAAGAATGGATAAAGGAGGAAAGGGAAAGAGGTGAGTTTGTGCAAGAGCAGGAAGCGCCCTTTTAACCCCGTACAGCAGTATTGGGGACGTGAAGGGGACAGGTAGAGGGCCAGGCTGGGGCTAGATGATGCAGGGCCTTGTGCACATGCAGAGGTGATGCAGAGTAGGGAGCGAGGGGCCCTGGGAGGGTTTCGGGCTCCTGTCTCCAGGAGGCTGTGATCAGATGCTCTTTGGGTCCTTACAGGGGGTGAGGTTTGGGGCTGGTCCTCTCTCCCTCATACAGGAGAAGCCTTGGTCAGAGAAGAGCGCAGTGGAGAAAGTTACAGCTGATTGGAGCTGGCATAGCGTCTGCAGCACCAGTGCCCTGCCCACGTTCCCCCAGCGCCAGGCTCTGCGGCTCATGTGGTGCTGAGGTGGCCTGGAGCAGTGGATGAAGAAAGTGGGGTTCTTGGCTCCCTGTTCAGTGCTTGCATCATAAGAGAGCATGTTCTAGGGACACCCCTCTTCCATGGCCACTGCTGCCCTTGGAGGATTATGTGGCTGGTCAGTCTCAGTAGGGAGGGTCTCCTGGGGGTCTCGGCCACTCCTTTCCCCACAGGTTGGTATTTGGCAGAGCGTCACTCCCTTTCCTTCCCGTACCCAGCCCCACCCCTTCAGCTGCCAGTCCTGCTTTGGCCGGCCCCGGGCTAGGCCCAGTGGGCTCCTAGGAGCACTCCGACGGGGCTCAGGGGTGAAGCTCCACTGACACGGACTTTGTGTTGTGCCGCCCGTGCCCAGAACAGAGCCAGGTTTGTAGGTGGCATCCAGTAAATATACTTGGTGCCTGGATTCGAGGTGGAATAGCACAGAGTTTACGTGTACCGACTGGGGGTCAGACTACCTGAGTTCACTGTCCCCCTCCATGAACTAGTGTCTTGGGGGGGTCTTGGGCAAGTGACTTCATTTCTCAGTGCCACAGTTTCCCCTCTGTAAAATGGGGGTGATAATAATACCTACCTCGTAGGATTCTTGTGAAAGTTAAATGAATACATGTTAAACCCTTAGAAGAGCAAGCTCTCAGTTGACAGTTAACTATTAGTAACAGCAACTGTAACAGCTACTGTGGAACCATTGGTCTAGGTAGGTCCCAGCCCCTCTTTGGATAAAGAAGGCATGGAGGCCACATCCTAACTCAGCTGTAAGTCCCTGGTACCCTTCTTTGTGACACTCTCCAGCTTTGCCTCTTCCTTCTGAACCCAGGTTCTCCTTTCTCCATTTCCTCAGGCTGTGCTGCCTCCTCCCCTTCTCCCTGCTGAAGTCTCTTCCTGCCCTGACTCCTCCTGCACTTCCCTTCCAGACTTAAATATTGTTTTCTTCATGTCCCTCCCCACTCAAGAGCCTTTGGAGGCTCCCAGCTGGCTGTCACCACGAGCAGTGTCTCTGCTGCTCGGGATGACCGCGTTCCCTCCTCCATCACCCCTAAGGAGAAGGTAGACAGCTAGGGACTGAGCCAAACTGAAGTCACTGTGGGTAGGAACCTTCCACAGATGACAAGGGAGGATGGGAAGGATTGGGCTCAGGGCTCTCCAGCTGTTAGGACTCAGTGGTCACACTGGGTCTGGCCTGAGAGATGACCCTGCTCCTCATTTCCAGGAGCCAGGATGCTCCTCACTCTGCCACCAAATTGTTATATGACTTAGTCATGTGCTTTCCTCTCTCTGAGAGGGGGTGGCCCTAGGGGGTCCCTATATCTTTGACATGCTCTGATGGGCCGTGGGGTGGGCCAGGCAGATATGCCTTTGCTGACATCCCCACAGCACCATGGAGGTCTTGTTAGAGGCTGTGGACAGTCCTGGGCCAACAGGCTCCCTCCCCTCCAAGGGGCCTCCCTGGAGGCAGGGGTGAGCTTCTGTAGGAAGACCCTGGGGGCTGGGCTGCCCAGGAGGTGGATGGGCAGTCGTGGGAACTGAGACTCAGACACAGGGGAGCCCCTCTCCCAGCCTTGCTGCCGACTGCACGTCGCTCTACAGCTTTTGCTCACATTCCCCAGCATGTCCTTCAATGCCCAGCCTTCGCGCCTTTGCTCTCACTCACTGTTCCTTCTCCTTGGAGTATCCTTTCCCTTTATTTCAGATCGTTAAATTCCTACACATCTCTCAACCCCCAGCTCAACTGCTCCCCCCGGCTCCATGAAGCCCTCCCAGGTCCCCTCCTTCCTAGCACTTGGAGTGTTTGCTTCCTGTCTCTAGCATCAATCTCCACAGTGTCCCCATAACTGGTCCCCCAGTGCTGGGCACAGAGAAGAGGACCAGGTGGAGGAGCCTCCTTTAGAGAAGGAAACAGCCTCAAAGTGGCAGCTCTTTTCCCAAGTGAAGGAGATGGGTGAGGGGACGGGTGGAGGGGGGTAATAATTATTATAATATAAAAATATTTATTGAATACTTATCTCCACCTTACAGACGAGAAGATGAGGCCCGGAGAAACTAGGTGACTTGTTTAACTGGGCTTCAAACCCAGGCAGCCTGGCTCCAGAAGCCAGGCTCTCAGACACGAGAGAGGTGGAGGTGGGGGGTAAGAAGGAAGGAAGGAGGGAGGTGAATGAAATTCCACCCTGTTGCTGGTTGATTTATGACCCAGCTGTTGGGTGAGGGCACTGGGGTGGGTGCCAGCACTGAGCGCAACCCCATGACAGACGCAGGACCCTGCTAGCGGGAAGCAGAGAGGCACCTGTTCCGGGTGCTGCCAGGCGACTGGCACCTGGCCCAAGCTGTCCTCTCTCCCCCAGGGAGGACTGGAAATGCCCAAGGGTGTTCAGGAAAGAGCATTGGGGGTGTTGCCCTGGTGGGTACCAGCCCCAGAAATCACTTGAAGCCCCTTCTCTCTAGCTCTTGGGCATGGGGTGGGGCTGCCCTCTCAGCCCTGATACCCTCCCTGGGACCACTGAGTAATAGTGACGGGAAGCAGTGCCAGCAAATGGGCTCTGAGCTCCACCTGTTCAGGCATAGGACATGTGGGGGTTGCAGCCCTCTGCCCACCCTCCATCCTCTGCCTGCCCCTCACCCCCATCAGCTGTGGTCTGGTTAGTTGGAGAGCCCTGCTCTGCCCTACCTCTTTGTCCCCCAAGTCACAGGAGTGACATCTGAACCTGTCCTGTCCCTTCCTTCCCCTGCCTGCACCCTGGGTGAGAAAGCAAAGACATGGTTACACTCAGCGTGCACACAAACAAGACACGCAGGCACCTCGAGGCCAGGACGCACCACCCTAGGCCTGCCTGGGGCCAAGCTCCTCAGCTTGGTCACTTCCATTGGAAGTGAGTGGGTGAACGATTAGGGGCTAGGCTAAATGTCCATGGGACCCACATCTCTCCCAGCGCCCAGCCTTCAGGAACCCTCAGAGGATTGCAGACCCACAGAGAGACGGAAGTGGGACAGACAGATAGGACAGCAAGAGACAGACCCAGGGCTAGGGCCAGGCGGAGGCTCACCAGCTGGAGCTCAGATGGTCCGGGGCTGGGCGGGCACTGCGGCCAAGCAGCTCTAACGGGCCTCCTGGGGCGCCAGGGGCCCTTTTATTTAGCTGGGCCACGGGAGTCCCCCACCCAGCGGGCGCGGAGGAGGCCCCGCAGGCCCCGCCCCGGGAAGCCTTGGACGAGGCAGGCGCCCCGCCCCGTGGCCCATTCGCTTTGCGCTCCCAGCCCGGACGCGGGCAAGGGTGGCAGGGTGCCAGCCGGCATACGCCGCCGCGTCCGCTGCTCCACTGGGAAATCCCGGGGTCGCGAAGTCGCAGGGGGTCAGGAAGGAGGGGGAGCTGTTTTCTGTAGAGGAAACTGGCGCGCGGCAGCAGGCGGGACGGTGGGAGGATCCGAGTCCCCGTGAAAGAACTGTGGCTCAGCGCCAGCGGGCTGCATCTGCCAGGAGTGCGCTATGGCCTCGTGAGTCCCTAAGACGCAGTTTCCTCCTTTGCAAACCGGGTGATATAGGGCCTCCCCAGGGACTCCCCCCTCCCAACACCGAGTTGACCTGGGGATTACATTCAGTAGATCCTGAAGGTGCCAGTGGACCTTCACATGGGAGCGTCACCCTGTCATGGTGCTTGTTTACTTAGGACAACGATCTGGGGGTGTGGGCAGAGGGGCTGAGGGGGGCTCCGTGCAAATGATCAGGACGGTGTGTGCAGGTGTACTTTTGGGTGTAACAGGCTGATCTCTCCATTGCTCTGATCCATCTAAGTTTATTGCAATGCGGCATTCCTGGCCCTTGACAGGCTCATGGATGTTGTGGAGTAAAAGTAGGAAAGGATGCAAGAGGGGAGTTCCATCAGCTTAGCTGAGGACCCAGGCTCCTGAATACCAGTCCCTTTCCTCCAAGTTCTTTCCCACAGTCTTGGTTCTTCCCAGTGCCTCAATGCCCCCATCTGTAAAATGGGCAGAATTCCACCCCTCCAGGGTCCTCCCGAGGTCCTCATCAGTACATCCTGTTTCCCCTTCCCCCCACCTTGCCTGTGTGTCATTCCAAAGGCTCATTCATTCAGCAAATCTTTATTGATTTTCTCCTACATGCTAGACGGGGTGCTGGAGTGCTCGACACTGCAGGGGCGTGGGTGGGAGGCCTTCTCAGTCTGGTAGGGGAGGCAGACATGTAAATAAGCACTACCACAAGGTAGAGTGCGATAAGGGCTAGGATGGCAAGATGGATCTTTTTGATCCCCGAGTGACAGTTAGGTCAGAGTGACCTGGCTGCCAGAGGACTGCCACCCACCCTGGCCACCCATGTCCCAGATGTCCCCCCCGTGCCCCTGTCCTGCCCCAACCTGGCCCAAAGCATTCCCTGTGATGAATCAACAGGAAAGAATGCTCCCAGACTTGGGTCAGTGGCAGCAGCAGCAGGCCAGCCCCTCCCCCAGGGACAATGAGGCAGCTGTGGGCTGTGGTACCAGGTATGCCTGGGCCCCTCCCCATGCCCCAGCCACCTCTCATGCCCAGCCAGGAACAACACGGAGGGCTTGGAAACGTGGGCCCCTCCTGCTGCCAATCACAAGCCTGGCCACCCAGAGCTAAAAATAACCAGGAAGCCCTGGGCGGCCCAGGCTAGAGCCCAGGGAATGAATGGATGTTGCCCGGAAGTCCTTCAACCTGCAAGACTGGGCAGAGACGAGGCTGGGGAGCAGTGGAAGGAGTGATTTCCCAGGGGTCCTATGAGCCCCCTATCCTTGAGAAGTGAGGGGCTCGGGCCCCAGGCCCAGCCTCATAACTTGCTAGTGGTGGGATTGTCTCAGCGGAGTGGCCGCCTCCTTATCCATAAACGGTGTTGCTGTGGGGGTCAGATGGAACCATTCGGTTCATCTCAGTAAACCATGGCCTGCTTGAGACTGCCGCCCTCCTCCTTGGTGTGACTGTACTCACAGCCTCAGTGGTGCCCAGACCCTCTGCTGCCCCCTGGAACACGGGTCTGTGTCCGCCTTGACTCTGGGGGCTCCTTGAACTTTTTAACCTCTGAGCTCAGATTCTGTCACAGGGCTTGGCACGCAGCGAGTGCTCAGTGAGCATTAGTAGACTGAATAAAGAGGCCTGCTTTGCGCTGGCCCTTGAGCCAGAGCTGGGGAGATGAAAACAAGCCAGATGTGGTCCCTCTCCTCACAGAAGTTGCAGAGCAGAGGAGGAGACAGGCTCACAATCAACCAGCAGACAAGACGCCGTGGACATCGTCATACTGCCTTTTCCTTTGCCGGGAGCTGTTTAAGGCCCAGAGCTTTTGAGAGATGACTCAGAGACACAGCAGTGATAGGAAGTGGACTGTGGGAACAGACAGCTGGGCAAGTGGGGAGAAGAGACCATTTCCACACAGGGTGGACTTTTAGTTTGCTGAGAGCTGTTTAACTAGGGAGGGGCTTCTGCTCAGGGAGGCGATGGGAACTGAGGGGATTTTGAGAAGTCTTGGGGGCGGGGAGGGAGGGGAATGAAGAGGTGGATCTAGCAAAGCTGGAAGGGCTAGCCAAGGAGATGATTCCTGGGGACAAAGGAGAGATGAGCTGGCTATGTAGTAAGGAGAGGAAACTGGGGGGGGGAAGGACAGCGCTGATTAAATGGAAATCTTAGGAAGTTTTGCTTTGTGTATGCAATGTCACCTTCCCCCAGTCCTCTGAAAGCTTCAGAAGAATCTCCATTACCCAGTAATGTTTGCAGTTGGACGGGCCCACTCTAACATTTGCAAGGCCTGGGCCTGAGTCAGAGCGGGCCTGAACCTTATGTCTAAGTATCTAAGGGTTAAAAATCAAACTAACTCATTGTCAAATAAAACACGATCTCTCCTCCTGCCTTGACAAATACACCATTTGAAAGACCCGGAAGGCCAGGTTTGAATCCAGAACTTTCCGCTCCTTGCAGTTCTGTGTGGAACATGTTATTATTCTGAGGAGTGTCTGCCCCTGGCCCTGAGCCCCATGTGGCCAATCCCCTCCCTCTCCCACCCCCTGCTCCATCCCACACAGCAAGGGGCCTTCTGCTGTGACAGGATCATGCACACACTGGGCTCTGTGCAGACCTTCACAGCGGCGGCCCTTTGGTCTCCCTGAGCCCGGGTGCACAGCCTGGCACACAGTCTGCCCTCGGGAAGGGCTGGAAGCATGCTCTGGCCTCTTGGGCAAGAATTCATGGAGCACAGGTTTGGAAAGGGGGTGCAGTTTCCAGGGGGCACATCCCTTTGGCTCTGTGAACTCCGTGCTCTGTGAGGAGGGGTACAATTGGACACGGGCCACAGTGATGCCCTCTGAAGCATGGGGGACCAGAGGCGGGGCCTGTTGCCCAGGTGTGAGGAAGCTGTGGAGGGTGGGAGGCAGGACGGACAATATGAAGGTAGGAACGTGGCTTAGACGTGGTCCCTGGGGGTGGGAATGGGCTGCTGAGTCACTCAAGTTATGTTTAGAGAGCTGTGAGCCATTTAGCCCCAGAGCCAGGTGGGAACTGCACCCCACCTTGGCAAATGGGGGAGGGCGGGGGGCACACTGAAGCTTTCTGAAGAGGGTAGAGGGTGGGGAGTGGGTTTGATTAGAGCTGGGCTGCAGGAACCTTCATCTTTGCTGGTGCTGTCTTGAGCTGATATTTAACTCTTCACAGATCTTAATAACCTGTAGGCTGCTAAAAGGTAGAGAACCTGACTTAGACTCCCCTAGTCTACTTCTGCCCCTGGGATCCCCAGCAAAAAAGGCCTGATATTCCCACAGATGTTTGGGCATTCAGTTTGATTTGATACCAATAGCTTAACGTCCATCTTTGCTGCATAGCCTCCTCGCCCCAAAGATACAGGCTCTTTTCTCATCTTTAACTCTTCACCTGAAGAAGGTCATCGTTACCATCACCATCATCTTTCTCCTCATCATCATTCCCTCCCTCTCCCTCTAGACCCCACCCCACACCCCTCTCTCTCCTTTTCTCTCCCTGCCTCTTCCTCTCAGCCATATACCCCTCTTGAAATTCTCCCCAATTCTCGAGTTCCCTTAAGAATATCTCTCCCTCCCATTCTCCCTCTTGCCTCTCAATTCTACCTGCAAACCCCAGATTTCCCTGTCTCAACAGCTAAACAGGCACAGTAGCAGAATGAGCTTCTGTTCAGGTAAATTAAAGCCATCAGTTCTGGGGGATATGAGATGGAAGGAAGTCTCAGTGCCAAGCCCTGAAGCCCCCAAGGTCCTTTCAGAATTTCACAAAAGTCTGACCGACCTTCTCATCCACCAGTAATTGAACCCCTTTTTCCTCAAGCAAACACCGGATAAGTTAAATTAAAAAACATTTCTTATTCTACACTGCTCCTGATCTTTTAAAATGACTGATATAGTAACTGTATTGCCCCCCGCAGTTTCTTGTGGCAGATTGGCCTTAGTGGGTTGGCTTGGGAACCGCACAGCCTGTACAACCGGCCCTCTAGCCCAGGGTCTTGCCTCTTAGCCTCCTTAGGAAGGTCACTGTTGATTTGGGAGTAGAGCCAAACTGAAGGCTAAAGTGTTAGGAGCCACTCCTAGCACCAGGTCAACTGTTTGTGAATTATCTCTGGAATTAATTGAGGCAGTCAGGGAAATATGAATTCAGGAACAGAGCTATTGATTAAAAAGAGGTACATGCGACCTAAACACAGTTTTGTACTCTCTTGCACCTCAGTTTGTTGATCTACAGCTTTATAATATTTTAAAGTTTCTCTATGAGGAACTGGTTTTATCTCCTCAGCGAGAATGTAAGATTATTCAAGGCTGGGACTGACAGAAGGGTTCGTTTTCCTGTAACCAGCTATAGTGCGCAGCTTCCACTAACCAGGAGGGGGCAGCAAGGAGCCGTCTGGGTGGGGAATTCCCTTGACCTGGTCTGCCAGGAGGAAGAGGGTGGGGGGACCTGCTAGGACAGAGGTCAAGGGCAATCCTTGGATGAAGCAGGAGCTGAGCCAAGACCACGGACAGAGAGCTGGCGGCAAGGTGGGGAGCCACCTCATCAAAGGCCAAACCAAGAGTGAGGATGTGGGGTGCAGGGGAGAGAGAGACTAGTCCAGGTAGAGAACCTGACTTAGACTCCCTTAGACTTCGAATGTGGCTCCAGAACAGCATCACCTGGGACCCTGTTAGAAATGCCAATCATCAGGCCCCACCCCAAACCCAGCATCTGTGTTTTAACAAGTCCTCCAGATTATTCTAATGCCTGATAAGGTTTAAGAACCACCCCTCTAGACCCCACGCTTGGGAAATGTTTGCATTGACAGAATCTAGACCCCTGTGGATGCCTTGTTTCTTGGAGTCCCAGACCTACCTGGCAGGCTCAGCCCTCTCGGGGGCCCTCTTGTATTAAGAGGAGCCTCCTCCACATCTGATGGGCTGAGTCTTTGGGGGTTGAAGTCTTCTACATCCCAGTTATTCCCAAATGTATTTTCAGTCCCTTTATAGTGGGGTGGGACTGCCATGCCTTCTATCCTACAGAGAGTTCTACAATGATCCCCATGTCCCCAAGGGATGTGTCACTGGGCTGGTGCTGGGAGGAGTCCCCTTTATTGTTCAGGGATTCCCTACCTGTGCTGGGCCAGGACTGAGAGGTCACGCCAACATATAGATTCTGGCAGGATCTTCTTCCACGGCAGGAATTTCGCCATCTAGTCAACACAAAAAATCCAGTCTGAGATCTTCTGGGAGACCAGTTGACCAACAGGTACCTTGATGTCCCCCAGTTCTGGGCAAACAGAAGGGACCTGGAGCCTGTTCCAGATGCCCTCAGCTTCCCCAGTAGCTGGTCCTGGCTTTCATAATTCACAATGGATCCCGAGTTGCAGGAATAATTCTTAGCCCTGGACCATTCTGAATACACCAGTGGCCAAAGAAGAGTTAAATAGCTACACGGTTGTGGATTTGTTCACAAAGGAAACTGCCCAGAAGGGACAAGAAAAGCTTCATTTCCTATCCATTAACTTAAAACCGCGTTTCTTAGGACAGCTTGACCTCGAATGTGTTGATTGAACTATCCAGAAAAATGTAGATAAACGACATCTCCTTTTAGCATTGAGTGCTAATAAACAAGGCGGGAGGGAAGGAATTCCACCAAGATATCGGTAGAAATTTAGCTTCTTAGGGGAAATAGTTTCCGCTCCTCATTACCACTTAATGAGCATAAGCTTCTGCCCACCAGAACGCTTTGAATTATTGTCACTGTGGTGAGGTGGTGACGGGAACTTGGTGTCACACCTTATGCCTTTGCAAGGATTTGTAAACAAGAGCTAATAGGCGAATGTGTCTCATTCAAGTTGGGGTGTTAACCTGTACTAAATATTGGGCATGGATTCATCATATTTGTACAGACCACACTATGCTAGGCACAGTGGAGACAAAAAGAGGTAAAGACCCAGTTCCTGCCCTCAAAGTAAGTCACATAAGTCATGAATTATATTTATATTATTATATGAATTACATCAGCCAGTAAAATCTATTTGCATAGATGAACTCATTCATTTACTTATTTGTTCAACAGATGTTTATTGAGCAGTTATTATTTATGGAGCCACTTTGGGAAATCTAGAAAAGTAAATATAACCTATATTTTCCAGGCTCCAGGGTGCTACTGGGTCAGACTAAGGGTAAAGGCCATATTTTCCAGGTTCTTGTCTTTATTATTTAGGTAACACTTCTCGTGCCACCACCCCACCACCCCCATCAAATTCTCACTCAGTTTACATCTGGGACTTTTCAGGGGGCAGTCAACATGTGCTCATAAAACTGGCTGTAAGCTATGGGTAGATCGCAGCATCTTCCATAATCTACCACCCCAGCTTTGCACCCTCCCCTCCCCCACCACTAATGTCCATTACTTGAGAAGCTTCTTGAAGAACTTTTCAAGTCTGTGTGGCTAATCCTCACTGCTTCCAGGACTCCAATGACAAGAATCATGAATATTCGATCTTTTGTTATAGTCCCAAAGTTCCCTAAGGCTTTGTTCATTATGCTACCTCTATTTTCTCTATATTGCTCAGATTAGGTGTTTTCTATTTTTCTATCTTTGAAGCCACTGAGTTTTTAATCCTTTGTCCTCTTCATTCTGTTGTTGAGTGCATCCATTGAGATTTTAAATTTTGGTTATTGTATTTTTCTGTCCTGAAATTTCCTTGTGTCTCTTCTTTATATCTTCTATCTTTTTTTTTTTTCCTGAGACTCCATATTTCTTTGCTGAGATTTAAAAATTTTTATTTTCCCATGTCTTTCAACTATGTTTGTGTTTGTTTGTGGATGCATTTTTGTGATGGCTGCTTTAAAATGTGTGGTACGTCATTCTAACATTGCTGTCATGTTGTTGTTGGTACCTCTTGGTGGTCTTTTTCATTCAGTTTGAGAGCTGGTTCTCAGTATGATGAGTGATTTTTGATTGAAATCTGGACATTCTGGATATTATATTATGGCCCTCTGGATCTTGTGTAAACCTTTTGTTTTAACTTTTTCTGACACCGTTTCAACAGGGGACAAGCGGGTACCAACTGTTATTGCTTGGTCAGGGTCTAACTTCACATTCCCCATCCAGCCTTCCCTGACACAGGAGGGGGTGGGGGGGGTTGATTGGCTCCCTGGGAGGTCTTCACTGATACTTTCCTGGCTGAGGGGAATAGGAGTGCTTTGTCACTGCTTCTCACATGGATTTCACCGACACCACAGGTTGGGGGTCACCTGTTACCACTGGGTGAGGGTGAAAGTCCTGGCTCTCTACTGGGCCTCCTCTGAGACCATGCCTATGGGGAGGAGAAGAGGAGCCTCCTTATTGTTGGATAGGAATGGAAATTTAGGCTCCATTGAGACTGTGGGAGGGGATTGAGGATGAGAACAGGCTCATTACCACTTAGGGGGATACAAGTCCCAGATCCCTACTCAGCCTTTTCTGATACCACCCTCTATGGGGATCGGTGTCTTTTAAAGTCTGGTAAGGGTAGAAATTCAGCCTCTCCACTCAGCTTTTGCTGGTGTGTGTGTGTGTGTGTGTGTGTGTGTGTGTGTGTGCGCGCTGCGCGCGTGTGTGCGTGCGTGCGTGTGTGTGTGCGTGCGTGTGTGTGTGTGTGTGTGTGTGTGTGTATGTGTTCTTCAGGTTGGGGGGATAGTGCCCAAGTTTTTTTCTGTGGCGTTTGTTGGAGTAGAGCAGTTATTGTCTAAGTTTCCTGTCTTGATCGGCTTACTGATTCTTCGGCTAGAGAGAGTAGGCTTTTGTGGTCTGTGTCTATTGGCCAGGTTGCTGGTTTCCTTAGCCACAAGTCTGGGAATAATGGGGCAAAAAGAAAATTCAGGGAATTCACCATCATGTTGTTCCTTGGGTCCCAAGGTCCCTAGTAGCTGGTCTGCCTTCTCTCCGCGTTTCTTCTTCTTATGTTTGTTTTATATACAATGCCCAAGGTTTTTAGTTGTACTTAAACTGTCCCTTAGTGGGAGGGACAGGGAGACTGCTTCTGTTTCATCTTTTCAGAAGCAGAAGTCTATGTCCTTCCTCTTTTATTTCTGAAGAATTCTATGGAATTGATATTATTGCTCCCTTAAATGTTTGGTTAAATTTCCCAGGGAAGCCATCTGAGCCTGCGTTTTTCTTTGTTTGTAAGATTTTTAACTGTGAGTGTCTTTAAGATATCTAGGGTTATTTGGGTTCTTTACTTCTCATTGCATGAGTTTGGAAGTTTCTGATTTTAAAGGAATGTGTCCATTTCATCGAAGTTGTCAAATTTATAGGCATAAACTATTCATATTTTTAAACATTCTTTTCTTTTCCTTTTAGTGTCTTAGTGTCTGCAGTGCTATCCCTGCTTTCATTCCTAGTATTGGTCGTTTGTATCTTCTCTCTTTTCGTCTTGGCCAGTCAGATCTTGAGGAGGACAAGCATTACCTTGTGAGGGGCCCCCCCAGGGGGGGACTCTGACTGTTGTCTATGGGCCCGATTTCTCAATGGGGGGCTGTCTTCTCTAGTGAGGGGCAAGGGGTGCTTCTGCCAGCCCAGAGGGTTCAGGTGAATCTGAGGGCTCATAATTCTCATCCACATCTACCTGGATGCCCCATCCTAGATCTCAAGGCCGTTCCTTTCCTGTCAGCGTCCTCACTTCAGCATCAAAAACCTGTTGAAACTGCATCCACACCCTTTGCCGTTTGGCAACCTTTCTGATGAAATCCTGTACCCAGTTTTCAGCAGTCTGCCATGTGGCTGCAGAGAACGAGGACCTCTTTAAATGCTGCCAGGGAGGCCTTCTGGCTCCCATAGCATGCTCTGAGTTGCTAATTGTCTGAGCCTATTTTCTTTCTTTGAGATTTCTAGGACAATATAAAAACGTCATCCAATTCCATAACCTGTATTATTACCACTGTCTCCGTACAAGCAAGTACTAGGGTTATCGCATGAGTCAAAGTTTTCTCTTCCATCTGTGCGTTATCCCAATGCGCCACTGGCAGCAGTCTTAATATTTGTGAGCTACAGCATAAAGAAGGTTTTCACTACTCCACTTACCACCACCAGTGCTGTCCTTTTGCTGTGTGACCTGATAAGTGATCCACTTACGGAATCCCATCCTAAGGGTATGCTTTCTAGGACCACTTTTAGTCCCAGTGGAATTAGCTGGGGTTCCCCTGAAAGCAGTCCCTGGGACAGGGACTAGGGTGCACATTGTTTACATAGGAGGTAATCCCAGAAAGCAGAAATAAAGGACTGAGATGAATGATAGAGGCAACAAAGAAAAGCTAACTGGGGATGGATTATTGAGCTGGTTACCATAGTGAGTAATTGGGGTTCTGTCTACTGGGGACCCTCCTTGGAGGGATGCACCTCAGAATTCCTCCCTAAAGGATAGGAGGCAGGGACATTTATTTACCAGTTCTTTCTCCAATTGTGTCCCCTATTGTGGAGGTTGCCTTTGGGGCATTAGCCACCCCAGGGGGTTATGGAATGCTGCATAAGAAACATCTGCTCCACTGCAGTGGAGCGAGTGTGGAATCTGAGGGTGCTGATGGCCAGACCCAAAGTCTTTGAGCTATATTATATTCTGACCTACCTTGTGGCATGCCCCCAACCATTGTGCCTAGCTTTCTCCTAGGCTGCTTCTAACTCTGCTGGCCTCTTAATCAACCAGGCATCCTCTAGTGCTGGCTCTCGTTTATGAGATGCAGCCTGCTTTCTGGGGGTGTCGATGCCCTGCCTAGCTCTGATGGAGGGTGGGGGTGAGCAGGAGTGGGCATGTAGGCAAGAGCTGGATTCTAGTCCTAGATACCAGCTGTAGTGGGTTGGATAATGGCCCCAAATAAGGTATGTCCTAACTCCAGGAATCTGTGAAAGCGACCTTATTTGGAAAAAGGGTCTTTGCAAATGCAGTTAAGTTAAAAATCTGAAGATGAGGTCATCCTGGATTTAGGATGGGCTCTATATCCAATGATTGTGTCTTTATAAGAGAAAGGAGAGGGAGGTTTGAGACACACAGATACCCAGAGAGGCCACGTAAAAACAAAATTGGAGATTGGCGTATTGGAGTCAGGGGACTCCTAGGGCCCCCGGAAACTGGAAGAGGCGAGGAAGGATTCTCCCCTGGAGACTTCAGAGGGAGTACAGCTCTGCAGACACCTTGATTTCGGACCTCTGGCCTCTAGGCTTTGAGAGAATAAATTTCTGTTGTCTTAAGCCACCCAGTGCGTAGTAATTTGTTACAGCAGCCACAGGAAGCTAGCACACCAGCCACCGATGGAAACTTTGGCTGTGAGAGGACCAAGGACCCCAAAGATGGAGCAGCTAGCTGCCCCATTGTGTGTTACCTCTGGTTGCTGGGAAGTGGCCATGCTGCAGTCTGCTGGCCTCGTGGGGCTCCTCCCTATATTGTGGAACTGTCTTGGTACCCATGCACTACGGCCTTGACCTAACAGTGTCTGCACTTAGCCCTGAAGTGGCCTAGACGCCCGCTCTGACAGAAGACACAGGATACAGCCTCTTAACGGTCATCCCTCGGAACGTTCCTAGCAGGGCCTTTTGTGGTAACATGGATCTGTTAGCTTGTGTTGCTTGGAAAACACAGACAACAACTTTGGCTAATTGAAGTGAAAGAAGGATTTATTGGAAGGATACAGGAAAAGCTGGAAAATCCAGACTAATAAAAGGCAGGCTAATCATTCTGGGGACCTGGTTATTAGCTGAAACGAAAGGGCAGTTGGTTCAGGTTGCTGCCAGTGGAGTGGCCTCAGGTCATCTCACTCCAGTTTAAATTCAACCAGAGAAGGTTTGATTGGGGCAGATGATGTTTTGTGCTCAGAGGCAAGGGGAATGGGGGGTTGTGGGAAGGGGTCGGGGTTAGCTCCTCAAAGGGAAAGTAAAGTGCTGGTACCACAAAAGGGAAAGGATGCTGGGCAGCCAGAAACCCCAACTGCCCAGGCGAGGGGCAAGAGCCATTTATTGTTCCTCTTCTTGCCCTGACTCCCCACCCCCAACCTCTGCTGCTTCCTGCTCAGTTCCTCAGAAGGAGTAGGGAGAAGCACCGATTGTTTTTATAACTTTAGAGGATAACTCGAGTCAGCAATGAGTGATAATTAGACTATGATCGTTCTATTTAAGCACTCCGCTGAATCAATTACAACTGCCTATGCTGTCTCCAGGTATTGATTACAGAGTCCCGCATGCTGGAAATCTGAAAGCACCCTCTGGGGACGCTACCACTCACACTGATTCTCCTAGGCGTGCGAACACCTTGTGCTAAAGCCGACCTTTCCGTGTGGTTGCTTGAGACACTTTTTCATCTTAATTGTTTCCGTAGACAGGACAGGATCGCAGCTCTTTCTATTGCTAATCTGAATCTAAGTGGGAAGGAGTGGCCTAGTTAATGGGATATGGCTATTCCCACGTGGGAAGGATGGGGTTAACACCTCCAGATGTTCTCTCAGAGAAGACATGAGCTACAGCCTAGAGATTGACTGTGAGAACCCTTGTGAGGATGGTAATTGAGGAGAAGTGACCCTGGACAGACACCAAGTAATGCCTCCCCCCCACCCGTAATCATCATGGCAGGCAGGCCGCAGGGCTTCAGGCCTGGCCAGGGCCCCACCGAGCAGAAGGGCCTTGAGATGCCTCCGGTCTAGGCGGTGTGGAAGAGGGAGGAGGGCTAGGTCAAAGCGAGGAGGCCAGTTGCAGTGGTTTTCAACCTGGCTGCGCATTAAAAATGGCCCATGCCTCTGTCCTGCCCTGGGCCCTTTGTATCAGAATCTCTGCTGTTGTGGTAGTGGTGGGGTATTTCTGGGCATGTGTGTGTTTTGTCTCTAGGTGACATCTTATTGCACAGGGAAGGTTGGGAATCACTGAATTAGAGCAGGGTCCTCGGCCTAAGGTCTGTGGTGGGATTTGGAGGGATCTGTGATGTCCCCTGAAATTGTATGCAAATAGTCCGTATATATGTTTTTCTAGGGACATGAGCCCTGTGCTTTTGTCAGATTCTCAAAGTGGCCTGTGACCCTCCAAAGGACACAAAACACTGAAATAAAGGGGATAAAGGGCTTGCACCAGGAAAGAGGAGGGGGAATTCGTGCTGTGGTGATGCTGACACCAGTGGTCTCTTGGAGCCCTCCTGTCACAACCCCACAAAACTGCCCTCCTGCCCGCCCTTAGCTCACCGGCCAGAGGCCTGGCCACCAGCCCTGATGGGTAACTTCCCCGTCAGCCTTGTGAAACCAGCTGCAAAAAGAGAAGGACAAGATTTGGAGGTAGATGTGAAGTAAGTAGGGATTTGCCTCAGGCTCACCTCAAATCAGGGCAGCAGGGATCAGTTCCAAACCCTGTCAGGCAGTGGTTCTCTAAGTGTGGTCCCCAGACCAGCAGCCTAAACATCACCAGGGAACTTACTAGAAATGCCAATTATCAGGCCCCACCTTCTGAATTAGAAACTCTGGCAGGGCCTGGCCTCCGTAGCTTCACACACCTGCTGGATGAGTCTCCTGCTATGAGGACGTGAGCTCCTACTTGTTTATTGATGGATTGTTCTGTGTTAGCAGAGCACCTGGGTAAGGCTGACGCAGCAGGTTGGAAGCCGTCAGTACTGCAGCTGAGAAAGGCTCAGCAAGAGCTCGGAGTTGAAATGTGCCCGAGGCCGGCAGCTGCGTGAGATGCAGGACAGGGCTGCCATGTTCACTGGCTGAATTGGAGAACACAGAGCCTGGGGAGGGGGCAGGAGTTCTATCCTGCTTCACACACATGGAGACGTCTGTGTAGATGGTTCTAGCAGCCAGCTAAGAGGTGTTGTCTTATCTTGGGGAGATGATGCAGGGCTGGAGATGTAATCATTGGCAAGTAGGTTTAAGTCACACAGGGAAAGTGCGAAGGGGTGAAGGGTGCCGAGAACAGAATCTGAGTCCTTCGGAATCCTCACTGGTCAGTGTCTGCCCTGAGGCAGCCCTGAATTAGGGTCTCTGATGTCCACAGCACTGGGGCAGTTCTGCCCTGAAGGAGCCGGCAGGCCCACTGGGAAGAGACCTGCACACAGGAGGCAGCTGTACACTAGTTGGAGTGAAGAACTTCAGCAGAGGTGAGGGACATACAAGTGTTTGGGGAGCACCAAGGATAGAGGAAAGGCTTGTACCAGGAGTGACCCCAGAGGGGTTCTCATGGGGGTGGGAGCCCTGTGTGGGATTGAGAGCAGGCAGGTTATCTGCAGGGATACAAACTGGGAGGGGAGGCGTCCCCGACAGCTCCCACCTGGGACTTAAAGAGCGGAGACTCAGGCCGGTCAGAGCAGGTCAGTGGATGGGCCCGCCGGGGTTTCGCGCTGGAGGGAGACCGACAGCCTGCTGAGAGGCAGGCCCCTGCCTGGTATTGTAGGTTCCGTAGGGAATGACACATCCCATGGTGGGTGAGGAAGAACAATCTGGTAGCACAAACTGGAGACCCGACAGGGGAGAATAGCTGGGACGTTATCCTGGGGATGAAGTGAGGAGGGCCCTCACTTAAGGGGGAGGTAAATCAGTGAGAGAAGCTACTGTTCCAGGCAGAGGCCAGGTAATTGTTTAAAGGCTTTTTGTGGAAGTGTGGCGGGTCAGCCAAGTGCTGCCTACACTGCCAGGAGCAATGCCCAGGGCCGTCTGTTTTCTTCTTTGCCAAGGAAGGACCCATAGATAGACTGCAAGTGAACCCAAGGACTTGTGCAAAGAAACATGGTTAGTAACCGGAGGGAAGAAAGGTGTGCGTGTGGGGGGGTGGTTAACCATTCCTCAGGAGGGGAGTGATTAAAGAACCTGTGGCATAATGCCTTTATGAAATAGGATGCTAGAGAGAAAAAGAACGAGGCAGATCTACACACACTGACTTGGAGTGGTTTCCTGGCATTTTGTAAAGTGAAAAAATGAAGTTCCATACCAGTGCGTTAGAATGATGCCACTCTGTAAACAATAAGAACTTCAAATTCTATGTGAGTATGCAAATGCATTTTTAAAAAGGTCTAGAAAGATGCACCGCCAGTGATTGACAAGGATTACGTGCAAGGAAGGGAGGACGGTTGCAGACTGCGTATGCGGGACGCCTACACTCGGTTTTCTTGTAGCCGGGGAAACAGTGGTGGCCTGCAATGCATGGCCAGGAGGGGGGTGAGATGAGAATAACCCCTGGCACAGGGGTTCTCAAACCTATGTGCACCAGAGTGACGAAGGGGCTGCTTACAATGTAGCTTCCTGGGTCCCTCTCAGCCACACTGAAGTAGGACATCGGGATGAGGCCCAGCTTCCCATGTTTCTGGTGCCAGTGGTCCCCCAAAACACTCCTGTGGCAACTGCATAAAGCTGCCCTCCCTCCCTGAGCTCAGCAGACAGGCACAGCCACCAGCCTTGCTGGGTAACTGGCAGGGACACTTCCCCTGCAGAGGTGGGAGGGCTGGGGGAGCGCTGTGTGGGGCAGATGTCCCTTTGGAGCACGCGCCTCCGTGGGGCACACACCATCTTTAACCACTGCTGCTCGTCACTCAGCTAGGAGTTCAGTGCTTCGAGCTTGATGCCACTGTCTCCTCCGGGACCTTGGTTATTGATGGCCACGGTAACCAGTCAGGCTTCCTTGAGCAGTTTTTAAAAGAGACCTGAGCTACCTAAATCATCCTTCCCAAATTCATTGTGAATTCAAAGCAAGTAGGGAAAACTGGTATTAAATATTTAATTGCTGTCCATTAAGGCTAGAATATTGGTTTTAGTTCAAATGTATGATATGGTTGTATTTTTACAGATGCACATATATTGCATCTAGACCATTGGTTCATTTTATATAATACTCAGTATATTCATGCCCACTTTATAGGAGTTGGAGCATAACCCGAGTATCGTAAGTGGAGACACACAGTATTGCATTTATGACGTTATTGGTGGTTATCAGCGATAAATTTGCTATTGAGTCACCACCGATCAGACCAGACACCCCCAGTTACAACCCTGGGCCTCTGAGAAAATGTGCACTGCTTGACAGCAATGCATTTTATGATGCAGTTTGCAGGTACCTGGTGAGGCAAAGCAGAGTCTGTACATTTATGAGGTAAGGGACGGGGGTGGGACCTCCCCTTGCCTCATGCAGCCAAGGCAAAGTCCAGAAGCTTCTGTGGCTTAACCGTGAGTGGAGAGATCCGCTGTGGAACCCAGGGGCTTGTGAGTGACAGATGCGTGCAGGCGGGGGAGGGGCATACAGGTCTCCTCTCGTTCTTTGTTCAGCCTCCAGAAGCCCCTGACCTGGCCTCTGCCCTCTCAGAGTGACTCTTTCCACCAGCAACGAGGAGGTGGAGAATTTCTGGTCTTCTGCAATCAACAAAACTGCTCTGAGTCAGTCAGGGTTCAGTGGTGAAAACTGAGCCAGCCAGAACTGGCCCTTCTTCCGGAATAGCTTCCAGTAAATCCGTTTTGCGTAATTTTACATTTTGTAAATGGATGAAGTAGGCCCTACTCTGTTTTAGGAACACAAGAGCTGGAAGAGAGTGTAGATATCTGAGGTCCAATGTCCTTTGAAGTTTAAAAAGCAACAATATCAACAAGCAAGCAACAAACAGAACTAATCATTGCTGACAACACGCTGTGTGCCAGGCCCACACTAAGGCTTGTTGTACAGGCATAGCCTCATTTGACCCTCCAAACAGCCTCACGAAAGAGATGCTATTATCACCCCATTTACAGACACGGAAAGTGAGGCCAGTGAAGTGGAGTGACTTGCCCACGGCCACCCAGCCGGAAAGTGGCTCAACGTTGAACCCGGTGTCTCTGGTTCAAGCCCCAGGTCTCAGTCTTCTGCTTTGGGGACTCACTGTTGTTGAATGGGAATGGAGCCGTCAATCTAGAGACACAAGCTTAGGGAGGTGAGGAAGGGCAGGAGGCATAGGGGTGGTCCAGAGAGAAAGTTCAGACACAACCACAAATTGACTCACCACTTTTGCCAGAATGGATTTCTGTCCTCTGGTCAGATCTGTTCTATGGCCTCTAAGTCTGAGGACAGTTCCCACGCCACCAGAGACTTCTTGATTGTGAAGTACGGAGTTTTGAATGGCCACAAAGTAGTTTGTCCTCAATATTTCAGGCGGGGTTCTTCCCCTCAGCGTGGCTTGGAGGTTGGCCACACGTGGGATCTAAGCCTTTGTGTCCACCTTCTTCTGATGCTCGCCAGAAAGCCTGACTGTCACGATGGAAACACCCTTATCAAACCGGCAAGAATCGATCCTAGGAAACCGAGATTCAGAGAAGCTGAGAAACCTGCCTAGAGGCACACAGTGGAGTCCAGGCTAAGTCCCAGCTCTGCTGAGGCCCAACCCAGTCTCGTTCCTGATGTATCCACTGGAAGCTTCAATTTGAGGTCTGTCCACCTGGTGTTTTGGGGAAAAGCCCCAAATGGCTCACAATCTCTCTGGTCCACCATGTAATTCATTATTGGACTTCATTTTTGTTTCAGTTCATTGGGTTCCCCTCTCCCTGTTTCCACCTTGAAAGGAGAGGTCAGTGGTTGCCACGGGTAATGGTGGGGAAAGTATCACTACAAAGGGCAGCACGAGTTTTGGGGGTGATGGAACTGTCCTGTATCCTGACTACGATGGTGGGTACGTAAGTCTGCCCGTGTTAAAACTCGTGGAACTGTACACCAAAATTAAAATAGAAAGGAACAAGGAAAGGAGCCACCTCTGCTGGAACTCATCTGGCTCTGACAGTACGAGGAAGGGGGACTTCACATGCAGGAGGGTCGTTCTGGGGCCCATCCTTGCAGACCCCGCTTTTCTGCTCTCCAAACCCGTGCGACAGAGCCCGGCTTCAAGCTTCAACCTGGCACATTGATCCGTCAGGCGGCAGTGCCTGAGGAGTGCCCACTCTGCTGATATCCCACCTCCCCGCCCCCGGAGGGGCACTGGTGGGGGCAGCAGGCTTCAAGGCTTTCTCTGGACCCCTTTGAGACCGGCCAAGGGGCTCCAGGCTCTTTTCCCTCTGGATACTGGGGGGCCGCTGGATGGCTGTGGGGGACAGAGGTAGGACCTGCACGTGATTGTTCTTTTGAACTATGCTCCACATCCTGGAGTCCTGGAGAAAGGAAGCCCACCCTCCATACCCCTCTCCACAGATCACACACATGCCCAGAGAGACCAACTCCCAGTCATTCCACCTGCCACTGGAAAAGTGCCCTGGAATTGCATTAGCCTGAATTGGCCAACTGAGCCAGGAGTCCAGGGCATGCAGGCATGGATGGCCCAAGGATGCAGGGAAGAGCTCCTAGGATGGTGACACCAATGCTGGCAGTGCCCTCTGGCCCTGTCTGGGCTGGGACACATTTCTGAGGGCTGGAACTCTGTGGATGACCACGTACCACAGCCATATCAGGAAGTACAAGAAGAAAAGAGCTGGTGGCTTTCACCAGTTGTGGTTCATAAAGGGGGTTCGCTGAGTGGCAGCTCGTGCCATGAGTGACTGGCCAGGCCCGGGCAGCAGGCCGGGAGGTCCCAGGCAGCACTGGGGCTGCCAGCCTCAACTGCCAGTACTTTTCCTCACTTACTCATCAGACTCAAAAACAACCCCACCCACTTGCGGTGAACGCTGCCCTGCATTTTTCACCTTTGGGCTATCATTCTGAGGAAGAAATACCAGCCTGGGAGGAAAGTTTTGGCCAAGTTCAAAGGGAAGGGCTTGGGGAATGGAAAGTCCTTTGAAACCTCACTTGGATGGTGACAGCCTGACCCAGATTTTCCCTTTTCAAAAGTATGCTCAGAGCTCAAAGCCCCGGGTGTCATGTAGATATGGGCGTGACAGAGTCACGGGGAAAACAAACCAACTAAAGCACAGCTGCAGTCTCCTTCAGAGAAACCTCAGCCGGAGTGTCAGGCCAGACTCCAGAGGGCAGCTTGGCTGTGCGCACTTCCGTGGGGGCTCGGGACGCCTGCAGAGGGTGAGGCTTGGGTCCTCATTGTCTCACCAGGGTCAGCTTCTGTCTGGCCACGAGGCCTCTCTCCTTTTTCCCCACTTCCTGCGTGTCTCAGTTCCCCCAGTCAAGGACACTGCAACCCAGGAGGTGATCCCGGAAACACTCTGTGGGAGTGGGAAAGAGACATGGAAGGCAGGAGAGGGTTTCCATGTGAGTTACTTCTGTGGGCGTCTGGAGTTGAATTCTGCAGGGAAATCGTGTCAAACAGGCAACTGAGAGTTAGCCCACTAACGCAGTTAGCTAGGGATTGGGGTACTTATGCTCCATCAGGCACCGGTGAGGGCTACTAATTCCTTCGTTCCAGGTACACAGGCGGAGCAGGCAGGGGGCTGGCGGTCGGAGGTTGGCCGCCAGCTTGGGGGTGGTAAAAGCTGAGGGATGGTGGCCTGGCACAGTGTAGCTGCTCCACTCGGCTCCATTTCTGCCCCTGTTCTAGGCAGGCAGGTGCTTCCCAGACTTGACACTCCTGCAGTGATGTAGCTAGTTAACATGGGCCATGCAGAATTTTATATGTGCCCCACTCCGCCCCCTCACCCCACCACACCGATGTATCACAGACTTCTTTTTGACAAGAGATGTCTGTGATATCTCCTTCCAGCATCCTGAGTCGGTTTGACCCAGCAAGGACAGTCTGGTGGAAGTGGAGGCAGTGCCCCCTAGAGGGCAGTTCTGGGGTGAAGGCTTTTCTGGAGTGGGGGGTTGCTCTTCTCCCTCCACATCTGCATTGTGAAGTTAGCTCTTCATGGTTTTTCCCCCTTTCCTCTCTAGAAAGGAAAGCTGGTGAGAAAATGCTGAGGCTGAAAGTGGTGAGCCTGCAAGCCAGCCTTTGCTTGGTTTCCTGTATCCATAGTGGGGTTGTCCAACCCTGAATTACTAGGGCACCAGCTGGGAGGCCACTGCCATTGCAAGCTCAGTTTTCACCCCAAACCCATCTACCAGGGCCCTTGCAGTTCCATGGGTCCCAAAGCATCATAGCAAAGCACGTTTTAGCTGAGTTGTTACACTGTACCCCTGGGCCTGCTTAATTCTCCCCCACGTGCTGTGGCTCCCGTGGCTGCTGAACTGCCAGATATGGCCTCTCAGCCCAACCCCTCTCTTCTGTATGAGGCTTTGTGGCCTGGGCTGGGACTCGGCAAACCACCCGTTCCCGTTGCCAGCTGGTCCCTGGTAGGATTCGCCTTGGGGGGTCCAGAAGGAGACAGAAAGGCTGGAGGAGAGGGGAGCTGGGACTTACTCCTTCCAGATTTTCTTCTTGTTCTGTCAACCTCACCCCATGGATGGTTCTTCATCCTGGCAGCAGAAGTCAGTTCCGGTTTCCAGCTTTTCTTGCACGCTTCTAGAAGCAGCCTCACTGTGCTCTGTGCCCGCTCAGATGCACCCCCTGGGCAGCACCCCTCCTCAGAAGCCGCGGTCCCAGCTCCTCTCCCTGCAGTTCCTCCTCCAGCTTCTGGATTCTAACAACCCCAGCTCTTGCTTTGCTCCTGCCCTGGGACGGCAGCTGCTTTTGCACCGTTCACTCTGTTTTCTCAATGACTCTCCCACTTCCCCACCTTTTTTTTTTTTTTTTTTCCCTTTCAGTCATCCAATACCCATATAACCAATTCTCTAGATTAAATTCTCTCTGTTAAAATAACTGCTGTGGTTTCTGTATTCCCGACCAGACACTGACAGATACAGAACCCACGGCGACCAGACAGACGGCACAAGGAAGCTGTAATTCACCATCTGGTTTTTACCCATCAAAGGGGTGGGTGACTGCCAGATGACCGAGTCACCACGCTGCATTGAGGCCATTTCAGCTGAGAGCAAAAATCCTGATACCTTGGGCAGGCTGTGTGACCTGGTCATGAGCAGAACTGTGGTTTTCCATCTGTCTTTAGAAGCAGTGAGACTTCTTTGCAGGGTCCCTTCAGGTCCCTGGAAGAGGGCGAGTGGGGGAGGAAGACCGTGATGGGAGCAGGGTCTGGCCCTGGGACTCATGCTTGCAGCCGCTCCTGCTCCCCAGACGGCTCTGACACCCCTCCAGGCTCCCAGCTTCCATGGCCCCCTCCTACGTGGCTCCCTCCCTTGGTGCCCAACTCTCTGCTCTAGTCAGTCATCAGGGCATGGTCCCCTCAGTGTGGTGAATCTGAGCATGAAGGTCCCAGACGAGGAATGAGGGGAGGTTCCAGCACACACGGCAGCTAGGGTGGAGCTTTCCCCAGATTATAGTACCATTGTCCACAGTCTTGGAGTTGGAAGAGAACCCAGAGATCAACTGCTCCCACCCTGCCATTTTACTGATAGAAAAACCAAGACCCAGAGAGGTTAGGCAGCTTATCCAAGGTCACAATGTTTGTTAGAGGCAAGCCCATGTCTAAGGCCAAATTCTCTGTCTCTGGAGAGCTCTGAGTTCTTCCCCTGAGCCACTGAGATGACTCAGTTTACAATCCTGCAGGTCTTCCTAGCATTCCTTAGCATTTTCCATCTAGTTCTCTGTTTCCCTGAGTTTCCTGTGAGCCTCTCTGTCCTCCCAAGCTCACGCTTAGTCTCTATTTTTGGTCTAGCTCCCTGATTCTCTGCTGGTCCTAACTGCCGTCTCTCACCCTTCCCTAAAGCCTCCCTGCCCCTCTTAGGGGGGCTGAGGCCTCTCACTTTCTCATTACCAATTAACCCTTAGCAATTAGTCCTGGCTGTTGAGTTATGTAAACAGTGGCTCCATGCAGACTATAACCCTGTGATCACGTAGGCATTGATTTAGCTGTCTCTCACTAAAGCAGTGTTTTCCTCAAATTGCAGGCCTTTGGGTACCATTCTTCTGAGGGTTCTTGGGAAGATGGGGCAACACCCTTAATAGTCCAGACGGTCCTTCAGTTGATCAGCCTGGAGTGCTCCCAAAGGCCTTATGTTCGAAGCAGAGGCCGTTCTTAGCAGTCACATCTGAAGTCCTTACCCCCAGGCACGCACAACAGCTCCTCAACTTATGTTTGTGCTTTGAGACTGTTTACCCTAGTTCAGGGCTCTCAAGTCTAATGTAAATTCAAATCACAGAGGAAGCTGTTTAAAAAATAAGTTTTTGCTCCTACCACTGAGCTTTCAAAATAATCCCTGAAAGGGGGCTGGTCTAAGGAAATTTAGTATTTTAAACATTCTCTAAATGATTCTGATGTCCAGCCAGGTTCAGAAACACCACCTAGACAGAAACCAGAGGCTGCTGCAAGGGTGGTAGGACTTACGGGTAGGAAGAATGGATGCAGAGAAGGGTCCGAAGACCTTGGAGAATGAGCTTATGCAGCCAAGCACTTTGAGGCTGAACATTTATCCTGGAGCGGGCTGTGTGAGGACAGATTCTAAGCTCAGCTTTCTACGTGCGGTCAGCCCTTGGCCAGGGGTGTCTTCTTCAGGGTCACGCTGCTTCTGGTACACAGACTAGGAAACCAGGAGGCCCAGTCACTCTGACATCCTTCCTTGCCAGGGACACAGGATGCTTCCGGGACTGGGAACACTTTGGGGGTTTCTATGTAAAGACTCTGCAATGCTTCCCACTGGGATCCCCACAGTGAAAGTTATCGAATGGCATTGGTAGGTCCCACGTTGACAAGGACCATTAGCTTTTTATTCTGCATGAATCGGAGGACAAGAACAACACATTTTAAAACTATAAACTGAAGTACATTTACCCCATATCACTTCTAAAGTCTTATCTATCTATCTATCTATCTATCTATCTATCTATCTATCTATCTATCCATCCATCCATCTATCATCTGTGGTATAATTTAACAACTTATATGCATCAACCAGCAACTGAAAGTGACTTGCACTGGAAATGCAAGTGACTCTATTGGATATATGTTGTCCCATCTCCCCCAGAAATGTCTCTCCCAGACCAGTAGCCGTGTTCCTGTTGGGTGACCTGCCCCCAGTCTGGCTTGTATCAGGGGTCATTCCAAACAGGCCCTATCAGATTTTTTCTTCTGATCAGCTGGAATTGGGACTGAGTAAATGGAGTCAGTCTGGTCCAGTCTCTGTTCTATACCTACGATCTTAATACCCATGAACTACAGAGGGCGTATTCTGCCAAGGGAAAGAACAGAGGTAACTGACCTCCGGATGGACTAAGAAGACATCCTAGAAGGAAGGAGATGGGAGATGATGAGGGGTGCTGGTGACCTCACTGCTCCCAGTTTGCAGCCTTACTGACATGCAGTGTACACAGGTTCTTGGCTTCCGTTAGACACCACCATGACCTTGTAATGCAGACCCACTTTTGTCGTAAGCTCATGCCCCTTTTCTGTTACTTGTGACCACTGAGTCCTAACTCATGGACAGAAAGGGGTCACCAGTCCAGGGATTGACAGGTTGATAGAGCAGCCTAAGCACAACACTGAGGCAAATGAGTGATAATGTCGGCGTTTATTATTGAGCCGCTACTATATGCCAGACACAAGGTAAGTGTTTTATATTTGGCCAACTTTTAAAATCTTTACAGCAACCTTAAAAGACAAGTGTTATTCTCTCATCTTACAGGGAAGGGGGGCGGTGAGGATCAAGGGAAGAGATCACTTTCCCAACTCACATAATGAGTGGTAGGGCTGCGATTTGAACTCACATCTGTGTGATTTTCAACTATACGATGCTGCTTTTTCATGTAGTGTAAGACCGAAGAGGATGCAGACACTGGCAGGCTGTTCAGATTAGGTGTAGTTGGTTTCTGGAGGGCAAAATCCAGGAAGGCAGAGGTGGCAGACCCAACTCAAGGCCTGAGAGTCCCCTAGGTCATGAGTTTCAAGCAGAGGTGTCAGGACCCTGGAGAGCTCCCAAGGAGCCACAAAGACTGTAAACCCGCCTGCATGGTAGCTCAGCCCTTCTTGAACCTCTGGATGCAGAAGGCTGTCCACTGGCACACAGGGAGGGTTTCTTCCCTGGGACCCTGGGGATTATCCTGGGTCATCCCCTGCACTTCCCCACTCCACCATCAGTTTTTCTCTGCATCAGCTTTTAGGAGAGAATGCTGACTTAGAAGGCCCAGGTTGCCATGTCCAAAGGGTTGAAAATAACTTGAAACAATCTCTTTCAAGCCAGTCCACCTTTTCATAAATGAAGTGACTGGCAAATTTGATCTGTTCATCATGCCATGCCTCCTTGGGCCTTGTAAAACCAAATTGGCTGCTTTGCATAATAAAAGGTTTAAGTTATGAACCCTGCAGGGAACAAATCGAGCTTGATTATTCAGGCTCAAAGTTTGTGGCTGACCGGCTTCGCACTCCCCTTTCACATTCGTTCCATCGTCATATGTCTGCCCTCGACTATGGCTGTTTATTTTTAATCCACATTTCCCCAAAATAGATATTAATAATTTTCCTGCAGCTTTTCTGGCAGCACCTTCTGCATCGACCAAGAGCAACAATATTTCTTTGACCGTATGCATTTGGGGTTTTCTTTGACGCTGGAAATGGATCTTTTGCTTGGTATTTAAGTTGGCTCTTTGTGGGAAGCATTGGCGAGTTCAGACTTCCTTAATAAGTTCTTCATGACTGCATTTTCGATGACGTTAATGAAATCATTCTGAATATCAGTGGGCAGATAATGAGACCAGAGGCAGTGACTGAAGGTGAGGGCCCAGAGGCAGGGACGGGCGGGGTGAGGGTAAGCGGGAAGCTAAGCTGTCTTTCTGGCTCCTAAAGGAAGGTGACAATGAATTAAAAACCCCCAGGGTCTACCTTTTCTCCCCCCATTTTGAGAGATTTTGGTGGGGACTATCCAGGAGTTGAATAGTTCTGTCAGCCTGTGTAGAGGAATGAGACCCAGGAGCCTGTTCTCCCAGCCCTTCCCTCTCATGCTCTCCCTTTGGAGAAGTTAGCTAGGGTTTTCCTTTCCCAGCTCAGAGGGAGACCTTGGAGGGAGGGTTCCAGTGCTTTCTGGATGCATTTGGCCTTGTGCCCCTATTTCTTGCTGTCCTGTAGACGCCCATGTTGGCCTGCGTCCCTGTACCCTACCGCCCCGTCAGCGCCCCATCCACACTGCCAGGAGTAGCGCCCAGCCTTCTGCCCCTCTCACCTTCCACGCAGTTGTTGGCTCCTATCTCTGCCCTGGGACCTCTGGCCATTTCTTGTGCTGAGGAGGGGGGAGGAGGCCCTTAGATTCTAGCACAGGACCTCGTCAGTCTGCTCCCCGAGTTCCTGGGTCACCATGGGCTGTGCATCCCAGGCTGAACCAAGTGTTCAGGGAATGGAAGGGGAGAATCAAAGGTCTCGGCAGGCTGCCACGCACCACCTTGCAGGTGACGTGTCACACAACAGGAGGTCCTGTTCCTATTGTATACACTGCAGATCTGTACATGAATAATGACAGTTTCTGGCCATCAGCTATCTTGTACTACCATAATCAAATAGTACAGCATTTTTTCAACAATTGGAAACAAAATGGGTTGTAGAACGGGAAACGTTTTCTACTTTTTTTTTACACAAAAATGCTGTGTAGGCTGGAGTGGCCCTCTATTTGGAAAACCCATACATTTTGAGGGACTTTCTGTATCGCATATAGTAACTCTCTACCTGTCCTCAGAACTGTGGGACTAACTTGGTTCCCAGCCTTCAATTTAGAGTAGGAAGAGTGGGACCCATACAGTGGGCTGCTCGCTCAACTGGTGGGACCTCAGCTCTTATCTATAGATGCTGGTGGCTGTAAAACCCAATGACCTTAATCTCCCAGGGACGTTAGGAGGTGCAGGCATGAAAGTGACACACCCATGCTTTGAAATCTGGGATTTGGTGTTGTTTAAAAACTCTGACCCCATAATAAACACAGGGCTGAAGCTGGGGCCAGATCATTCCCCACCCTGCAAATAGCAGTTCCGTTTCATTCTTCTACACATTCCAGAGCTGCTGGAATAACAGTCTGCTCTTCAGAAGGGCCATTCAATAGCTGTGGCCCTGCCTGGTCCCTCTGGCTCTTCTCGGAAGAAAACAAACAGAAAGGCGATGCTGGCAGTAAACAGAGTGAGACCAGAGGCCAACCAGCTGGCAAGAGAGGGGCGCTGGCCCAGCCAGGTGTGGAGCTGTTGCTCTGGGCAACAGACGATCTGGCTGAGCAGCCCTACGAGCAAGTCCCCCAGGGAGGGCACTTCCAGGGCAGGTGCTGTGGCTCTGCCTCGCTGTGGACTCACAGTGTCCCCCTCTCCGCCGCGCCTCAGCTCCCCAGCTGTTCAATGGAGGGGTCGGAGAGATGGTCTCTGAGGTCCTTGCCAACTCCAATAGGTGTGGTTCTGTGCAGCTCACTTCCTGACATGTCCCGTAGGCGCTAGGTAAGGGGACGGTTCCCATGTGGGTTTGTGTCTATGTTGGCCCTATCCCTGGAGCTCTCAGGCCACCCCCAGGCAGTTGGGTTGGAAGAAAATGCCTTCGTCTCCCATCTGGGGGCTGTGCAGGCCTCAGCCCAGCTCTGCGGCCCCAGCTCCCAGACAGCTGGTTCCCCAGCTGGAGCAAACAGAGGTCCCAGAGCAGCAGAACCACTCACGCAATGATGTCTGAGAGAGGCATGGAAGTTATAGGTCCTCCCCCTCCCCCCCAGGGAAGCTGTTTGCTGCAGCCGAACGTCTCAGCTCAGGGGAGCACAAAGCTGATAAAAATAGATTTTAGCCAGAGCAGCAGGTACGGAAGGAGGGGACTGGGGCGCAGACCCCCTCCTTCCTGAGAATTCAGTACAGGCCATGTGCTCCTGCCCTGGGGGAGGGGACAGTGGTTCTTGGGGCCATTGCTTCCTGTCATCTCCCCTCTCTTGACTGACCCTATGACACTGTCTGGACCAGTGTCCTCACTCAGGGAGGGACAGCAAGGGAGACGAAGCTCTTGTCAGGAGGAAGGTTTCTAACATCCTTTAAATGAATGGGAGCTTGGTTGTCAAGCAGCTCACACCTGTCCAGGAATAATAATAGTAATCAGGGTCAAAACAGCAGTAGTAGCTAACATTTATGGAGTGCTGGCTATATGTTGGGCATTGCTGAGTGTATTATTTCATTTACTCTTCAGAGCAAGTGTGCAAGACAGTTATTATTCATTCTATTTCCCAGACAAGAAGTGGAAACTCAAAAAGAATGAGTAACTTGCCCCAGGCCACCCAGCTGGTCTGCAGCAACGCCAGGGTACAAACGCGGCCCGTCCCACCATAAAGCCCACGTGCTGAGCCACGGGGCCTGGGGCGTAGACCTGCGTATGGGGCCCATGGGGCCCAAGCTGCAGGCGTGAGAAGCTGACCAAGCAGGGGCTCTGGGGGAGGAGGACACAGTGATAGACAGGGGTTGGTGGCTCAGACAGATGTCCAGCACCCAGGAGCATGTCCTGCAAGAAATTATTAAGGGTATAGACCTGCAGATGTGCCTCAGTGACCTGGAGCTTGGGAGTTGGGGAACCGTGGGGAGGAGGTCCACGTTTGGGCATCTGGCAGGAGGGCAAAATAGGTGAACCAGCAGGCAGGGCTCAGCCCTGGGATGGAGGCCAGGAGTACCCCAGCCTTACGCTTAGGGGTACCTCTGAAGCCGTCAGAAGCGTCTGCAAACTTAGAACCTCAGGCCTGCCCAGGCAGCCACTCTCAGGAGTTGGATTTGCACAAACACCTTGTGTGACTCTAATTCAGATGCTCCAGGGGCAATGTTTTGAGAAACTCTGCCCAGGACAAGTAATAAGAGTAGGGCTGGCTCTCATCTCAGAGAAAGTGGGCTACAGGGCAAGTGGCCAAGGCTGGAGCTTGAGCACCAGGACGTGAGATGGGGCCAGACACCAGGACGGAGACGCTGGGTGTCCAGGAGGAGCCTTCAGTCTGGTGAGTGAGGTACTCAGATCCTCCATGTGGGGCTGATGGGGCAAAAGGCAGGCTCGGGCTGGCAGCAGTGGGGATGGGAGGGACCTGTCATTCCCTTGCTGTACACTTTATGGGGGCTTCCTACACCTATAAAGTAAACTCAGCTCCTCCGTGGCCATCAGGGCTGCGTGATTGAGCCTGTGGCTGCCTCTTGGGCCTCATCCCCTCCAGCCTCCATGTCCTCATGCTCTGTCCACGTTGTTCTTCTTTCGGTCTCACTGATATATACACTCCTTCCCACCTCTGAGCCTTTGAATGCACTGGTCCTTCTGCCCTGGTGAACTTTCTCTCATTTGCGACAGTATCCTTTTCTCTGCAGTCCCGAATAAGAAAGGCTCTGGACACGCTCTCTGAGATCGATGCCTGCACCCTCTGTCCCCACAGTTATTTTCCGTCTCGCTCCTTGTTCTCTCATCATTCTGATGTCGTTCCCCTCACCGGCTCCCGATGGACTACCAGCTCCATGAAGTTAGCAGGGCATGTTGGTCCTGTTTACCTGTCTATCCTCCCATTTTGTTGGCACCTGATTAGTATTTGGGGAGGTGAGGGATGTGGATAAATTCAGGGCTTAAGAACAATCTCTCGGGAAACTTTCTGAAATGTTTTCTTTAGCACTAATTTAATCTTCAGTCCTGGGAAAGTAGGATTCACATCACTTCCTGGTTTTATTGCTGGAGTCGGGAAGAGATGAGGTGAGGAAAAGGATGTATGTTCTCGTTGGTGGTTCAAAAGGTAAAATAAATACATACAACACGCATTGGCAGGTTATGCTTCTTCAAGGCTTTGTTTGAAATGCCACCTCCTTCAGGAAGTCCTCCCCGATCACCACCAGCCTCCTCAGGCGTGACTGCTTCCTCCCTTGTGTTTTTGCTCACCTTTGGCCTACCTTCTGTGGTGCTTATCACATTCTGCCTGGATTGTGTTACTATTGTATGCCCATGCTTTTTTTTTTCTTTTTTTTTTTTATTAAAAAACTTTAAATTTAAGTGCAGTTGGTATACAACATTATATTAGTTATATTAGTTTCAGGTGTACAATATAGTGACATTTTTATACCTTACAATGCGATCGCCCCTACGATTCGATCTAGTAATCACCTGTCATCATGCAAACTTATCACAATATTATTGACTATAATACCATTCATCTTTATTGCCCATCCCCGTCTGTTTTCTCCTCTGGCAACCATCACTTTGGTCTCTGTTTCTGAGTGGTTTTGGTTTGTTTGTTATTATTATTTTTAAATTCCACATATAAGTGAAACCATATGGTATTTGTCCTTCTCTGTCTGATTTATTTCACTTAGCATAATACCCTCTAGGTCCACCCATGTTGTCACAAATGGCAAGATTTCATTCCTTTTTACTGTGTGTAATATTCCGTTGTCTATATACCTCATCTTCTTTATCCATTCATCTATCAATGGATGCCTAGGTTGCTTCCATATTTTAGTTATTGTAAATAATACTGCAGTGAACATAAGGGTGCATATATCTTTTCAAATTAGCGTTTTGGTTGGATAAATACCCAGAAGTGGAATTGCTGGGTCATATAGTAGTTCTATTTTTAATTTTTTGAGGAATCTCCATACTGTTTTTACAGTGGCTGCACCAATTTGCAGTCCCACCAACAATGCACATGGGTTCCCTTTTCTCCCCATCCTCGCCAACACATTTTACTTGTTGACTTTTTCATAATAGTCATTCTGACTGGTGTGAGGTGGTATCTCATTGTGGTTTTAATTTGCATTTCCCTGATGGTTAGTGATGTTGAGCATCTTCTCACATGTCTGTTGGTCATCCATATGTGCTCTTTGGAGAAATGCCTTTCATGTCCTCTTGTGTGCCCATGTCTTATGTGTTATATGTGCATGTCTGAATTCATCAAGCTACTTTTGGTTGCAAACAACAGAAACTCAATACAAACCAGCTTAACCCGTGAGGAATGTATTGACTCATGTAATTAGGAGTAAACAGGTGTTGCTAGCATCGGACAAGGCTGGATAGATCCAGGGAAACTATGATGAGAGCTTCTCCCTCTCTCCTTCCTTTCCTACCTTTCTCTTTGCTTCCCTCCTCCCTCCCCATCACTGCCATCTCTTGGCTCTTCTTTCTATACAGGGCCCTCATTCTCTTCTGTTGAAGAGGTTTTCTGAGTGGTAGGGAATATGACCACTGTCAGCTCCAGGCTTATGACATCGTTGGTCACTATCCATGGAGGATAAAACCTCTCTCCTGTTGTCCTGTATCAAATCCCATGGAAGCACCCTTATTGGCCTTGCTTGGGTCACATGCCCAGCCTTTTGACCAATCACTGTGAATGGGACAGGGATTGATGAGGCCTTGGTTACATGTCCATCCTTTCTGCCAGGGCACAGGCCACTGTGATTGGCAACCTCACTAGAATCACATGATTAGAAAGGGGGAGGAGTAGTTTGCCAAAAAAAGGAGGGCATGGAAAAGGGGTGCTGTGCAGATAAGCTTAAAGGAAGTTTACTAAAACATCTGAGGTATTTTACTGCATATGGCCCTTGGTAAAAACCGTTGAAAAAAGTTTTGACTCCCCTGGTCTAGAACATTCCCCTCTGAAATCATTGGCCAGGGGTAGGCATACAACCTCATCCAACCACAGAGGCCCTGAAAAATGCAAATCTACCAATGGATCCAGAAAGAGAAAAAGCAAAAAAATCTAGAGAATAGCACCAGTGAATTTTTAAAAATTACTTTACAGTTTTTCTCTGGTATGTAAGAGGGTGATTTTTAAAGGTAATGTAATTTTAGATCAGTGTATTAAAGATTATATTATAAAGTTTATTTTAACCACCCTTTATCTCCGTAATGTTTAAAAATGGATTTGGGTATTTTCCCCATTGAATAAGTGATATATACTGCTTCATTTACTTTAATTATGCCAAAAGGCAATTTGATGACAGATTTTAATGTGATATGTTTCTTTTGGGGACCAAATATATTTTAAAATGCAGGTTGTAATTATAAGTTGTAGCATAAAAAACTATTTTTACCGTTTCCCCGAAAGTAAGACCTAGCCAATCAACTCTAACGGGTCTTTTGGAGCAAAAATTAATATAAGAAAAATTAGATTAACATAAGACCCGGTCTTATATAACATAATAATTTTTGCTCCAAAAGACCTGTTAGAGCTGATTGTCCGGCTAGGTCTTATTTTCTGGGAAACACGGTAGTACCTTTTATTTGGAGTTACTAAAATTACAGTGTTTTGAAAAATCAACTAGTCTTTTTAATGGAAAGAGTTTCCTTTCTTTGGATATTCAGATTAAAGAGAAAGTTTAAAGCAGCTATTTGCAAGCACTTCTCAAAAACACATTGCAGGAGTGGATCCTCTTTATTCTTAGTAAAGAAAACCAAATTGTCTATAGTTACCAATGTGTGTTTTCCCTTGTTAGCCTTGGTTTATAGAGTATTAGGAAAATTTTGAGAATTATTCTGGCTTTTTTTTTTTGTGCTCCTCCTTAACTTGATATTGTATTTCCATCTCAGAGTTCCTTGCACTTCTTGTCTTAAACCAATGGTCCATACTGGGTGTAAATTAAACTGAGTATGACTAAACAGAAAAGGAATTTAATACCTCCCGATGGTAAAACTCCATAGGATGGTGGTTGGTGATCGGCTGAGTGATGAACCAACAGGCTGGAAAGTCAGTCACGCCAAGCTTATCTGATCTCAACTTACTCGGGGAGGGCGTGCTCTCAGGGCAAACCCTCAGAGCAGTCACACCATCCTATTTAAGAAAATAAATACTTATTATTGATTTAGAAAAGAACCGGGAGCATAGTATTACTGCCTTTAAGCTCATGGATTCTTTGCACTATCTTCACAAGGCCTTGAGTTCATAACCAACCTTTGGGAAATGCTTCCCGCCAGTTCCCACCAGCCTAGGGCCTGGAGGCACATCCTGGGACTCAGTCATCTTTGCATGTTGCGGTGGTGCCAGTCCAGTGTACTCCCCATAGGCTCAAAGGCTTGAGATTTGAAGATCAGAGGGAGCAAAGAAAAAAAGGAGGGAAAGACCAGTGCCCCCTCCTTGAGTGTATTCTGCAGACTTTCCAAGGGGTCGACAGCAATACCCAGGTCTGCAGCATGACTCTTACAGTCAGGGAAGAAGTGCGGTTGGGGCAGAAGGTCGCAGGCAGGACGCAGGTGGGGCTGGGAAGAGAGGCAAACATCCCCCAGTAACGGATGTGTGAACTCCCGGGCTGTGCCCTTCCCTGCCATGAAGAGCTGAGGTAATGAAGATAAAACAAGTTCAGAGAAGGGCAGAAGAAGCCATCCAGGAGACATGACTTACGGGAGGAAAGTTTAATTGGTTTAGCCTAAAAAGCCCATTACGCTCTCTGGTGGACACGGTCGTGCTATAAATATCAGCAAGGTGACAACAGGGAGAGGATGGAATCTGTCTGACTGGGGACAATGTTGATTGGAGGTTTGGACGGAGTGCAGAACCTGCTTGGTTTCGTCCCACTTTAGGGACTAGACGGCTTTCTTCCACTCAGAAAGAACCCTTTGTTCAAACAGAAGCACACATGGAATTCTGTTACATGAAACAGATGGACAGCTGAGCCTCTGTAGTTACAGTGGAAGAGGGGGTGCAAGGCCCCTCTCTGCCCCAACCCTGCACAGGTACCCTCACAGGCACCTCCCCAGGCCCCCAGGGCTTTGTTGGAAAACCTGTAGTTTGGGTGCTTTGAAGCCCCTCTTGCTGACATCCCATGCTAGGGAGTGACAGCCTCCCAGCAGGAGCTGGAGACGCAGGCCCAGAAAGACAGGGGTGTGGGATGCAGCTCGACACCGGGCCACTGGGTGGAGTGAGAGAAATAGAGCAAGAGCAGTGTGGTCTGGCAGCAGAGAGAGGCCCTGGGAAGGCTGCCGGTGCCAGCAGTGACCCCTGTGGACTTTCTTCCCGTGAAGGTGAGAGAACTCACCCACCCCAGACCACACACCATTCGTCCATGCACATATACCTAGGGCAGGCATTGGCCCATGCAGTAGGATTACTGCAGACCGTGCCTCCACTTTTTTTCATGTGAACACCTCTATAACTTTGCTATTAACATCTCCCAATTTGCCAAAGAGGAAATGAGGCTCAGAGAGGTCAGTTAACTCCTCCAATCTCACACAGCCAGGAAGTGGTTCAGCTGGTAATCCAACCCAGGCCTGACTGACATCGGCTAGTTCTCATCATGGTGTTTGTCCCCAAAGGGCAGTGTTGGCCTTGCTCCTCCCTCCACCCTCCTCCCTCTCCTTCCCACCCCCACCTTTCCCAGACTCCAGGCCCAGGAGGGCTCCCATGGCCTCCAGCTGCAGACCAGGATAGCACACAGCAGAGGCTGTGGCTGCAGGCCCATAACCAGCCCTCTCCTGCCCTCTTATGGCCGTCCCTGAACCAGCTTCTGCTGTAGGGCTCCCCGAGGCCTGGAGGGCCATTGAGCACCGGGCTCTCCAATGACAGAGGCAAGGATGCCCAGAGCCCTGGCTCCTAGAGAGAGGCAGAGGGTTCAAATCCACCCGCAGATAGAGAAGCTGGGGAGCACCTTCCCCAGGGAACCACCGTGGGGCAGCCTTGGACCCTCTTGACCCCCCACCCCCAACAAAGACAGCTCTGTGGGTCACACCCTGCTCAGAAACACAGCTGTCTGCTGCCTGGAAATCAAAGAAAAACACCCAGTGCTGGGGGAAGCACTTCTAAGCTCTGATTTCCTCTGTCTCCTTCCTCCCAACTTCCCTCCTCATCCTCTGTGCTCCATTTAACCCCCTGGACTTGACTGTCCCCAGATCTCTGCTTAGTTAGTCCCTTTACCTGCAAATGCTGGCTCCCGCCACCAGCACCTCCAGTCCTGCCTGGGAAATCCTACTTTCAGTGCACTCCCCAAACAGTGGACGTGTGATCCCCTCCCCTCCCTGCCTCCCTTATGAGACACAGTCACTAAAATCAACCTGAAGCCTCACTACTCCCACCAGATGTATAATTCCTGAGCAGGACCTGCAGTGCACCTGACATTTGGTTTTGGGTTTTCATCATTAAGTAATCATTTTCTTCTGTTGCTGCCTCCTCCTTATAATAATAATTTACTGGCAGCAGGATTCGTCATCATGCAGACTGGGAGTTCTCAGTCTGGGTTTAGGGCTGTCGGAGGGGTGACATCTGACTCCTCATTCAACCACAGGAAATCTGCCTTTGTCTTTTTCACCGCTACTTATTGTTCTTGTTCTCACTGTAATTTCACGTTGGGGCTCTGGGAAAGATTTTATTTGGAAAAAAAGCTTTTGCTTTTAAACACTTAAAAACCACAGAGGTAGAGCAACAAATATGTACGCAACCAAATATGTCATTTCAAAGAATGATTTTTGTGCATGTACACTTTTCTTCTTTTAAAATGATTTCCCGGGCATTTTGCTTCTGCTGTCTGGCATCGCCCTCCTCTGGAGGGTGCATTTGCCTCGTCCCTTCCATTAGAACGGGGCTCCTGAGCATCAGGGCTGGGTCCTGGTCATCCCGAAGCCCCGCCAGGTGCCTCCCACACTGTGGTACTCACTTAGCACTTGTGGATGAATGTGAAAGGGAAGGGTGCTCCCTGGGGGCAGTGGGACTGGCCGAGGGTGGATGGGAGAGAAGTTCACGTTCAGAATTTCTCAGCACAACTGGGAATACCAGAGGCTTTCCAAGTAAGCCTTTGTTGGTGGGGCAGGGCCCAGACCCCCTCCTCTTCCCTCCAGGCTAGGGAGGGGCGTGGCTCAGAGAGTGGTGTCCTGGGAGGGGTTTCCTATTGAGCCCCATGATGAAATAGGCCATACTGACCACCCCCATAGGCCGGTGGAGTAGGGTGGATGTCTTCCTCCTCCCAAACTTTTCCCGTGGTCCCCACTGCCACCATCTCAGAATGTCCCACTCCAGAGACTACCTCCATAAAAGTCTTCAAGCCGCATTTTGACTGGAGATAGCTGCAAAGGCTCCTGGGGCTGGTGCCTGCTCCATAAACAAGGCAGCTGCTGTAGATGAAAGTGCTCTGGGCGTGAAATCAGGGAACTCTGATGTGAATTCCCGCTTTACCACCTGAGCTGTGTGACTTTGGGCAAATCACTTCACTTTTCTGATCTGCTGTTTTCTCCACGATACGTGAGGATACACAACTCAGCCACGCAGGATGAGGGCCACTGCAGTCAGAACACATACAGTCAGCTGTTGGAAAGCTTAAATGGTTCCATCTCTCGTCTTTCCTCTTTCCCTATCACGGTAACTTCCCATCTCACTTTTATTTCTTTTCATTTACAAGTAGTAATTGACACCCAGCCCCACCCCTTGTGGAAACTGATCACTTTTCTTCCTTGGCCTCTTTCCCTCTCCCCAGTGTGGTCTCAGAGTCTTAGTCGCTCTCATTGTAAAGTGGAGATACTATTTGGTAACTCACTGGGCTGTGTGGGGACAGGATGATGTGTAGTCTTGGTGACATGTTCGGCGTGTAGTATGTGCTCAATAAAGGTCACTTTATTCAAGGAAGGAAGGAAGGGAACATACCCGGGTTATAGGGCTGCTGGGCTGCAATTCAGCAAAATCTCCAGGGAGGAGGGCGCAGGTGAGCTTCCTCTTGAAGGGCGGCCAAGGTGGGGTGTAGGGACTAGAGAAAGGACCTTTATTCCGCATACCTGCCTGCTCCCCAGCCTCCACCTGCTGAGTCCTGGCAAAGGCCCACCAAGTCCCCCAAGGACGTTTGAATCCGCCACACACTCAGAGGGTCTGTGCCCTTCACCTCACCTGAACATCCTGCCCTTCACTTCACGGAGGCGCACCTGGCAGTGAGATGCGCCCCTCAGCTCTGCTCAGAGGGAGGGACAGCCCTGGCCCCCTCTCTGTGGTCATGGCCACAGGCGGGGACATAGTGAATCAGAACATCACGGGGCATTGGCGATCTGGCCACCACCCTCATTTGCAGGTGACTTAATGGGCACAGACAGGTGACAGGCAAGGCTGAAGGTCCATAGCCCTTCATCACATCCGAGTGCCAGTACTTAGATAGTTCCTTGTTTAATGAGTGTCTCTCTTGCTGACATTCGCTCCTTTACCTATGGCGAGTGAGCTTGGGAGGACGTTCTATTTTCTTAAATGTCCTAAGTCGGGGGACCATGTGAACTATCCTCTGAACCTTTGAGAGTAAAAGGTAGCTTTATTTATAAATACACGGGGACAATAGGTATAAACCAGGCAAACTGGGCCATACACGAGGTGACCTGAGTCCTAAGCTGTAGGCGAAAACCATAGAGATGGGGTGTAGGTGTAGCCACAGCACCACCAAAGCCAACCTCCCTGGCGCCCTGCAGTCAGTACCCTGCTGGCTCACAGGGATAGTGGCAGAGTCAGTAACAGCAGAGACCAAGCGCCTGCCCCTCCCGCCTCCCACTTCCAGGGCTGCCTTTGTGGCAGGATGCAGAGGGATGAGTCTCTCCCACCGGGCAGGCCGTGTGACACATCATGTGCCCTGGGCACGTCCCTGAGCTGCTGCTAACAAATGGCATGAGAACAGCTTCCCTTTGAACGGCAGGACGCTCACGCTGTGCAATTTACAAAGTCCTTTTCGTTTTGCTCCAGCTCATTAAATCTTTATAATAACATTCTCAGGAGTCTGCATCATGATTCCCATTTTATAGGTGAGGAAACCAAGTCTCACAGACATTAGGGTGTCCCAAACCACACAGCTGCTAAGTGGCCGAGTGGGGGGCCTGGGCCGGGTGTGTGCACCCCTCTCTGCAGACGGCCCAGCATACGCGTGAATGCTCTGAACGGGAAGCCGAGTTTAGTGATGGGGGCTATAAATTATTTGCTAAAACCTCAGGCTAAGTACTAGGCATCCTGTGGTTTTGACTAAGTGTAAATGCCTTCCCTCAAGTTGAGGGCTTCTGGAAGCGGGGCTAGCCCAGCCGGGAATTCACTCCGGGACTGGAGAGATGTGTAACTTCACTGTTTGTGAGCTCTTCCTTGGCGTCTGTGATAACCATCAGCTAAAGGTTTGCCTTTCTCTCCCCTGCAAGGGTCCTTTCCAGCCTTTTAGGCTGAGCTTGTCTTGATAACTTAGGCAGGCTTTGGGAAGTGTGACAAGGAAAGGAATTAATGTGGAGGAAGGGCCTACTGTGTGCCGGATATATCACTTCCATTCATTCATTAAATCTCCAACGTGAGCCTAGGAGCCTAGGACGTAATGAAGCTCATGTTTCAAAGAAAGGAGTCATGTTTTAAAGAAAGGTGGTGGCCCAAAGCTACCACCAGGGAAGGGAGGAGCTGGGTCTTGAACTCCTGTGGCTGGTTGCTTTTCTCTTGCCCCTAAGGGCCTGAAGTCCCAGGGGGCAGTTCTCAGAAGCCAGTAGCATCCTGGGCAGAGATTTAAACTGCATTTAATTGAGACAGAAATAGAGACTGTTCCAAGTAATCAGGGACACTTGGGAGCATCAAAATCTGTTTGGAGAATTCCAAGGACAGAGACCGTGGAAAGTTGCTGACAAACAGCTTGAGAATTAAAGGGACTTAGAATTCTGTTAAACTCAACAAACTTTTATTACTGCCTTCTACAGGCCAGGTGTTGTGCCCGGTGCTTCGGGGGCAGCAGAGATGAAGGAGGCAGGTCCCTGCCTTTATGGAGTTGTCTGGATGGGGATGGGAACACTTCTGGCCTCACCACACTGCATGGCTTCATGCTTCAGGGCTGGAGAGTGGAGAGCCCTTTGGTGACAGTCCTGAGACATGTTTGGGAAGCATTGTGTTCTGGACCCTTCTCTTCTATCTCATCCATGTCAATATTCCCAAAGGCTGGAGGAGGAAGGATGCTGGTTTAACATTCTTTAGTCCAGAGTTTCCCAAACTTATTTGACCACGGAGCTCCTTCCTCTCCCCAATGCCCTCCTCCCCTCTTGCCCCTGGTGGGCTATTAACATCCTGAGAATATACCACGGATCACGTTTTGGGGCACGGTGGCCCGGAGCAGCTCCTTGGTGGGACTGGGAGACTAATGAACACATTCTCTTCTTTTAGAATAAACTAGAAGTTTCTCTGTTTAGGGCTATCAGTATTTCTCACTCCTTGCTCTCTTGGATAGAAGGTGTACCTACAAATACTTGGGTTTAGCTTTGGCTGCATTCTTAAAAGGGTGTCTTTTGAAATTGGGGGATTACTCAGGCCCATGAGCCTTTTCACTAAAGGAGCCCCTTGGGTCAGCACATAAGTGTTTGGGGAACATGAGTATAATCACAGTTTTCACAACGTAAGCAAGAGCACAGTTGCCAACTGGGGACTGATGCAGCCTGCAATTTAATAGGGAGAACATTCTGGAAAACAACAGAGGAGGGGTCATTTCCCTGTAGCTTGGGGGCTTTGGTGGACGGGGCTCTGCTTTCATCTGTACTGAGGTCATCCTGCTGCTGGCCAGACGCCAGGCATTTGTTTGCAGGATGAAAATGAGTGGGCAACTGTTTCCAACACGTTGACATCCAAGCCTTGGCCTTATGCCACTGGCCTCTTCACGAGGTGACACGTAGCAGAGCTGTTTATCCAGCAGAGTCTGTGCAGAGAAGTGACTTAGATCCCCAGAGCTGTAACAAAATTAAATGCCTCCATGGGTGTGGTGACATTTTTCCTTGGTTGGGAAATAGGCTGGCACCGTGATTAAGAGAATGTTCTCCAATGTCGTACAGGCCCGGCCCTGGCTGGGGCCTGTCATGCGATCTTTCTGAGCCTTGGATTCTTCTGTCAAACAGGGATAATTCCTACCCTGGAATGTCTAGTGCTTGATGAATTTGAAGGCCCCCCTGGGGTCTGCCATTATGATTGGATTGTCAACAGGAGAGAATATGAATGAACATGATTTGTAAACTGTAAAGCACTATACAAATGGAAAGGGTTATAGCTCAACTTTATGGAGTGCTCACTATTTACCAGGGTCTGTTCTAAATGAGTCACATGCATCATGTAAGCCTCACAACAACCCTATGAGATAGGATACTATGACTCTCCCCATTTCACAGATGAGGATACTGAGACCCTGAGAGGTTAGAAACTAGCTTAACGTTACATGCAATGGAACTGGGATTCCCACCCAGGCCTGCCTCTGCAGAGTCCCAGACTTCACTTCCTGAATCTTTGCTAGGGCAGACGTGCTCTCCTACGGGGGAGACGGGGGACCTGAACATTCTGTGGGAGTGCACAGGGTTCTGAGGGTTCCACATTCTTTCCTGGGGTCTGGTGCCTCCAGAGCTAGGAGTGGTGAAGGAGGAGGGAGGAGCCTTCTCACTGTGGCCACTGTAGGTGATAGTACTTCCCTGTCTCCTGGTGATGAGGTGGGAGTCAGAATAAAGGCACTGCTGCTGAGAGACTACTAGGAGCAGGAACATTTATCAAGCCGTCTGCCTCACTTCATCCTTACAGCTACTACGAGGGAGGGACAGCTGAGCACCTCATTTCATAGCTGGAGAAACTGCCTGGAGGCAGGCAGCTAGTAAGCTGCAGAGCTGAGATCCCCACCTGCCTCTCGGGCCTGTGCGTTTAACCAGCTTCTATATAATCTGGCTTTTCAGACCCAGTCGAAGGGCCAAAGGAGAAAGACATAGGCCAGTTCCTCGGCCAGGCCTGGAGAGAACCAACCGGGTCTTCACATGTTTACGTTTTATTCATCATCACGATGAAGGTAGGTCTTACTGTCCTGTGTTTACAGGTGAGCACATACAGTCTGCGAGCATTTAGGGACCTATCCAAGGCTGCTCAGATAGGAGGGGGAGCCAGGCCTGCCTGGCTCCAAAGCCCACCTTCTCCCTCCACAGCCTGTCACCCTTAGGGCCCTCAGCTCTCGGAGGCTCTGATTCCGTTAAAGACCCAGCATGCTGTCCTTCTCAGTGGGGGTCCCGGGGGGCGGGGGCCAGGCCCCTCTCACATCTACTTTATGCCTTTTTCCTCAGCAGCCAAGACCTAAGGGCAGGTGGTAACAATAGTGGGTAACCTATTTTTAGGGAGAAATGTGTTGATGGGGTAAACCAAATCATCTGCCTTCCTCCCATGATGGCCACCCCACAAGTCTCAGCAGAGAATTTAGGTTTCTCTTTCCTCTTGTCCGCTGAACATTTTCTGCCCCAGAATCACATGCCCTCACTAGTACCTTGTAGCGACACTGAAGGCAGCAGGCCCAGGTCCTCACAGCAGCAATCAGGGCACAGATCTGAGGCGTGGCTGGAAGAGCCAGGCTGCAGAGTTGCTGTGCTGGGAAGAGCTGAGGGAGTGAGGGAGAGGCTCGCACAGGCTGCGCCTGGGCAAAGGGGGAGAAGCAGGGAGAAGGCGTTCATTTGCCCCCTGGTTCCTTTCACTGTGTTATTAAACACCTACCACGTGACAGGCACTGTAGTTGGTGCTGGGGTTTAGAACAGAGGCTTTGGAGCCTGTCGGGCTGAATTCAAATTCCAGCTCCATCCCTGGGCCCATCATTTAACTTCTCTGTGCATGAGCATCCTTATCTGCAAAGCGAAGACTTTGGAGCACCCAGCTCACTGAGCTGGAATGAGGATTAGATGAGGTTATGTACATTACATACTTAGACAGTGCGTGACACATAGGCAGAGCTGAATAAATGGTGGCTAGTAGTGCTATTATTATCATCTCTGTCCTTGGGAGTTCAGTCTGGTGAGACACAGACATTAAAAGAAACAGGTAATTTCCTAATGACTTGCGCCAGGAAGTGACGCAGTGTTACACCAAGTAGTGATGTCAGAACCCCTGAGGCCATCTTCGGGGCTTTGCTCTGGAGGTGGATCTGGCTGCAACCTTCCCTCCATGCTGAGCCCGTGCGGCGTGGCGACTCCAGGACCGGGCATCTCACCATTTTATCCCTGCTCAGTTTCATCTTCTGAAAGGATAGGGATCGGAAAGAGTTGTGGAGGCTTCTTTACAATTCTACCCTGCAGACAAGAGACAATGAGATGGAAAATCCAAATGGCCAAAATGAATATACAAGAGCAAGAAGTTTAACTGCCTGATGACAGACAGCACATGAAATCATAATCCCCTGGCAGATGAGAAGTGTTTCAGAAGTGATAAGGCAGAAAGGGATTAGTGGGGTGACGTTGGGGACCTTCACTCCCCAGCCTGATGGGATTTCTCTGGGGTTGGGGTCTGGGCAGCCGTCTAGACTGGCAGGGGCTTCATCTTTCTGTTTTGCTGCACCTGGAAGGTTCACCCAGAGGTGGAACTCTGCTCTCAAGTTATCTGCTTTATTATATTCACGATCTTAAGGACAATATTTCCTCAGGGGCAGAGGAGACAAAACTTGTCCCCTAGAAATTCTCAGCTTTAATCAGACCTGTGATAATGTTAGTCTCCAATCCTGATTGTAGAAAATAAATAATTCTAAGTCTTTTCTTTATTGTTAAGTTTGTACCCAAAAGAGCATCTCCAGGAGCTAGCTTTTAAAAATGTAATTATTATTATTATTATTATTATTTTAATTAAATTTATTGGGGTGACATTGGTTAATACAATTATATAGGTTTCAAGTGTATATTTCTATAATACATCATCCATGTATTGCATTGTGTATTCACCACACAAAGTCAAGTCTCCTTCTGTCACCATATATTTGGCTCCCTTTACCCTTTTCTACCTCCCCCCACCCCCTTTCCCTCTAGTAACCACTATATGTCTATGCGTTTGTCTGTGTCTATGAGTTTTTGTTTGTTTATCTTGTTCATTTGTCACTTTCAGTTTTATGTCCCACATATAAATGAAGTTATATGGTTCTTGGCTTTTTCCGTCTGACTTATTTTGCTTAGCATGATAATCTCAAGATCCATCCATGTCACAAATGGCAGTATTTCATTTTTTCTTACAGTCGAGTAATATTCCATTGTATATATGTACCACCTCTTCTTTATCCAATCATCTATTGGAGGACACTTAGGTTGTTTCCATGTCGTGGCCACCGAAAATAATTCTGCAGTGAACACAAGAGTACATATATCTTTACAGATAAATGTTTTCAGAATTTTTGGGTGAATACCCAGAAGAGGGGTTGCAAATTCATACGGTAATTCTAAATTTTTTGAGGAACCTCCATACTGTTTTCCATAGTGGCTGTACCAACTTACATTCCCACCAGCAGTACATGAGGGTTCTGTTTTCTCCACAACATCTCCAACATTTATTTAAAAAAAAATAATTTTTTTATTATTTTGGAACAGATCGTAGTCTACTCAGATATGGAAAATCTACTTCCTTCTAGGAGGTCAGGTATGCTGGTGTTCAGATGAGATAGGACTGAAGCAAAATGCAGCAATGAGGGCTGCTGCTGGGAGGGCTGTTTATTCTGGGGTGGCTGCGATAGGGTCCAGGCAGGATTTGGAAGCTACAATAAGAGATTGTGGGCAACAGTGGGACAAAGGAGCAGACTGAGGAGGGATACATATGGGTGAATAGCATCACGCCTGCCCATGAGACTTCCCACCACAGTGATCTTGTCTTGGTTGTTGCGGGTTGAATGGTGCCCCCTCCCCTGAAAGATATGTCCCCATCTTCATCCCCAGAACCTACGAATGGGATCTTATTAGGAAACTGGTCTTTGTCAATGTGATCAAGTTAAGGCTCTTGAGGTGAAATCATTCCTGGGTTACCTGGGCGGGTCCTAAATCCTTATAAGAGATAGACGACAAGAGGGCCATGTGAAGACAGAAGTAGAGATTGGAGTCATGCAACCACAGGCCAAGGAATGCTTGCAACCAGGAGAAACTGGAAGAGGCTTCTGCCCTGGAGCCTTTGGAGGGAATGCAGCTCTGCTCACACCTTGATTTTGATCCAGAGATAATTAATTTTGGACTTCTGGCCTCCAGAACTGTGAGAGAAAAAATTGCTGTTGTTTGAAGACCCCAGGTGTGTGGTAATGAGTCATGGCAGCTCCAGGAAATGGACGTGGTGGGTATAGAACGAAATGGTGAGGACATTGATTGAAGACAAGAATCCACGAAGACTGTGACTCTCAAGCAGAGAGGACCTTCAGAGGCAGTGGGCCCAGGAGGGTGGTGGCTGCTGTGGGAAAGAAGGGAATAGAGATCAAAAGCCTCTCTCCGCTTCCTCAGGCCGCGCAAGCTCAGAGATCCTGGATGGGGACCTCTCCTGGGCGACATGGATGGTCAGGTGGTGATTTTCCTTTGATTCCTGCTTCTCCATCCTTCCAGTTATGTCCACCTGGCTTATCATGGTCACAAGGAAGAGATTTGCCCAGGTGACTGAAGGATGCATGAGAATATGAGGTGGCAGGGACATTAGCCCTGCAGTAGCCAACTCACACTGGAATTTAGTGCTTCAACCCGAGGTCTCAGCCACTCCAGGGCTTCAGGACAGTGCTGGGGCCCCCTGAGTCCTGGGGCATCTCTAGTAGCAGAGTCCATGTCTGGGCAGCTGGAAGGGGCTTTCTCTCTGTCATGGGCTGGGCTGGATTTCTGCTCAAACCTGCTCCATCTTCTCACCCCAGTCCTTGTTTTCTTCTCAACGCTTTGGTATCTGCTGCTCCTGATTGCTGGGTGCCTCCAGAGAGAACAGAATGAACGAACAAGCAGCACACAAATACGAAAGCGAAATCGTGCACACAGCCAGTCTCAACTTGGAAGCTATTTTATTTTCTTCTCCTAGGACATGTGTGTTAGTGGTTGTAATATTATATTGCACACATTAATATAGTCATATTTTCTGCTAGTAAAATTGTTGCTGGCTCATATAATGATATTAAATATATCAGTATTTCATGGTATTCCGCAAAAAGCCCCATAACTTCCAGGTGCTCAGCCACATGGACAAGTTTGAGAACCACTGATCTATAATACAGGGTAAAATCATTGCACAATAGGTAAGCAGGATGTTTGAAAGAAACCATTTGTCACTAATCCATCAGCAATCTGGGAGGTAGAAACTGTATCCGGACACAGGCAAACTGATAAATGTTAACTTCTCTAAATTTTTCAAAAAGTGTTTGATTAGATTTCAAATCTAATAGGATTGATAGGAAACACTCTTGACAAGCTCTTTTGGCCTCAGAGTGAAAGCAGAAAGGCAGCCTCATTACTGCCCGAGCCAAACTTAGCCTCGTGACGTCTACGCCACACTTTGTTTTGTCTGCGCGCTGCATGTGCAAAAGCCGCATCACAGATGTTGGCTCCGGCTCCAGAGGCCATGCACCCCACCTCTCAATCAGTTGACTCAGGAAGCATCCTTGGGAGAAGGGAATATCCTGAGGTCAGTGCCATTGTCCCCCTGACCTGAATTACATCCTGCTGAGCGATCAAACCAAACCCAGAAAAGGGACCTAGAGGCCCTGAAAACTCTACATTATTTACAGGAAGACATTCTGCAGAGGCCAAGAAGCCTCGTCATTGATTGGCCTCCTGCCAGAAAACATTGTTCTGCCTCTGCACTCAGCAATGGACCAGCCACAGTGGAGTATGGCATGCATCTTGGTCACTGGACACCCCCAAATCAGAGACAGTTCAGAGAAGTTTCCAGAAGGCCAAGGGGGTATGATTTGGGATGAGAAGCCAAAGACATCAAAAGAATGATTATAGGGGCCGGCCCAGTGGCTCAGGCTGTTAAAGCTCCGTGCTCCTAACTCCGAAGGCTGCCCGTTCAATTCCCACATGGGCCAGTGGGCTCTCAACCACAAGGTTTCCAGTTTGATTCCTTGATTCCTGTAAGGGATGGTGAGCAGTGCTCCCTGCAACTAGCAACGGCAACTGGACCTGGAGCTGAGCTGCGCCCTCCACAACTAAGATTGAAAGGACAACAACTTGACTTAGAAAAAAGTCCAGGAAGTACACACCGTTCCCCAATAAAGTCCTGTTCCCCTTCCCCAATAAAATCTTTAAAAAAAAAAAAAAAGAATAATTATACAAACAATAATAAAATTATATTAATAATAATATCACAAACAAACAAGGGACACATTTTAGACCTGTAAAAGGGGACTTCAAATCAATCAATCAATCAAACAAACCAGCAAAATTCTTTTGTGAAGTGGATCATATTATTTTAAAGCATGTACACAAAACAGCTAGAGAAAAGAAAAAGATTTAGTAAAATTTGTCTTTGATGGATTCACAACTGGCTTTTAAAGAAAACTATGAGTTTAGGGGCATGTTGTTCATTCAGTAATAATATATTCAGCCTCTACCATGTGTCAGGTCCTGTACTAGGCCCCGGGGAAACAGCCATGCCCAGGACAGACACTGTCTGCCTTTTGAGAAATGAACTCTTTGGTGGGTAAATAAATCCAGGAAGAAAAGTGGTAATCACAGCATCAGGTGTGATGACGGGAAGGGCTGATGGAAACCCAGCACTCGAACAGGGGGGCCTCACCCCCAGACCGGGGGAGTAGGGGCAGGAGTGGACATCACTGCAGTCACAGGTAGAGATGTAACCCTGGCTGACCGAGCCCCAAGGAGCATTTCTCACCCTGGGCCATACCTTGCCCCTTGGAGGGGAGCTACCAGGAGCACAAATGGTTTTGAAAGCATTTTAATGAGTGGGCCCATTCATCACGCAGCTGCTGCAGCCCCAGAAGCTCAGCCAGCAGGAGCATGGTGGAGTCTACCCTATTATAAATATTTGATCTTCTAAAACGGTATTACCGTAAATATTATTTGCTGCCCTGAAAAGTTTCATGCTCGTAGTTTTAATTTCCCACATCAGGAGTCTAATGAAGAGGATTTCAAAGTGTCTCTCCTGGGGAGGGTTTACTGGCAGGTTCCAGGCCAGGCCGGGGGTGGGGGGCAGGGGCGGGGGTGGGGTGGTAAATTCGGTGAGGGAGCCCCGGCAGGGCAGGAGTGGAGGCGCTGCAGGTGTAGATGGAGAAGGTGTGCTGGGGGCCATTGTGGGGTCCCAGGAAAGTGGGGGAGGTGGCAGTTCATGCAGGCTCTCAGAGAGCGGGTACAGCAGTGGGGTGGGGAGCATGGTTCTGGGGCCAGCTCTGCTTCTGCTTCACTGGGGCCCTCAGGAGCTGTCAGCCCTGCTCCTTTCCCTGTGAGCCCATGTTGCTGCTGCTCCCCGACACCCCATGACCTTCAGGTTAGAAGCCAGCCCCTCAGCGTGGCCCCAAGCGCCTCCGTGAGCTCACCTTATCGTCTCCTCATCCAGACCTCCTCACAGCCGGTCACAGCCCCGGGCCCGGCCGGCCAGTCAGCTGCAGTTGCCATCGCTGCCACATCATCGCCTTATCCTGCTTTCCTTCCCCAGCGGCTCCCTCCCCTGGAGCGCTGCTCTCGCGGCCTCGTGGCCGGCTCATCCCTTCCAGTCATCATGCGTTCACTGCTCCTGCCTCCTCCGTGAAGCCTCCTGGACGCTCAGGCTCACCTGCTCCTTCCTCAGGCCGCCAGACCCCATCCCTGTGAGGAGCTGGAGGACGGCCTGCTCTCCTCTCAGCTGTGAGCCCCTGCAGGATGGAGGCGCGCTCATCTTTCTCTCTCCAGGGCGAGTGTTTGGTTCACGGTGTTTAGCAGATGTTGAACGACGGGGTGAATGGCACAGATATTGTCAACTGCTGACGGCTTTTCATATCCGATGTGCTCTGTGTCCCTTCAAATGGCTTGGGCACATTATGATGCTTCTAAGAGGCTCAGAGAGCTCAAGTGGCTTGACCGGAGTCATAGCCAGCAAGTTAGGGGCATGAGTGCAGCCGTGGCGCCTCTACGGTGGGCCGTGGGGTAACTCGGAGTGATTATTGAGTATCCTGGGCTCTGGATCACCTGAGGGCTGGTCAGGGCACCTCTTTCTCGCTCTGGCTGATTAAGAGTTGAGGCCTCCTGCAGAACCGCAGTCCAGGGCCTCCTGCGGTTCCAAGGCACCGTGGGGTGCGGTGTGAGTGGAGGGGCTCTTCTTGGAGCTGGGAGCCACCAAGGGCTCCCAGTCATTGGACCCTGGAACCTGAACCCCTTGAACTTCCTTGAGCTTCCTGAGGCTTTCTTTTTCAAGTGTTTACAACCCCATTTACAGAAGCGGAAACTGAGGCACAGAGAAATTCTGTCACTGGCTCAAGGTCACACAGCTGGTAAGTGGCAGAACTTGGCAAAGAACCCCAGCTCTTAACCACTCTTGTTTCCCTGGATCTTTGGCACAGAAATCATGCCAGGGCCTAAAACAAATCCAGCCCCCAGGGTGGCTGCTGCTGATGATTTAAAGGGCCCAGCAATGCTTAATCTTGCTGCCGGGCTCCCTCATTTTAGCAGATGTTAAGATTTAAGAGCTCATAAAACTGAGCTATCACAGTGTCCTGCCAAGAGCTCTGCAGGGGGCTCTCTGCCCTGGGCTGCACCAGGCCTGGGGGGACATTCTTGTCCCAAGTCACCCTGGGAGAGGTCTGCAGCTATGAAAGCTGCCAGGCCTCTCAAGCCCTGCAGAAGCCCCTCAGGCTGTTTGTGTCCTTGCGAGGGCCAGACAGACATGCGGGGTGGCTGTGCAGTGACTGGCGGAATGCGTCAGTTCTTCAGGATTCTGGCGGCGGCAGCAGCAGCAGCAGCAGCAGCAGCAGCAGCAGCGCTGGCTGGGCATCAGGATTCAGCCTGGTCACAAAAGCAAACGAGCATGGACGGGTGACCCGCACAAGGACCATCATGCTATGGCCACATCAAACCAGAAGCTGCTGGTGCCATGGAAGCAGCTCTGTGGCCACCAGCAGCCCTACTCCTAATCTGCCCCAGTGGTGCTTTGCTTGGGGTTGGAACCCCCTTCCAAAGTCGAGGGCTCATGTCACCAACATGTATATTCTCCAGCAATGTCTCCGACACCTAGTGTGGTCCTGTCCTCTGGTACATATCCAATCAGTGTGTATTGGGTGGAAGGATGGCTGGGTGAATGGGAGGATGCATGCAAAGAAGGAAGGAAGGGGTAAGCCAATTATAAAAATGTCCCCAGTTCTTCATATGTCCCTATATCTGCACCTTTTGCAATGTGACTTTTCAGGTCCTCATTTGAAGAGGTGGAGGTTTTTCCTTCCCAGTCCCCTAAATCTGGGCTGGCCTTGTGACTTGGCTTGGCCAATGGAATGCAGTGGAAGTGACATCATGCCAGTCCCAAGCCAAGGCCTCAAGACATCTTGGGAACTTCTGTGTTTTCTCTTGGAACTCTGTGGAGCTACCAAGTGAATAAGCATAAACTGGCTTGCTGGATGATGAAAGACATGGCCCAGTCACCCCATCACCCCAGCCTCCGACCAGCCTCCAGACATGTGTGACGGGCCTCCAGCTGACCCACCAGCTTATCGCAGACACAAGATCACGCCCAGTCAAGGTCAGCCAAGCCTGGTTTAGATCAGCCCAGCTGACCAATAGTCTTGTGATAAATGAATGCCTGTTGCTTTTAAGCCATTTAGCCATGGAGTGGCTGGTTATGCAGTGATAGCTGATCTGGTGTCGAAACCGTGGGAAATGATGCCTTTAGTTTCAGCATAGTCCCAACTTCTCACCTTCCTTTTCCTTTTTATGCTATGCTCTCATCTCCTGTCACACCCTTGTCAGGGCCTACCATGTTTGGACGTTCTTCTAAGTCTGTGTCTAAGATGCTGGGCAAGCTCCTTCAGTTCAGTTCAGTCAACAACTTTTATGGAGCTCCTGCAGCATACAAGACAATCATTCCAGTAACTATGGAGACAGAGAAAAACAACCTATGGTGCTTGCCTTCCCTAAGCTTTTAGTAGCCATAATAATAGCAATAACAATAACTGGTATTTGCATAGTACCTGACAATGTGCAAAGAACTTTCACATGCATCGCGTTCAAGCTTACAATTGGGGGGTGACACAGCAGCAGGTTGGCTGCAGTTCAGCTATTGGTTAGTGCCTGCTGCCTATGCAGCACTGTGATAGATGCTGGTGAAAGAGAAATACATGACACAGGTTCAGAGTACAAACTCAAACTTCTCCAAGCGCTGGAGTGATTGAGTCTCCCTCACCCTTCACATGCAGCCCTGCTGGTAGAGGAATGGAGATGCTATGCCAAAGCCTTCAAGGAATAAAAGTAGAGTTCCACTTTTAGGTTCAAAGAATCGATTTTGTAAGAGCAGGTGAGGGGAGCCATGGCACAGCATCAGTCCCCGTGAAGAGGATATGAAGAGGTTTTAGTTGCCAAAGCTACAACTGAAAAGCCAATGCAAGTTGTAGATTACAGGACGAATCTAAATTCATTATGTGGTCATGGCTCGTCAGATCACATCCAGGAGAAGGCAGTCCAGGCGGGCTCTACATTCTGAGGAGCATGTTAATAGACCAGGCTGTGGTCAGAGGGAAATGACTGGGGTGGAGACAGCAGGAAAGGGGGAGTGGAATGAATGACTGAGGGAGTTTGCACTATTTAGGCTGGAGAAGAGAGGGCTAAGGAAAGATGGGAGGGCAGATTCGAATGTTTGAAAAGCTTGTTGTGTTCAAAAGAGCCGGTTGTTTCCATTGTTGTCCAAGAGGATGCAAGGTGAGGAAATGTAAAGGGACAAATTTCAGTTCAAATGCAGAAATAACTGCCTAACGTCTTGAGCGCCTGCCTATCAGTAGGCCAGGCTCTTCCTCTGTGGGGATCTGCAGATTCCTTGACTAATGGTTGCTAGAAAAGGGATTTCTGGGCATGGTATGAGTTTGGGTTCACTGACTTCTAGGGTTCCTTCCACCTCTGAGTTCCTGTGAAGGGCTCTGTAGAGTGGCTTCTAAGCCCCCAGGATTCTACAATGCTCTTTTATCAAGACAGATAAAAGGAAGGTCAATATGGAACAATGCATCCATCAGCTTGTCGGAGAACATTTGAAAAACAGTCTGTGCCAGGATCACGTTCATTATCCTTTCTATAGTGACCTATATAAATATTTTATCTATACATAACAGTTCATATGTACAAGTTATGTAAATATTGCCTGTAATTTATATAACTATATGACATGTATAGACATGTGATGTGTAATTGACAATGCTTCTCTGAAGAGGTGGGAGCAAAAGCCTGAGCCCCTCTTTTCATTATGATGACTCCCAATTAAAGGGTGCAAGAAAGTATGAAGCTACTGTGTTACCCAGAGGGAGCTGGAGAGGAAGGCAGATAAGGGAGGGTACTAACAAGAAACACCGTCAAAGGAGTGGTGGAACAGCAACGCTGCAGTGAACGTAGGAGTGCCTGTATCTTTCCCACGTAGTGTTTTGGATTTCTTTGGATAAATACCCAGAAGTAGAATTGCTGAGTCATATGGTAGTTCTGTTTTTTAATTTTTGAAGGAACCTTCATGCTGTTTTCCAAAGTGGCTACACCAGTCTGCAATCCCACCAACAGTGCGTGAGGGTTCCCTTTTCTCCACATCCTTGCCAATACTTGTTGTTGGTTGATTTATTGATGATAGCCATTTTGACAGGTGTGAGGTGATATCTCATTGTGGTTTCAATTTGCATTTCTCTGATGATTAGTGACATTGAGCATCTTTTCACATGTCTGTTTGGCCATCTGTATGTCTTCTTTGGGGAAATGTCTGTTTAGGTCTTCTGCCTATTTTTGCATTCGGATTGTTTGTTTTGTGGTGTTAAGTTGTAAGGATTTGTTATCTATTTTGGATATTAACCCTTTATCCGGTTATCATTGACAAATATCTTTTCCCATTCAGTAGGTTGTCTTTTCATTTTGTTAATGGTTTCCTTCACTGTGAAAAAAAAAATAATTTGATATAGTCCCATAGGTTTATTTTTTCTTTTGTTTCCCTTGCCCGAGGAGACATATCCAAAAATATATTGCTAAGAGCGATGTCAAAGAATTTACTGCCTATGTTTTCTTCTAAGAGTTTTATAGTTTCAGGGCTTACATTTAAGTCTGTAATCTATTAATTACAGCAGTGTTTACAATAGCCAAGATGTGGAGGCAACCTAAGTGTCTTATAGAAACACAAATGGATAAAGAAAGTGTGGTATATATTTATGATATATGAGGTCAGACAATTAAGTTTGCGAACTCATCCTAGAAAGTGCTACAAAGCTCATTGCTGAATGTCATTATGGTCACCTTCAAAGCACTCCCCTTGGGAAGCTGTGCACCAACACCAGCGCCTAGTCCACCCTTCAAAGCAATTTTGGAACTCTTTTTCTGGAATGGCCATCAGAGCTGTCATCGTATTACCCTTGATGTCCTGAATGTCATCAAAATGTCTTCTTTCAATATTTCCTTTATCTTTGGGTAAAGATCAGGTGAGTAGAGAGGGTGTTCCAATACAGTTATTTGTTTACTGGCTAAAAACTCCCTCACAGACAGTGCCGTGTGAGCTGGTGCATTGCTGTGATGTAAGAGCCGTGAATTGCTGGTGAACGGTTCAGGTTATCTAACTTTTTCACACAACATTTTCAGCAGTTCCAAATAGTAAACTTGATTAACTGTTTGTCCAGTTGGCACAAATTCATAATGAATAGTCCCTCTGGTATCAAAAAAGGTTAGCAACATCATTGCAAAGTTGCAACAAGTTCCTGAACTTAATTGTCAGACCTCGCGTGCGCGCGTGTGTATATGTATATATACACACATACACATATATGTACACACACATACACACACACAGTGAAATATTACTCAACCATAAAAAAGAATTAAATCTTGCCATTAAGCGATAACATGGATGGCCCTAGATGTTGTTATGCTAAGTGAAATAAGTAAAACAAAGAAAGATAAATACCATATGATTTCATTTATAAGTGGAATCTAAAAAACAAGAATAATAAGATAAAAGAGAACAAACTCATAGATACAGAGAACAAATTGATGGTTGCCAGATGGAAGGGGGGCTGGGAGAAGTGTGAAAAAGGAGAAAAGGATTAAGGTACAAACTGCCAGTTATAATAATAGTCTTGGGGATGTAAAGTGCAACATAGGGAATATGCTCAATAATATTATAGTGACTGTATGATGTCATATGGATAATAGATTTCTTTTTTTATTTTTATTTTATTTTATATTTACCATACTATATGTTTTAATCATATTTTTTTAGACATTTATCATTTATATCCCTCACTCAGTGATAATCCCCCTCCCCCATCCACTACCCCTCTGACATCGCACACAGCCATTACATTTCCACTGTCTCTATTCCTAATGCTGTACTCTGCTTCTTGTAACTATATGTATATATATATAAACTTGTAGTTGACATTCATTATTGTTCGGCTTCAGCTCCAGGTGTACAGTGCAGAGATCAGGCATCTACATCATCCCTGAGGTGGTCTCCCTAATGGGACAAGTATCCATCGGATACCCTACAAAATCTTTACAACATTATTGATTACATTCCCCCACTTGACTTTCATTTTCTTGGGGTGTTCATTTCGTAAGGTATATAAATGTCTAATCACTATGTTGTACACCTGAAGCTAATATAATATTGTATGTCAATTATAATCAAAAAGTAGAAAACTGTTTTAGAAAAGAATAACAGTGCTGCAGCATGGAGCCCAGGCAGCTGGGGGAAGGGACGCAAAGGTACATTGTTCACTGGCTCAGGGTGTGTTGCTTTGGCATGATGTTGACGATAATAGTAATAATAGTTAACATTTATTGAGCACTTGCTACAGGCCAGGGACTGTGCTTTATAAACATCATCTAATTTAAACCTTACAACAATCCAGTGCTTGTAAGATAACAATCCAGATCTTGTTATCTTTAGTTTACAGGAGAGTAATTACAGCACAGAGAGCTTAAGTAATTTATCCAAGGTCACACAGCCAGGAAGTGGCAGAGGTGCATTTGAACCTAGATCATCTCTCTAGAGCCTGCACTTTCAGCCTCTTGCAGTCACATCTTATTTGTCTGTCTTGGTAGTGCTCATGGAGGGCCGTCTGTCGGTCTTTCAGCCATCCACAGTCCCTAGGGTGAGGGGATGGCATCAAAATACATTTCAATAGTGCTGAGTGATCTCACCACCTCAGTATATTGATTCCTCATCCAGAATGAGACAGGCTAGAAAGATGAGTTCTGCCTGGTGGCATAAATTCGCTCTGTGTCCTTGGGGTTTTGTCTCACCTTGCCACCCCCTTGCCATTCAGGTGGCGGGCCTGCCTGTAGCAGAGCTGTTGATTCAGAGCAATTCATGACCAGCACATGGCAAAAGCCGGGACAATAGCTTCCACGCTGAGCCTGGACAAATGGCAGAGCAGAGCAGAGGGCAGCGTAATTTACAAGGAATCTTAGCAACCAAGCAATAGGCAATAAACCAGAAAATCACGGAGGAAACTCAGCAGAGCATGAGCTAAACGAATTGCAGGATTTGTGAACCAATTTACACCCATCAGAGAAGGGGTGAAAAAGGCTCTCACCTCTGGCAGACCTGTGGAAGGGCAGTGAGGACACCTTGCTGGGGGCAGCTGAGTGGTGGCCTCTGGGGACATTGCTGAGCAGATCTTGGGCTTCCCTTCTGAGAAGGATCTGAGTATGTTAAGGGCCCACTGTTGAGGGATGGATGTCAGGTGTGAGGGTTAAAAGTGTGAATGGAGTGACCCTCTCTTTTCCTCACTCTGAGGAGGAAATCGATTAAAGGTGGACAAAGTGTTCTCAACCAGAAACAGAGCCCAACTTTGGTCCTTATTCCAAGGAGTAAGTCTCTGAGGAAGTGAGCTCCATCTCTTGGGTGACGCACCTCATTATGGGGTCAGAAGCAGACTCGAGAGGACGTGGAAAATAAGCAAAGGAGGGACGAGCCCCTTCTTTTCAGGATGACATTGGCACATGTCTGCTTAGAAACACATTTCCATCCTGAGACTGCTGGGAGGAGCAAATGCACCTGTCCCTGGGTTTGTGGAGTGGGGAGGGGACAGGTTTTCATGACATCAATGTACTCACTCTAGTTAAACAAAAGTTCTGCAAGAACGCCTACGGAAAATGTGCCACCGTCAATGGCGCAGGGTGTCTCGTTCATGGTAGTCTGGCATGTTCGTATCTCAGTTCAATGAATTAGATACTAATAGTACTAAATGCACAAGACGCAGAATTAGCGTTAAGGGATATATTCTCAAGTTAAACACAAAGACTTTTAATAAGCCTTAATAAGGAGACCAACGTGCTCCCCCAGTGGTATAATTCTTGCTGACACTGCTGGGAAGTGATGAGTGAGATACTGCACTGTAGAGAAATGGGCCTCAGTTTCCCCATCTGTAACCAACGTTTTCTAGGGCCGTATCTAGCTCTGCTTTGCTGTGGTGATTCTCAGCAGCAGTAGGGGCTCAGGCCTTGCTTTGGGAGACCAAATATTATCCAAATTTCCCACAAGCCACGTGGAGCTCCTCCCCGAAGCTTCTGGAAAGCCTGCCCATTATTCTCCTACCCCTGGTTCTCCAGGCTCCACCGGACACAGGATGGCTCCCCAGGGCCTCTTTACTGCGCATCAGGACACAGCACAGGGGTCTTATACAGGACCTACACAGGCTCCTGCCACAATTCCTGCCTAGGAGACCACCTGCAATTGGTGAGAGGGATTGCAGTGGGGAGCGGAGGGTGAGAAGGCGAGGATGGCAGCTACCCAAATCCAGGACCCAGCCCTTCACCCAGCTTTCTGGCCCTGAGCATGACTGAGATTGCTTGTCTGCCCACCTAGTTGGTGGGACACAGAGTGATTCACACAATTTAGGCAAACGAAAGGATGACAACATGATGTGGGCTCTGGAGTTAGATGCAGGTGAGTTTGAGTTCTCCCTCCACATGGCTATGAGACTGGGGCAAGTAACCGTCCTTTGAGTGCATCAGCCTCCTTGTGTGTACAGCAAAGATAACACCTGCCACATAAGTCTGAGGAGTATCTGAAATAACATACCCAAGGTTCAGGGACTAAGATGTCCACATTCTATACCTACTCATCATCAGGACGTCCTAGAGATTCTAGCCCTGAGGGATAAGCAAGAGGCCCAGGACTCTGACTTGAGTTGGGATCATTGAGACAGGCTGAGAATACACATAGTAGTGAAGGCTGATTTCCAGGAGACTTGGAAACCAACTGAATGGTCAGAAGAATCGAGGCCAGTGGGATACAATCAAGAACAAGAACCAGATCTTCCTGGAAGGATCTGTCATGAAGTGTATCAGTCAGCTTTTGCTGTGTAACAAACAGCCATGACCTCTCAGTGGCATACAGCATTTGCTCATCTGGGGAAGCTCTGCTTCATATGGGCCCCAGGCTGAAGGAAACTCTTCTCATGGCTACAGCACAGGGAGCAAGTGGAAGCTCACCACGCCGCTTAAGGCCTAGGCTTGCAACTGATACACTGTCACTCTGCCCCATTCTATTGACCAAAGCAAGTCACAGAGCCAAGCCTAAGGTCAAGAAGTGGGGAACTGCACGCTACCCATGCTGAGACCATGGCAAGGATGTAGATGCAGAGAGAAGTGAAGAGCTGTGGTCTCTAATTTCATTTACCACTTAAAGAGTGGCCCTGATGGTGGTGGGAGGGGACTTAGGAAACAGAGAGACCACCAAGGTGACATACACCAAAGTGAGTAGACACACATCAAAGGAGGTCCATGATGGGGTGTAAGGGGTAAATAAAAGTTAAGGGACAGAACTGGCTCAGGCAGAAACAATAGCGTCCCCTCCCCTGGGTCCCTGGGCACCGCTAAGAAGCCCCCTTTCCATTTTGCTTTATCAGTCACCAAGTGAGGTGGCATGAAAGTGGAGTGGCTGTCATCTTTGCATGGAAATAACCTACTGTTATATCAGTAAGAGGCTGTATTTGATCAGAGAGGCTCTTACCAGGATTTAGTTATATAGGAAAATGACTAAGTGACACCAATATATAGCTATTCATTCCTAAAAAATCCCATTCTTCTCAGTCAGGCATAATGCACCCAAACTGCTTCTGATAATAGCTGTATGGGCGCAGTTGCCTGGAAATACCAAGAAGGAATATGGAATTAATGAAGGGAATTATTAATTATGAAGGCAGATAGGACTTTAAATAGATGGTCTAGGGGTCCAGATTACCGTCTATTTATTTATGATTTGTGTTCCTCCTAACTTCCAAACAAATTTGAGATAACTGACAATTAAAAATAGAGGCCCCAGGACTGTGAGATTAAAGATGAAATATCCAAAGTCATATGGATGAAGGGAGGAAATGATTAAACCAGAAACCTAGCAGAAGATAGTTACTGCAATTGCGCATTAAATTGAGCTAAAGTGAAAGGGGAAATGTGATGAGTTATTGGATAAAAGGAAGTACAGCCATTTGTCAGGAGAGGCAAACTTTTCCCTGACACTCATTGTGAGCACAAATTTATCATGAGAATCTTAAATAAGGACAGCGAGGCATATAATAGACGCTCTCTTCAAAGACTTCTGTGGAAGATGCAGAAACACTCTTCAGATGCCCGTTTATTATATCGACCCTGGATAAAAGCTGAGGTCTTAGGGATGAACCCTTCTAGATTTAATATCGCCCCAGCTAATGGCTTATAGATTACCGCAGAGGCAAGCCCAGTTAGGAGAACTTAGAAGGTCCTCCAAGCCAGAGGTCAAAGGCTTGGGAAAGATGTGAGGCTTTCTCCCCAGGAGCCAGGCTGAGAAAGCACCCCCCCACCAACACCCCTTTGTCCCCTGAAAACGTGAGAGATAAGCAAAGCACCATCCTGCAATTGGTGTGGGAGAAGGTTCAAGAAAGTCCCTTGGTAGAGAACAAAACATGACAAATCAGACTACAAAATGGGATGCATTGGTTATGTTCACAAGCAAAACACGTATGTAAAGAAAACAGAGGGAAAGGACTCTGCCGAAATGTTCATAGCACTAACCTTTGGGTTGTGGAAATATGGGGGGTTCTTTTCTTTATAATTTTCTTTTTCAAATCATCTAGATTGAGCTTGTGTTACTTTTACACATGAAAAAAAGAAAGAAAAAGGTTTCTTTTGTAAATCCTGGTTTTTGAGGTCTTTACGCCGTGGGGAGGAATCACCAGCCACAGCTCCACTTTTCTGGAACAAACAGATACTTTTCTGAGCAGGTGGGACAAGCACTCTCAGAACTAAAGCCCGCTCTTGATTCCTGTTTCCACTTCTCTCACAAGCTGCTGACCTGACCTCACCTTTCCAAACTGTGTAAATAAATCACGCAAGTTAGTTTCACAATGGGGTAAAAAAGATAATGGAAGGACTTGGCCGCTGGGATCCCCTGAAAGTAAGAATGTATGATTTCATTGGTACAATTTCTCTGACAAGAAAACTGGCAATATACAGTAAAAGTCTTAAAAACGTGCATTCTGTTGCTACACTAATTTTACTGATGGGAATTTATTCTAAGGAAATCATTATGGCTACGTGTGAAGTCTGAGCTGTAAAAAATATTCCTCTTGGCATTGTCGAGATAATAAAAATTGGGGAACAACCTAACTGTTCACTATTAGAGATTTAGTTAAATAAACTGTGATCTTAAGGAACACAATACAGCCCTCTCAAAGAATACCTTGGAAGGATCCTTAGTGACGAGGGATGATGCTTTATGATTCTCTCTGTTCAATGAAAAATGCAAGTTGCAAAAGATCATGTATAGGACCATTGTTTTTTGGAAAAAGGAAAAATATATATATATATATATATCAGTAGGATTATAGATGATTTTCCTTACCTTTATTTTTGTCTTTTCTCTAGTTACTAAAATTTCTCTTATGACTACGTATTTCTTTGGTAATTAGAAAAAAGGGGGAAAAGCATATTTTTTCCAAAGCAGTACGACTTCATTATTCTGTTTTCTGGAGGAAAACTAGAGGGACATCCCTAGCATGAGATGCTTTTTAAGGAGTATGTTTGGAACAGGCTCGCCCTCGCTGCAGGATAGTATGTTGGCGCTGAATAGAATCAGGGCGTCTCTAGGCCATTTGTCTCCTCTGTCCTTTCCTTTTTGTCCCTCCTGGGTTTGAAGCAGTTTGTGTGACAGCCTGAAGCCCCCGCGGGTCCATCCTTCTCTCTTCCCTCTGCCATCCCAATGGATGTGACGGTAAAGGATTAGGTAGGAGATGATTATGAGGCCTGTCCTCAAACAGCAGCTGATGGGTGACACCCTATCGGAGGTGGAAGAACAATGGGAGCGCAGCACAGGGACAACTGCCGACCCTGACATCAGGTGGCTTTTAAAAGATGACATGTTCTTAGGATAAACCAGCTTCTAAGAGACAAGGACCTAAAGCAGTGCCTCTGAGTCGTGTGGACACACTTCTTGAGATTTATTTGGCTTTTTGCTATTAAGTTCAGCCCTCTGAAAATCCATCTCCGTCCAATTTCTTTCTGTGTTGCTTCTCTTTGCAGACAGGATAAGACAGATGGAACCTTTCCCCTTGGTTTTCCTAGCTTATAAGCCATGTGGAGTGAAGGTAAGTGTCTTCAAGGAAAAAGAATAAATTTGGCCACGTCAAAGTGTGGCCTGGACTTGGTGCCGTGAGATGAAGGGATGTCTGGCTGAAATAAAGACAGACAGGAAAAAAAATGTCGTTAGGGTGAAGGCAAGAAACCACAAGCTCCAGGAGTCCTGAGCTTGGAGAGACACAAAGGAAGCTGGGAAAGTGCCTCATTTTCTGTTAAGATGGTTCTTAATGTACGGCCCCGGAGCCCCGAGGGCCTCAGAGGTTTTCCATGTGTTTCACAGAAAGCAAGGAAACAGGTATTTTTGCAGGATGCTTTGCGTCTGATGCCTCATCAAGCCTCACCACAACCATAGGAAGTAGCTGTTGTCATCCACACCTTATAGGTGAAGAGGCCAAGGGTCAGAAGCCTGAACTCATTTGCCTGAAGACACACAGCTAGAAAATGGAGGCGTGTGAACTGGAACGCAGCCATGTCTGACTCTCAAGCTTGAGCTCTTTATGCTCCACCATGCGGTCTCCTTCACTGTCATTCCTGCCTTTATAATATGACAGAGGTAGATGGAAATATTTAGGACAATGCATTTGCCTTGGCACAGATCAGCCCCCACTGTTTGCCAAAGGCACCTATTTTTAAGGTTGTAAATGCTTTCCATTTCTGGCACAAATCAGTTGTTTGCTGTTGAGATTGTAAACAAAGGGTTTCTTCAGAGTTGTACCAAAGCAGGAGCAGGACCAGTGTCTTGTTTACTCTCGTGAGAGATTTTAAAAATTATTTTATTCTGCTTTGGTGTTTTGCACCGGTCAGCAGGAGAGGGGGATGTACTTGATTCACTGAGGCTAGAGCTTTCTAAAATGCTCCACTCATCACAGTGAAGGAGCACTCCCTTCCCTTTGCCAAGGGTCTGGGGGGCAGGGGAGCCATGTCAGTGCTTGCTTGTTTTATAAACAAGTTTTTGTAGTACTTTCAAACTTGCAGGGACATTGCAAGAAGAGTACAAAGAATTCTCATTCCCCATTTGGTAACATGCTACCCCATCTGTTCCATACCTTCCCTCTCGGTGTACACAGCTTTCCATTCTCATAATTCTTTTTCCGAACTATTTGAGGACAAGTTGTAGATAGGATCCCTCATACCCCTAAATACGTCCGTGTGTGCTTTTCCAAACAAGGTCACTCTCTTACTTAACAACCACAAATCCTCCAAATCTGAAATGGCATTGCTGCAACAGATCTCACTCAGAATTTGCCAACCGTCTCAACAACGTTTCTTTTTCTTTTCTGGTTCTGGACCAATCTGAGATCACATGCTGCCTTTGGTTGTCATATTTCTTTATTTCCTTTCAACGTGGAACAGGTCCTCAGTCTTTCCCTATCTTTCTTGACCTTGACAGTGTCTAAAGGGCTGAGATTTCTCACTGGGTTTTTCCAGTGTTTCATTATTCCTACACTCAGGCCATACATTTTGACAGGAAGCCCACAGAAACAAGGCTGGGCTGTTCTCAGTGCATCTCATCGGGGGCTCATGATATGTCCACCCTAGTACCACTGTGATGGATCCTCCATCGTTTATCTGGTCAAGGTTGTGTCTACCAGACTTTTCTACTGTAAACTCGCCCTTTTCCCCTTTGTGGCTGATAGGGATTTTGTGGGGAGATATTCCAAGGCTAGAGGTTTATTCCTCATCAAACCTGTCCCCAGCCTTCAAATCTGTTGATACCTGTATCAACAACCCCTCTGATGGTTGCCAAACAGTGATAGATGATTTCCATCATTCCTTCTACATTTGTTTGTTGACATTTTATGGGAAAGAAGAGCTATGTCTTCTGATTTACTTGTCTGTCTATTTATCTATCTATCTACGAGTTTATATCAACACTTCCAACTACATTTGTCACTTCAGAATTGTTTCTGTCTTTCCCTGGTCCATATTTGTACATCTGTTCTCCAACAGTGAAACACTTGGCTCCAGTTATCCTCAGTATATTTCCTTCTCCATTCACACCCTCTCCTATACCCAAGCTCCCTAGGATGCCTGCACTTGACCGAAGGTGGCAGAAACTCTAGGTGATGAGACTGGGCTTTGTGCTGAATGTAGTCTGGCCGGAGGCAGCCACCTCAGTCACTGCGCACAGGTGGGTCGGCCAGCAGAGACCAGTCAGTAGAGAGAAGTGACGTGTGGAGCACAGCTTTGGTGGGTCTTGAAGCGTATACAACTTTAAGACTACATTCTTTAAGCAACACTCTAACAAAAAGACTATGGATGTGAGGATATAAACCTGTGGCCTTTAGATGCCCCTCACTCTCTCCATAACTGTTTTATTTAAATTAGCCCAAGTGGCTTTCTGCTTCTTGTACCAAGAAGCCAGAACTCTGAGTATGAAGGCGCTGACAACAAGCAAACACTAGCTATTTTTCTTCTTTCAATTCTGAAGGCAAACTCAATTCAATGTTTTTGTCCCTGAAAAATGTTCCTCTTAACTAGACCACTGAATTGCCAGATAAGGTTTGGGATTTTGCAGCAGCAAATCAGGAAGAATCAGAAGTTATAGTTTTGGCATTGCTATCCCAGCGTTTTCATCTGGTTCACAAAAATGCTTCTAAATCAAGTGTCTGAGTGTCCTTCAGGATTGCTGGTGATTCAGAGTTACTGAGGAGGCTTTATACCCAGTTCCAAATAACTTCAGAGTTCTGATATCAGAAAAGAGTTTTCAGACTCACTAGCGGAATATACTTTCGGAAGTAGAAAGTTAACCCCCTTTGCAGGAGGCAGTGGACACCAGGTGAGCAGAAGTAAACTGCTAATTATGAGGGAAGCTACTCAGACTTAGCGACTTGCCAACAGTGGGCAGTGTACTGTTGGCAGAGTATGTGTGTGTGTGGGGGTGGGGTGGGTGGCGGTGAGGTCCCACCTGCCCACTCCCCTCTTCCTCCATCCTTGTAGGAAGAGTATTGCAGATTTAACATTGCCGATGGCGAACAGAAGAAAACTCACCTAGTGCTAGAGTGGGGAGGGCTTTTGGATCATCAGGTCAATGCCTGGCTCAAACTCTAGCTTGCACCAAGTAAGAAGCAAGTTACTTAACTGTCTTGAACATTGGGTCACTCTTCTGTAACATGGGTGCAAAATTAACACCTCAAGCTCTTTGTAGATGGCAAAGTAAATAACAACAACTCAACCACAGCTAACAGTTATGCACTATGTATCAGGCTCTGTTCTGGGTGCTTTCCTTCTATTGTTTCATTCTATCCTTACATCAGTCATATGACTAGCACGTGACATAAAACAACTCTTTTTATTCCCATTTTTCAGATGAGGAAAATGAGGCACAAAGAAGTTAGATGATTTCCCCAATGTTGTTTAACTAGTTATTTTGATTGCATTTGAAGAAACTCGTTCAAGGAAGACTGAAGTGACCTGCTCAAGGTCATGGCATTACTCTGATGAAAGGATCCTTTTTTAGTTTTAGGGGAAAATTAGTAGCAGCTTCTTCTCCTACTTAGTGGAACAGCTGAGATTTGGAGAACACGTGGAGACCTGAGGTGTGGGTGAAACAAGCCCTAGGCCCAGTGAGAGAGAAAGCTTGCCAGCCTGCCTGCAGGCAGGGCAGAGCATCTGGATGTGGAGAAGGGGCAAAGGGCACTAAGATTCTGGTACTTCCCCCTCTGGTGAGGAGAGGAGCAGCCCTCTTTCTGTTGGCTCAGAGGTTGGCATCAGCAGGGCCAGCCACATGGATAGCGTGTTACCTTGGTGGCCCCAGCAAGGTGGCCCTTAGGGACTCTCATCGAGGGGCCACAGTAACCCCCCGTCCTTTAAAAGTATAGAGCTGACAGCCAAATGCATTTTTAGTGACTTCTACATTCATATTGCCACATTATAATTAAATGGCATCAGCCAGCTATTTATTTAAGACCTACAGGCTTTGACTCATTTTGGAGACAATTTGGTGACCTTCCAAAAAGAAAGCCTTATTATAAAGAGACATTGCTTGAGGGGTATTCAGGCCTACAAAAGGATATTTGCTTAGGGACTCGCCCAACTAGGTCACATGGCTATGTAGTGGCAGACTAAATACTTCTTTGGATTTAAGGCTTGGGCTGTGGAGTCATTTTGACGTGGGTCCAATTCCAGCTCTACCTCTTACTCACTGAGGGAATTCAAGCAAACTCGCCGTTACGCCTCCCTCTCCTCCTCGGGCTCTTATGAGGATAAACTGAGATAATGCCTGGAAAGGCTTAGCAGGGGCTAGGCGTGCTGCTGAAGGTGAACTGTTGTTGTCTAATGTTCTTATGGCTCAAGAATACTACCCCCTATGTAATCCTTCAGCAGTAGTCTCCCCCCACCCCCAGCTCTTTGGAAGTATAACAGATACACAATAAACTGCACACACTGAAAGTGTACAATCTAATCAACTTTCACATAGACCCATGACACCGTCATCACAACCAAGATAATGAAGATATCCATCACCCCAAAAAGTTTCCTTGGGCCCTTTTATACTCCATCCCTCCCTGGCCCTCCCCGACCCCCAGCAAATACTGATCTGCTTTCTTGCACTATAGATTAGTTTGCATTTTCGAGAATTTTTATAAATGGAATTCTACCATAAGCACTTGTTTTTTTTGTCTGGCTTCTGTTTTACTCAGCGTAATTATCTTGAGATTCATCCATCCTATCTATTATTGACTTGCTTTTTGGGGGGACGTCCTTTTCCCTCGCCCACGGCAGACAGCGTATTCCCCAGCGAGCGACACAGGCCAGTGGAGTGTTTCCGCAAGGTCTCGGCTGCCGTTTCTAGGCATAGAGTTGCAGCTGCCTAGATTTCCAACACTCGCATTGTGGGCACTGTCAGTCCCTGTGTCCCAGGAGTGTGCACGTGCAGGTGGTTTAAAAGCAGCAGGACTTGAAGGGTTCACACCAGGCAGCCTTTTACATTGCGCATGCCCCCATCCTTCCCCAGGCATTCATAGGTCTGAGCTATGGCGTGGTGGAAAACCACTGCTATGAAGAAATGCCACTACTCTCTAAGTCACCTGGGCAGTGAGCACTAAAACAAAAGGAAGCGAATTCAGACAGCACCCGGAGGTAATAATCACATCTCACAGAACAAGTGAGATGCTCTGTGGTGTCTGAAATACGTTGTAACACATCCATGGCCTATCATGAACGTGGTACCTACAGGTTTTATGGCCACACATGAAAATAAGTCTGCTCCCTGGGTTTATTTCCGCCTTCTAAACATATGTGACTGGAGAGCCACTGTGTGTTGTGTGAGCCAGGAAATAAACAAGGGTGGTGCCATCACCTGCCTGCACATTCAATGCCAGAAAACCACACTCAAGAGGGCACGGAAATCAATATCGAAAATGAGACACTCAAGTTACCACAAAGAGCTATTTTTGCTTATTCCAAATTGCTCTGTTTCTCTAAGCAGTTATTTTCATGGCAAAGCCAGCCTCTTCCCTGGCTATGTATAGGGACAATTCAGCATTTTGAAAACAAGTGGGAAGAGAAAAGAAATCTGCAAATAGGCTCACACCCCAAGGATAAATCTGGGGCAATTCAAAAGGTGGTGTGAGTTGGTTATTTTCCCAAATATCCGGCCTCTTCAAATTTCACCCTGGGGCTGGAAACTGTCAAGAAATAAATACACATGCACATTGGAGGGTCACTTTCTAGTAAGCACTCAGTGTTTAAAAATAGGGACTTAAATGGGAAGGTCTCCTCCATGTCTAGTGGTGGCGGTTCCCTATGCTGTCGTTTGCTCCGCTATCCAGGGACTGTGTTTAGATGGCAGGTGAGGGGAAGCTTGGGTCTATTTTTAAAGCTCTCTGGTTTTCTGACAGTTGCCAGGGAGAACGTGGACAAAAGAGGAGCACAGCAAAAGGCCGGTCACCTCAAACATTGGTTCAGTGAGTCACTCAACAATTATTTACTGGTTCTACTGCCCCAAAATATATTGGATCTGCCTACTTGGCTCCATTTCCTGTGCTGCCATGTTTGTCCAGGCAGCCATTATTTTCCTCCTCCACTAAATGGACTTCCTGTTTTTGCTCCAGTAGCCCATTCTCCCCCAGAAGCTTTTAAACAGTGGAATCACACCCTTCAGTGATAGACATGCATAATCAAACGTCTGGAAGAATAGCTGGCCAACTGTTCATAGCGGGTACCTGGGGAAGGAGGTAAAGGAGACCTCAATATTTTTACTATGTGGTTTGAATTTTATACAGTGGGCTGTATTTCTTTCATAATTTTAAGAGACTCTCAAATGTTTAACTTGGTCCCTACACAATAGGAGCTCTTAATCTTGCATTAGATTTCAAGACACTGAACAATTCTAGGAATTATGCTTGTTCATTTTGCCCTCGAGGGGTGGAGGCGACCGTGAAGTGGGAGTGAGTGCAGAACTGAACATAAGAGTGTGCTAAGAAGCAGAGCTGCTGGAAGACCGGCCAGTCAGACAGCATAGCAGTGATGGCCAGTGCAGATGTTTGGGCTTCTAGGGGCACTCTGCTGGAAGTGGTGTGAGGAGTTAAGGGTCACCCATCCTCAGGGTCCCTGCAGTTCTCTATGTGGCTTCATGTGATGCCCCAGAAGGCACATTTTTTATTTTATTTTTTTTAGCCTGACTGCTAAGGGACTATTCTCTAGGGGGCCTAGTCACTGTCTGCTTTCTTCACTTTTCCTCCAATTTCTATCGGACAAATATATTCCCAGGAGCCTTGAATTAATTTCTTAGTTTCATGTGCCAAGAAAGTACAGACAGTGGTCCTTCTGCAAGATAAAAAGAACACACAAGATGCACATGGGGCCCAATTGGGTACTAAAAGTGGAAAGGAAGAGGGACGCCTGGAAAGGTGCTCAAAGAGAAGCAAACAGCACAACATCCCCCTCAGGCTTCTCCAACCCTGGAAGCCACTTCAGTGTAACTCCACTCCAGGGTTGCACGGCGCTGCCTCCCAGTGGCTGGTTTTCTGGTTGCCTGGTCTGCTTCCCGCAGGCATGGCGCCACTTCTTGATGTAACTCATTGTTTGGCTTCTGGAACAGAAGTCAGACTGCTGCCCAAAGGGATGACATATCCTTCAAGATGTCATTATTCTTATTCTGGAATAAATAGACATATTAGTCTGATTGGACAAGCGCTTTATGGAGCCTTCCTAGTTCCCTGTAGTCTCTCAGATGGTTACAAATTGGTTTAACCATGTTTTTATTTTTTCCCACTACCGCAAGGCCATACCATTTTTCTTTTTAACATACAGACCATGCCTTGCACAGAGTAAGTGCTCAATAAATATTTGTTGAATTGATTTGACTGTTCGGAGATGTGACAGAAAGGCCCCTTGCTTTATGCGCATAATTCTTTGGTGTGGCTGTTGTCGAATTCCTTTCTCACACCAGGGTGAGTCTTAGGGTCTGAGCTGAGTATTGCCTGGATCAGCAAAACAAATGCAACCCAAGACTGAGCAGGAATTATGGTGGGGAGGGGAGCCTGGAGGTGGTAGAAGGAGAATCATTCCAGTCCTGGGCTGATGGGGGTGAATATGAGCCATTGGTGGGAGTCAAGGTAGGACGTGAGGCAAACCATGTTGAGAGCACATGGGAGGAGGAACATGTTGAGAGCACATGAGAGGAAGGAATGGAGAACAAAGTAGGATGACGTGATTAGTTCGAGAGCCAGACAGTGAACAATGAGGGTGGCCAAGCCAGACGTCCTGGGTTTGCCGCTTGGTTCTGTGCACACACCACTTTGGACAACTCCTTCAATTCCACCCACTGAGGCACATTGTCCTTGTGAAACGAGGCAGCTCTCAGTCACTGTGACGATTTAATGAGGAAACCCATATATGTGAAAACACTGTTATAACAACTGTGAAATGCGCTGCAAAGAGAATGCGAATTAGCAGATTTGCAAACATCTAGTGTCCTTGAAGAATTCTTCACAAGTGTTCTTCTGCCTTCTCATTCCTCCTGCAGTTTTATTCATGGGTACCTAGTACCTCCGAGCTTGGAGGGATCTTAGAGTTAACGTGACCCATTCCTGTCAAGTTCTAGACTAGGAATTGCGCTCAGAGAGATTCAGTCACATGTGGCTGATTAAAAAGTAAACCAAATGCCATCAAACCCATCCAAGGTTGTCTGAATTGGACTCTTCTAATTTAAACTTTTACTTTTGTTCCTGACGCCCTTAGTTTACATTTTACTTTCATCTCACATATCATTATAAGGACAACTCATAACGCTCCTATAGAACAATGAGGTCTAACTATGGAGTGCATGGCGAAGTCATAATTACCACAGCTCAGAGCCCTGGAATCTCTGCTGCGGTGGCCAGGCTATTTTGGAAAGGGTGACCTTCTGCCGGGGCAGGATCTGACTGGTCAAAGCAAGAGGGAAAAAGATGAAAAACGTCTCCTTCCTTATGTCCTGCGGCATCCTCGAACTCTCTCCAAGTTAAATTCTCTTCCGCTCTCTTCCGTGTCCTGTGTAGAGCCTGCTTCCTGCCACCCCTCGTTTATCTCATGTCTTTGACAGAGCCCTGCCCCATCTCAATGTCAAATTCATGTGAGCTTCCCCATGTGGTCTCTGGTCCAGTTAACTGAACGGTACAAACACGAGGGATTTGATATATAGCCATAGGCACGTATGTCGTAAAGAGGTCACATAGCAGAATGACTAAGAACCAATCAGAGAACGAATAAAACATGCCTTGTGTAGGTTTCTTTCTTTTCTTTCTTTCTTTCTCTCTCTCTCTTTTTTATTTTTAAGACTACTAATGAGAAACCCGAAGAAGGACGAGTGTGTTCTGTTTCAGGTTGTCCCTTCTTGAGCGAGCAGGAGGAAGGAAGGGCTGAGAGTCTAGCTAAGGCGGACGGACTGCTCAGCAAGAGAGCCAGCAGCACTTTTTGCCACCTCATTTAGCAGACTTCCGAATGCAGCCGCCTCCTCCATTGTTGGGAGACCTTTCACTCTGCTGTCCCCCCCCCCCCCCCAGGCAGCCCTCACAACTCACTGGCCCAGCTGGGTTTCTCCCCTGCAGCTGTGCACTGTGACCCCCTGGGTGTGACCCCTGCGTGGGGCTTCCTGCCTGCCCCTAAGTCCTGGCTATTGAAGGAATGACTTCTTGCCCTCCACAGATGTCTCACCCTGCACTTCCTGACTCGGAAACCAGCCTCCCTGCTCTGCAGTGATGTCTCTTGGTCCTGGCAAGTCTCTTCCTGGCTCCCCACATGTCCTCCCTAGAAAGACTGATGAGGACAGCGAGATACAAGATACATTTTCCAAACCACCAAAGGCATCAAATAAATATATGAATGCATGCATTTGTCAAAAACTGGCAAACAATACTCCTAATGGCTGAAGAGAGCTGGCTGGGGAAGCAAGGATAAGCTATCAGCAAACCCACTAATTTGACTGTGTGGCAGCCAGACGCTAGGAACAGAGGGCTGGTGTCAGAGGGCTGCAAGTTCTCACACACCCACTGGCTGTGTTGCTGCGAAAATAAGTCTCACTTCCCTCATTTGCAAAATGGGCTAAATAATCAAAATAATGCCTATCCTATTTACTTTACAAGGTTCTTGTGAGGATCAAAGCATCAACTCTATGAAACCTATTTAAAAACAAAAAGCCCCGTACTTGCATACAAGATTATGAGTTCCATAATTAGCAGAATGCCTTGCTCAAAATAGGTGCTCACTAGACTTCAGCACTGTAGTTTGATTGTGAAAGAAAATGTTATTATTTTGTGACATTTCCTACCTGGCATTCTTATTCGCCTGCTTATTACCTGTCTCCCCTGGTAGACTCAATGCCCCATGGGTGTAGGAATCTTCGTGCCCTGGGTGGTCTTGGCACAGAATGCTCATTAAGTCGTGTGGGAGTGGATAAATGGCAGCTTCCTGGCTCAGAAGGAAGCCATGTCGTTCAAATGGGCTTAATTCTGGGGAACGCATGCTTATTTTAACTAGAATTGGTGTTGGTGTCGACATAAAATCTATCTTCAAAAGTGACTAGTTAATCTTAGAAATGGAAATACCGATGGAAGCACTGAGCATGAACACCCAGTAAGGGAACTGTGAATTCTGAGTAGAGAGGGATTTGTTTTAAATGTCTTCTAAAGAGCTGATACCATTTGTGTTGCCCCAGAAGGTAGAACCAGCACCTGCAGAGAGATGGGGTTTGAAAATGGGCTGGCCCAAGAGGTGGTGAATTTCTTGTCAGGGGAGGTATTCAAGAAGAGGCTGGATGAATTTGTGGCACTAATGTTATAGGCGGATGAGTTACTATGATACTAGATGAGATATAAGATGGCCTCTATTTAATCCTGCTTAAAGGGCTCTAGAGGCTAAGTCCAAAATAAATAATTAATATAAAATAATAAGGAAAAGAGTAAACAAGAAAAGGGGGTAAGGGAAAGGAAGGGAAGAAACAGAAACCTCTGCTGTTTTGCTTCTTTGAGAATCCTTTCCACCCCCAATCCCAGGTCCCCCTTGGGGAACTTCAGACACCACGCACCCCTGGCTCAGAGCAACTGGTGGCTCACATGCTCCTTCTCCAGTGCACACCTATGCCTCTTACAGGGACACATGAACTGGGTCTAGCCCTCAACTCCAGTCACCCCAATCCTCAGTCACCCCTTTTATCAGACCTTCCTAGATGCAGCTCTCCACCTGCTCTCCTTTAGTAAAGCAGACAAATATTTATTTCATGCTGAGCTGGATAATAGGGGTTTTTCATGTGTGCCTTCAACATACTCATGTCAAGTGGGAATTGGTAGCCTTCTGTTATGGATTGTATGTTTGTGTCCCCTCGCCCCCTCCAAATTCATAGGTTAAAGCCCTATCCCCCAGTGGACTATGTTTGGAGATGGGTCCTCTTAGGAAGTGATTAGGTTAAATGAGGTCGTAGGGTGGGGCCCTGAAGTGGGTCTCATAAGCCAGGAAGAGGGTCCCCACCAGAAACTGAATCTGCCAACACCTTGATCTTGCACTTCCCACCTTCCAGAACTAAGAGAAAATACATTTCTGTTATTTATATTTTGTTGGAGCAGACCATGCAGATGAATACACCCTCTTAGAGATAAAGCAACTTCAAGAAGGAAGCATGATTTGAACCTCCATTCTGCCACCGACTAGCTGAGGGGCCTGGCCACGTGGCTTTTTCTCTCTAAGCTTCGGGGTGATCATTAGAGAGGATCGTGACAGCTATCGCAGAGGGCTGTTATAAGGATTAGGTGAGAAGTCTTACATCAGGTATCGGGGACACAGTAAAATTTTAACTTAGAAAACGTTAGATTTAAAGATGCCCTCGTCTTGAGACAAGAACACCTCTTGGTGTGATCACTTGGAAGAAAAAAAAATAACAGCCATAGCATAAACCACCCCCATCGAGGTCGCCTCCTTTGGACACTGAACTTGGAATTCCCACTTGTTTGTCAGTTACCTTTTGGATTAGTAGAAGAGAGTTCCTCATCTGCCTACACCAGCCGCTCTCGGGTCTCTAATATTCACATGCAAGAACTCCTTTGTGGCTCTTCTGTGTAGAATTTCTGGATCACAGCTAAGTGAATCACCAATCTGCTGGAGCATTTAAGTTCTTCTGCCCTCCTGAGACCTGCAGACATAGGTAACAATTCCATGTGCAAAAATTTCAAGTAATGATCACAGCCCTGGGGCCATAACTCATTCCTTGAGGCCACCCCCCTAAAGGACGGCTGGAGATACCTCACCAAGGGGCCAACCTACCTGATCATCCTATGTGCCTTGGCAGCTTGTTAGATCAAATCAGACTCAGGGAGAGATTTATAGCTTCTCTCAAAACACCCTGAACGGCAGTGCAATGTCAATTCCAGACAAACGGCAGAAGAAGGTACTTGGTGCTAAATTACAGGCCTCACTTCTGAAGAGCAGCTGCCCTGAATGTCCGTCTTGCATACCTCTCAGCGGGCTGTCTCTTCAGAGTGTGCACATCTGGACTCGCAGCTAAGAGCGAGAACTATACATTTTTCTTGCTGTTGAAGTACGGCACCCCGGGGACCCAGCAGGTCTGGACAACATAGACATTTCCCTCATCCTGACCTCAACCGAGCCCACATTCTCCAGGATAATAGAGAAAAACTTTCCAAGTCTGCAAGCTGCTGTCAGCTAAGAATTCAGGCACCCTTGCTTCGTGCTGAGAGGAGGCTCTTAAACATAATCACTGCCTGGGCTGAGCTTAGTGGAGAAGGAAGTAGAAAATGCGATTAACATGTAACTATAAAACGTTGCAGCCATAAAAAAAAAAAAAAAAAAAAGAGAGAGAGAGAGAGAGAGAGAAGGGAAAGAAGTTGCATGTAAGTAATGGCTGTGTAAATGGCCACATCAAGACACTTCCAAAAGCACCATCTCACTAAAGAGCAGTGGTCTTGCTTGCCAAGGGAAACCACCTTAAGGCATTTCAAAATTAGTGACATTCTGCCAGCAGCCACACTAACTGACTGCGCAGAGATTCTGACCACAGCTTGGTCGCGTCTCAGACATCCTTGCATTTGACTTTAAAAATTACGATGCCTCCTGCAGGATAAATGATGGGGAGTCGTTGGTTCTCAATCGCACCATCATGACCATGTGTGATACGTTACAGCTAATTTCTTGCAAAGGTAGAGCAGTCATGCTGTGAAGAGAAAAGAAAGGAAATACAGGTGAGGTTTTCTTCGTCATAATCGTTATCATCTTCCTTGTATTTTGAAGTGATTTCCTGAGAGAGAGAGAAATACATTGTTAAAGGAAAAACAAAGAACACAACAGTGATGAACTCAATGAGAGCTGAGACAATCTGCTTGTCTTGTGAAGAGCGCACTCCAGGGAAGAAATTCACCAAGGGCTCTAGGAGGGCAGGTGGTCTGGGGATGTTATGTTCTAGCAAAGGAAGTTTACTATGGTTATGCCAATTAAAGATTGATGCTTACAGCCTGGGGAGGAGTGGAATCAATCCATGAGTCCATATGTGTGAATTCACACCCACGTTATGAATCCATGAGTCCGGACTATGAAATATATGATGAATCTGTAAGTTGGTACGTGATAAGTTCAAACAAATCTTAACTTTTTCACTGCTCAGCAGAGTCTTCCTTTAGGCCCAGCGTACCAGGATTGCTCGTAATTCATGGCCCTTTATTGGTTTTGTCTGGTTCGAACCAGTAGGGGTGAAACACAGCCTCCAGTTTTGATATCTCCAAGGCAAAAGATGCTGCAAGTATGTAGAGAGTTCTTCATTGACAGAATGGAGTGGGTGAGGCAGGAATTGAGGCAAGTACCCCAAGGGTCTGCTCCGAACATCATCACTGCTGCAGTGGTGGGAAAGAGAGTGAGGTTTGCAGGACTGTGTGCATGGATAGCCCCTGCTTGAGCGCACATTCCAGGTGCCTCAGCTCTTCCATCCCTTCCCCGGAGATTTTTGCCAATGCTCTTCCAACCCCAGTGCTATGTGGCTCACCCTTCTGTGTAAGCCTCTGCAGCACAGGTCTTCTTAGGCTTGCCCTTCCTTGCTACCCTGGGGGAAACGTTCTTCTTGCTCACTTTTATTCTTTCACAAATTCATTCTCTTGTTTAGGGTTGACATTCCACGTTTCTCCTTAAATGATGTTGTTCTATTATCTGCTACAAACCACTGTCTACATGAAATGTTAACGTGAACCAGAAGAGTATCAAGTTCTGGTGATGAGATCAGACAAGGCAGATGCAATAATGATGTTCTCCTCAGTCCCTGTGTCCCAAGTATCCAGCCCAGCCGGATACCCTACGACTCAGACTAAAGAGGGCCTCCTGACCGGCCCCGAGGTGCTGCAGCGTAGTGGCTGTATGCTGGAGACACAGAGACCCCAACTTGTGTCCTTTCTCTCTGTTACTTACGAGCTGTGAGACCCGGGGTGAGAAACGTGACCATCCTGAGCTTTAGTCTTTTGATGTGTGGAATGGAGATAATTATAGACCCTACGCGGTAGGACAGGTATTACAGGAATTAAAGGAGACCCTGATAAGCATAGTACCTGAGATACCTTTAGGAGCCAATGAAAAGGGAAGCTATATGCTTCATAGTGATTGGACAGTTCTATACCTTGATTATGGTGGTGGTTACACGAATCTACACGTGAGAAAATGGCGTAGAACTATAGACTCACATCGTCCCAGGGCCAATTTCCTGTTTTGGATATTGTACTATAGTTACACAAGCATTTGGGGAAACTGGGGAAAGTTTGGTGCTAGCTTTTGAAATAAAGCGCTCCCAAGTAAAGTTAGTACATCTTTGTACTATCTTTGCAATCTGTGAATCTATAATTATTTCAAGGTAAAAAAAAACACCAAACCAGAAAGATAAAAATAGAGCTGAGGTGGGAATAACTATGAATAGAGTTATTATTTGGAGGTTTAATTTTCTTTGTTTTGTCCCCCTAGGCTTATTGAAGTATAATGGACAAATTGTAAAATATTTAAAGGGTACAATGTGATGATTTGATATATGTATGCATTGTAAAAAGATTCCTCCCATTGAGTTTGTTGACACACCTATCCCCTCACATGTTTACCTTCAGTTTTCTTTTCTTTTTTCTTTTCTGTAAGAATTAAATTTTGAGATTTAATTTCCTTAACTGCTCTACTCTATGATTCTATGATTCTCTTTGCTGACCCTGTTCCCCTTTCCCCATTATCACCATGGTCCTTGGTTTAAAGCACGTTACTGTCTCCAGACAGTTTTTCCTCCATCCTGGCTTTGAGGGAGACTGTCTTGGAGCAACACTCCTGTGGGCTACCCCATCCCCACCCCCATCCCATGTGTCACTTCCCCAGGCAGCTCCCTGTCCCCTGCCCTCCCCTGCACAGGACACACACTTCATGTGTTCTGACTTCTCAGGCAAGCTCCAAGACAAGAGGAAAGACTTACTGGGAGAATCCCATGCCAAGAAGGAATGTCTCACTCTGTGAGCAGGGCTTTCCCCAGATCCCACAGGCCTGGCCACAGAAGGTAACCAGGGTAGATATTAGGTGTTGTTACGGATTAAATGTTTGCATACCCCCCAAATTCATATATTGAAACCTAATTCTCAGTGTGATGGTATTAGGAGGTGGGGTCTTTGGGAGGTGATGAGGTCTTGAGGGTGAAGCCCTCGTGAATGGGATTCGTGCCCTTGTAAAATGAACCCCAGAGAGCTCCTTTGTCCCTTCCACCATGTGATGATACAGTAAAAAGTGGCCTTTTGTGAACCAAAAATTGGGTCCTCACCTCACATCTAATCTTGATCTTGGACTCCCAGCCTCCAGAACTGTGAGAAGTAAATGTTTGCTGTTTGAGCCACCCAGTGTGTGGTAATTTTGTGATAGCAGCCAAACTGGACTAAGACAGGTACTAGTTGGTGGCCAAAGGCTATGGATTATGAGATGGGCCAACCTTGTGAGCCCAAGTCCAGGAAAAAGTCCTGTCTCTGAAAGCTGTGGTGCCTGGAGCCATGGAGTTCTGTGACAGGGAGGAGGAGGTAATGTCCTGTATCCGTTCCAATCAGACGGAAATCATTGATTATGAAGAATTTCAAACGTTGACGAGGTCCACGGGTTCAGTGACACGAGTAAGGGCTAGAGTTTAGAGAGTGAGGCACTCAGGAGCCACGGAAAAGCTCAAGAGGGAAGGGCAGTAAGTGGACAGGCAATGGCAAGAGTACTGAGGACGCTCATGTGCGAGGCAGACGTGCACAGAACCTCTGCCTGAGCCTGTGTAAGGGATTTGACGTGTTCAGAGAGGAAAAGGTGAACTCTCTCTGTGGCAGCCCGTAAGTGCAGGGGCTAATGCCGTCTGCATGGAAGACACCTCTGGGTTTCGATCAGGGTGAAGGGATCTGGGAGAGCTCCCGGAGGAGACTCGACTGGAGAAGAGAACTGTGGTAACAGAAGAGCATATGGACGGCTCTAGCCTCTATTTGTTCCTCTCGTGTGTCTCCCACAAAGCATGGAAGGCCTGGGGCCCAGGAACTTAGGCCAAAGAAGGGCAGATACCACCCTGCCTTTACAGGAGTAACAAACAGATGGCCAAAACCCTACCCTTTCAAGCTTGCTGAAACAGACACTTTCACTGCTGGCAGTGGGGTGAGCAGAGGACGATTGTTTTGGAATTCAGTTTGGCAAATCCACACGTCCATAACTCGGTCCTCTTGGAGGAAGAGTGTAACTCACATTCCAGGGTTTTTGCTGGTGATGACTAATGAAGCGAAAGAGAAAACACTTCTGAACTGCAGGTACCTGCTTTGCGCTCCCACAATGCCCCTCACCCGCAGTACTGCCTTGGGAGTCTCTAAGCCTCAGTTTCCCCTGCCCCTGGGAAATAGGCACGGTGTTGCTGAGAAGATTAGCTGGCAGAGTAACAGGTTTTGAAAATTGTAGCACACCTCTTAAATGTCAGTTAATATTGCCATCATGGTCTGTGAAGAAGTGAGGTTTGGGAGTCTGGGGGCATATTCCTAGGAGAGGGAAGGAGGCTAGGAATGTGGATCGTGCCCGAGGTGCCTGGAATTGCTGTATAGGAGTTAAAATTGCAGAGAAGGAAATAACCGTGAAAATGCACACAAGATGAGCTCTGGACAGAAGAGGGTCCGGAGCCTCAGGAAATGCCCACGGAAGTCTTCAAAGAGCAAAGAAAAACGCCAAGTGTGCATGTCAGTCTACGGAGATCTATGATTAAAGAAGAAAGGAAAGAATGAATAACGAGAATTAAAGTCCTGCAGACAAGAAAGGGAGAAAGAGGAAACAGGTCGAGCTCTCCCTGCAAGTACATCCGTCATCACGCCGTGGGAAGGAGGGGAGAGAGGGTTGCAGAGCTTTGAAGGACCAAACTGGCAAGTCAAAACCAAATCGCTAATGAGATAATGAGAGGTTAATAAGAGCAATTTCCAGATCTGTCAGAGAACGTGGGTGTGACTAAGGTTGGAACACGATTTGGGGGTCCCTTCTAAGATACTACTGACAGAAGGGGAAATGGGGGATTTCAGAATCAGAAGCCCTGGAAGGGAAGGCCAATTCCAGAACAGATAGATTTATTAAAAGATTTTCGCCTAGCAATGGTCCTCATTGTCCAGAGAGGCAAAGAAACACAGCACACACTGGCAAAGCCTGCAGGGTAGGTATGACCCCACGCTCACCTACCTGCTCCGCTTACAGCCTGGAAGTCCAGTTTCCTTCCATACCATGTTCTATTTGCAAGAACTTGATTGCTACCAGGGCTGGTGTTTGAGCGGTATTACTATTGGTGGTGAGAGCTGATAGGGTGACTCGAGGCCCAAGCATTTTCTCTGAAAAAACTGGAGCCTCCTCACCTAGAAGGAAACGTGACATGTAGAAAATGATGGTTGTGACAGGCCTTGGGCTTCTAAGCAAGTCACACCTGGCTTCTGATCCCAATGCAGTGACCTGCTAACCATGTCTCCTTGGAAAGGAGCTTAACTACTCAGTTTACTTGCCAAGTCTCAGTTTTCTCAACTATAAAATGGCAGTGACGTTACCTCCCTCAGGGGATGACAGTGAAGAGCCCCTAAGAGAACAGGTTCCTGGTTGGTTCTCAAGGTGACAGCCCAGTACTGTGCTCAGAAAGTGTTTCCTTTGCATTAAGGGAAACCTCCGTGCCTGCTTGGGCAAATGAAATCAGTTTGCAGCTGCTCAGACGGCACCCAACACTGTCGCGTAGACTTGGATGCAAGCTCAGAAAAAAAATCACGTTATTCCCTTTTGTCCCTCTCCGACCTTTTCAAGTTTGGGTGTGCCATTTAAAAAACAGGAAAGCCAAAATCCTTTCAAAGAAATACCAAGTACCAGGCAAATGCTGCGGTGGGTGGGTGGGTGTCTTAGCAGAGCCTGGGGTCCACCCTGGGGCCTGTCCGTGGCCCTGTCTGTTCTTCACTGAGACCCGTGTTGACTCCTCTGGGGCCTGGTGGCTTCTTTCCTAGTTTGAGCTGCTCTGTTTTCCCTGTTTAATACTCACCCATCTCTTCTGGTTGGACCCTTCCCCTTCTGAACCCTTCTCAAGGGTCCTGCTTTTGCAGTCCCAGGCGCCTTGGGTCTCAGGCTGTCTCCTGGATGTCCGAAGTCCTCCATCTTACCCTGGCCAGTAGCACTAGTTTACACTGAGGGGTGAAGGAGGCTTAACTCAGGAAGAGAACAGAAGGTGTGAGGGCTGGAGGGTCACAGGCTGGTGCAGGTTTGAAGCCTGGCATCACTTTCAGGAGCAACGTGATTGCCCCTGAAGAGGACCCCTCCTCACCCCACGGGTACATTCTCCCCAGGCTGTCAGGGAAGAGAATGGAGCACCTGATGTGGGACTCAGATGGGCCCCAAGTCTTCAGTGGCCTTCACCTTTTAGCTGAGATCAAGGGCAGAGTCCCTGTGGGCAAGGCTGTGTCGGCCACTGGACCTGGCCAAGCTCCCCACTTCTACACCAAAGCAGAGACTTCTCACCTGACAGATGTGACCAAGACCTGGTAGCAGTGATCTTAATGCTGTGTTCTCCATTCTGACACTTAGTAGATGAGCTGCGAGATCCCATTAGCTCTCCCTTGACCCCAGGGCTTTACATTTTCCATTGAATTCATTTTAACCAATGTTTATTGACTGTGTGCAAAGCTCTGAGCTCAGCAAGACAAGGGTGAGTTGGCTCCAGGGTTGCTCAGGGAATTCCGGGTGTAACAGGAAGCCCAGTGTGGGGACAGAGTCCCAGAGAGCAGTTTCCAGGCTCTCGGCCTCACGTGGAAAGGTGCTGGCTCGGGTAGTGGATGGCCAACCGCTGTGACTAGTTGGCCATCAGCTGTAACCAGTTAGCCATTGGCCACTGATATAACTGCCGTGGCTGAGCTAGCAAGCGCGGATTGCAGTTAGCAAGGGGTGGGTTTGTTGGCAGAGAAGTGGACGGCAGGCTGCGGATCGTGTGGCTTCTGCTTCCTGTGTCTCCAACCAAGACGCCAGCGAGAATATAGTGGTATGACTCCCCTATCTATGGCTCTGTGGGTGTTCCTTTTTGGCCTCACCATATCCTACGTTCCTGTGTGGGGAGCGGGAGCAGAGACCCTGCATGACACGCAGGGATTCTAGTACAGGGCAAGATGGGAGCTAGTCAATGAGCAGCACGCCGGAGGCCAGGGGGCCTGGAGTATTCATTCCGCAGGGTGGGAGCCAGGGCAGGGGGGGTGCTGCCGGTTAGGGAGAACTACAGAGAGCAGGGGAAATTTGATGTGGGCCTTCTTGGGAAAGGGTCTTCTGACGGGGGAGACCAAATGAGTGGAGGCACGAAGGAGCAGGTGTGGCAGAGCCTGTGGCAGGTGGTGAAGGAAAGCTGCAGACGGAGCTGGGCCCAGAGCACAAAGGTCACTGCCTAACACTTGAACCTGAGGGCCAGAATTGTAAGGAGGCTCAGGGGTCTTTGGTCTCCCAAATTGCATGGAAATATCTGAGTACACATGCATTTTTAAAGAGGATTGTCTGTGCGTTTCATCAGGATCTCAGTGAGATGGGGCCTTCACTGCTGATAGAGACCACGGGGTACCCATCAGAACATTTTGTTTGTTTGTTTTTTTACTTAAAAATCAATTATTATAGAGATTTTCCAAACATACCAAAAGTAGAGGGAGTAATAGCAAATGGGCTCAGTGTCATCCCACCATCAACAGTGACCAACTCATGGCCAGTCGTGTTCCAGCTGTGCCTTCACTTCTCACGCTCCTGGATTCATGTGACACTCATCTCAGGCATCATATTGCTTCAATTGTAAATATTTAGTATGTGTCTCTTTAGATAAGGACTCTTTAAAAAAAAAAACTTTTTTTTTTAACACACGCACAGTACCATTAACCCATCTGAAATGTTTAACAATATTTCCTTAATATCATCAAGTACCCAGTCAGGTGTTCATATTTCCCTATATTTTTTTAACAGTTTGTTTATTTGATTCAGGAGCCACAGAAAGCCCGTGTATTGCTTTTTAAAGTCTCTTTTAATTCACAGGCTCCCATTTCATCTCTTTTTATTTCCGTTGCAATTTTTTTGTTGAAGAAACCTGCCTTGTGTAGTTTCCCACAGTCTGCATTTTGCGGGCTGCATGCCCCTGCTGGTATTTAACATGTGCCTCTCCCTGTGTGTGTTCTATACACTGGGAGAGCTGCAGATATCATCAGATTCAGGTTTGATCTTTTTATTTATTTATTTTTTAAGACTCCGTCCAGAGGTTCCTAATGCCTGGTTGTCTTCCTTCCTGCTATCAGTGCGATTTTAAGCTCGGAAGAGAATTGCTGGGCATTTCAGAAAGGTCTCTCTATGGAGTGGAGTCTGGGCAGAGGCAGGGAGAGCTGGAGGCAGGAAGGCCCGTTAGGAAGCCGCCTGCAATGGTCTACGTGAGCCTCCCCAATTGTCCCGTGTAGACAAGGGCTACCTTTGTGTGTGCATTTGCAGAAAGCCCACTGGAGGCACAGGCTTCCCTCTGAAACTACAGGCTTGTTTTTGTGACCTAGAGGAACTTGAGAGCCACCTGAGGGCCGTGAAGCAACCAAATACAGCAAAATAAATGGCCACTTTTATGGATATGTTTACTTTTTCTGTGGCAGCCTGAAGCTTTGCGAGGTGAATTGATTTCCGAGCTGTTGTCCCCCCCCACCCCCAATAGAAACATAAAATCTCCAGAGGCTAGGAGGGGGGAGAGAAATGACAGGAGCACAAGGAAACCGCTGCCTGTGGTTTGCTAGGTGTGTTTTAAAGGAGAAAAACAACAGCTGTTTTTTAATGGCAAATTCTTAAATAGTGGAAAAGCCCCAGATTACAATATCTTATCCTCCTCCAAAAGTACAAGGAACTTAGTGTTTGAAAATGGTTTTAAATTTCTTTGGGGGCCAAAAACATTCCTGTTGTCTCTATGCCCATCAGTTAGTCTTTGAGCCTCCTGGAAATGCGGGGGTGGGGGAGTGGCTGGAGGGAGAAACAGAGGGAGAGAGAGGCATATCCCACCTCCTTTTGGAATGGATACGTATAAAGGTAGCCAGGACTGTAATTTTTTAATGTATTACTAGACTTACTTTCTGATAGTCTTCACATTCATAAAATCAGACATTCATTTGAGAAAACATTTTGATTCCAAGATGTAATAAAATCATATTGGATGCTGTGAAACATATTAAAGTGTGCTTTTAAAGGAAAACAATACACTTTGGATAACTATTAAGGAGTTCAGCTATTCAAAACAGACTATGAAACGCAAATAAAAATGTATTTGGATTATATCTTGAATTTCAGCACGATACCCTAGAGATCTGCTGTAGCAACAAGAATGGCAGCTGAGCTGAACAGACCACAGGGCCTACCAACCACCATGACACTGTTCCCCAAATCCTGCAGCTCGATCTAGTACAAACTAATGCTGATGGCTCCCCCATGTTTATTTCTGAGGGTTTTCAGGAGGCTGATTTAAAAGATGACCCGGCTGATGTGGCATGGATAGAGCAGAGAAGCAGGTGTGGCCCAGCCCTGATTTGCAAGCCCAGGGGCCTTTTGGGTGGCAGTTGGGAGGGGGAAAGGAAAGACTCTGAAGGCTGATGAGCCAAGGTTTTAGAACTTGATTACTACTTCCTGGCTGGGTGACCTTGGATGTGTCATCTAACCTCTCTTTTCGTTCCTTTATCAATACATGGGTATAAAAATCCCTTGTTCCTAATACCCAATAAGTGGGGATTAGCAATAATGAGTAGGAAAATTGGCTGTGTGCCACGAACCAAACAGTTGCTCAGAAAGTGATAGATCTTGTTATAACCAGGACACAAAAGTAAATCAATACTAGAGGAATTAAATTAGCTATCACTTACAGCTGACAGAATATTTTATAATCTGCTTTTGTTGTTCAGTAAAGGCAATATCAAAGAATTTTCCTGATATATGAGAATTGTAAGTATGATACAGTAACCAGTTTCCAAGATGAGGCCCAATGATACTTCTGATCTTCATGACCAGAAGGGGATGTGTCGTCCCTTTCCACATTGTAGCAGGATCGGCCTATGTGGCCAATAGAATATGGAGAAATAACAAACGGTATGTCACTTCTGAGATTAGGCCACAATATACATTGTGTTCACAGGCAAATGAATGAAGTGCAATCCTTATCTCATACCATAGGCAAGAATTTACTCAAAATGGATCAAACACCGGCATGTAAGAGCTAGAACTATAAAACTCTTAGAAGAAAACATGTGGAAAATCTTTATGACTTCGGATTAGGCAATGGTTTCTTAGATACGACACCAAAAACACAAAGAACAAAAGAAAAAATAGGTAAATGGGACACCATCAAAATTAATAACTTTTGTGCTTGAAGACCAAAGTCTTGATCAAGAAGGTGAAAGAAAACCCCACCGAATGAGAGAAAATTTTTGCCAATTATATTTGATAAGGGTTACAACTCAATAAAGAAAACAAATAACCCAGCTGAAAAATAAATCATCTGAATTGACATTTTTCCAGAGAAAATATACCCATAGGTCAATAAACACACGAAAAGATACTCAACATCACTAGTGAGGAGAATGCAAGTCAAAGGCACAAGATACCACTTCATACCCACTAGGATGGCTATAAGAAAGAAGATAGATGATAAGTGCTGGAGTGGGTTTGGAGAAACTGAAACCTTACCTATTGCTGCTGGGAATGTCAGATGGTACAGCTACCTTGAGAAATAACCTGGCAGTTTCTCAAAATATTAAACATAACATTACCACGTGATTGAGCAAGTCCACTCGTAGGTATATACCCAAGAGAAATAAAAACATATGTCAACACAAATATTTGTGCATGAATGTTCATTATTCATCATAACCCAAAAGTGGAAACAATCCAAATGTCTATTAATTAACACTAAAAATATTCACATACCCTATTCCCAAATACCAGCCAGTTTAACAAAAGGAATTTTACTCTTATATGCATTCCCCAGTGGAATTCCCCTCCCTCCTTTTAAAGGAAATTCTGAATTTTATGTTAATCACTCCCTTACTTTTCTTCCCATGTAGTGTTTTCTGTAGTTTCTGTTGTTTGTTTGTTTGTTTGCCCATCGTGGCCAGCATGTTTGTGGTGGGGAGTGTTCTAGGCCAGACCAAACAGTCTCTGAGGTTTCTGAGTGAGAAATCCAGACGAGGACAGTATGATACCATCTGCCTCCTTCCATGATCACCTTAAGTAACATGGACTCTGGGTGTCATGTCACCTTAGACCAAATGCTATTAGTCACAGACCGTTAAAGATCAAAGGAGCTTTAAATATCATCTAGGCCAGAGATGGTAAACAGACAGCAGGATGCCGCCATTCCCGTGCTGGTGCAGACATCACTAATCGGTCGTGGCATTCTTTCATATTGACCTGTCTTGATCCCTGGCCAGTTTCTTTGTTGTTAAATTCTAGCCATTTCTCATGATCTAACTCAACCTTTTCTCCTCCAGAAATCCATACAGAACCATTTAACGCCCACTTATTTCTCCACTTCCTGTTCTGAACTTATTTTTCTGGATCTGGTTGGCATGGCTTCCAGGAAGTGACTTGTAAGCCCCTGGAGGGCAGGGGTCTTAGCCTGATCTTGTAGCCCTCAGAGTGACTAGCCCAACCTAGGGTATATGGATGGTGCTTCATTAATAACCACTAATTGACTGATCTGCTGAGGTCATGGTCAGCCAAACCTTGAGGGGGTTTCTGGTGATTTGAAAACCAGAGGTCAACTACTCCAGGGCCATGCAGTGGGAGAAGCCACTAATTCACTCACAACATCCGTTTTTCTTGTCCCCAAACCATTTGCTACAGTCTACGTGAATTTCTTACTTCCCAACTGTGCCTCATTTTCCAGACGGTGATCTTATGGCCCATCTCCCTGCTTCTGGCCTGTGCTTTTCCCTACAGCCCTAGCGTGATTGCTGTGACTGGGACGCGTGCCCTGAAGCTCCCTTTGGCCAGGGCTTCCCTTTCTGCTCTGGGCAACCATCTCGTTTGGCCCAGTCTGACTCTCCTGGGCTGGGCTCCACGGAGTTTGCCTGGCAAACTGGACGTCAGGGAACTTTCCTCTCCATGATCCATTTACTTGTTCTAGAGAAAGAAGTTAGCCTAATTTCCAGAAAGTTTTCCTTCAAAACTTCACTTTTTGTCATGACTTTTAGACGTCTAAGAAACACAGCTACAGGATGCAAGACAACTGAATAAAATTCCAACTATTAAATCAGTCAACTTGTTGTTTTGAAGGATTCTAACATCGGGTGAAGCTGTGGGACCAACAAGAGATGGACCCTAAAATATTGCACATTTCAGGGATCAGTGACAGTTCAAAGTAAGTTGTCTAATGACTATTTTTAAGTTTGTGTCAGCTGCGGATGGCCAGCTATCGACTGGACCACCTCTGTCACCCTCCTGTGGTCTCTCACCATCCATCAAACTAGTACAGACTTATTTACATAGTGGCAGGGTCCTAGGAGCAATAACAGGGCAAGCGCCAACACGCAAGTACTTTTTAACTCTCTGTGTCCATATTTGCTACTGTCCAATCAGCCAAGGAAAGTCACACGGCCAAACCCAGTACCAGTGTAGGAGGCCACTTCCAAAGGGAGGGGAGACAGGTGACAATTTGTTAACAGAGCAAAATGAAGCAAGAAGGGAAGAATATGCCTTTTGCAACCAGCGTCCCAGAACTGATGGCCTCAGCGATGGGGGCATCTGAAGACCACTTCTTTCTTGCCCCTGTCCAATGCCAGGCTTTGCTGTCTGAGGATTCACTGGTTACCAAAACTCTTTGCCACACTTTCAGACTTGAATTTTTTAACAATTCTGGAAGTGCTGGGTGAAAGACACGACTCTAGGTGGGCCACAAGTGGGCTTAATCCAGACAGCTCCCATCTGACATAAAATCCCAGAAAGCCTATTGACGTGGCGCAAAGCACGGTGCCCAGGTGGGCACATCCATCTGAACAGTCACACACATCATTCTCTGGAATAGTGACCCGAAGTGAATTCTGGTTCAGAACAAAGGAGGAGCAGGTCAGGTCACCCCAACAGAACTTCTTCCATTCTGGCATAAGAGGCTCCTGCTTTGAAGGCTGTTGGAAGCTGCATGGAGTCAAGTCAAAGACCAAAAATTAAAAATAAAAATGTTTTTCAGTTCAGTGGAAAAGGACTCAGATGAAAGGAGAGAGCGTGAAGAGCACAGAGCACCCACTGCTCACAACCCCCGAACCGGGCAGGAACCACTCCAGTGCAGACTTGGGCTGTGCCTCCACATTTCAAAAGCCTGAGTCAGACCCTGATCTTTCAGCTGCCTGTTGACTTCCTGAAGCCTAATGACAGCCCAGGGACCAACACGTCCCTCTGGGTAATACACAGAGGCCTGCACACAGCCCTGATGACCCCTCTTTCCACACACGGCGTGAAACCTGAGACGGATGCACAACAGGAAAGGGTTGTTCAGCCCCAAACACACCACCTGACTCAGAGCCAGCCTGACGTAGCCGGAATTTCCGACTTTACCTTAACCCACCCTCAGCATGTTCACAAACTCAGTGCCCTCTTTATCCCCAAGTGAAAGGGGACGGTTGTCCTGCTGGGTGCCCAGGATGCCAGCGTGTTTACTCTTCTTTGTGGGGAGTACTTCTGGGCCTGTCCTCTTTCCTCACAAAGTATCTAGGACAAAGCTCCCCTTACAGGTCAAGGAATGGCTGTGGATCCTGCTCTAGTTCCATTTTCTTCCCCCAGGATAAACAGCTTTGCTTTCAGCTTGATGAATTCCTTCCTTATTCTTATTTATCTAAGAAGCTATTTTTAATTGACCTGACATCTCAGGATCTATTGATAAAAGCACTATTAGACGTGTCCTGCGTGCATGTAACTCACTGTGAACTTGCTGTTCTGATGAGGCCTTGGCAGAGACAGGATTCAAACTCAGATTTTTGGCTTTGATTCCCAGTCTTTTTCCTTTATGCAATCCTGTGTCCCCTAAGAAAGAGATAGAGGACGGAGAGGGTATGGGGAATGGAAGGGAAATGGAGTTGATCAATGGTCTCTCGTTGTGAGCAACAGAAGCTGAATCTCGCTAGCTTGGATGGCAGAGAGTTTGATTGGCAGGGCACTAGCTGGCCTTCGGAATCCAGTGGGATGGAGGGAGAACAGGGCTTGGGAAAGGACCCCAGAGTGCTCTAGGGTCTGGGCAGGAAAAACTAATTCATAGCTTCCTGGGGCTCTGCCCCTGGAATAAATTTGCTCCAATGATTTTCCTGTCACTCTGCAATTGTCGGAGTCCCAGGAGAGAGCCTGACTGGTTATATTGGGACCACATGTGTACCCCTAAGCCCGGGGAGAGAAGAGATGGCACACAAAGGGGGAAAGACATCCAATTCTCCAAATGCTGTTGGAAAATGAAGAAGAAATGGATGGTGAGTGCCCACAGAGCAAGTTACTACTATGCCATAACTTGCTAGGTGTTGGGGACTAAGATTCTGGCCATGCAAACTGGGGTAGAGCTGGGCCAGGGCCCCGCAGGTTGAGTCTTACTCGTGCCATGGAAATGGCCACCATCATTACCGCCATCTTCTAGCAGAAATGGGGCCCACATCCTCCAAACATGGCTGATGAGAAGGAGCATTTCTCCCTCTCTCAGGAATGAGTCCTCATCCAGAAACTTATAAGATTCAACTGTAAGGCTGAAGAGCAACTAACAGTTTACAATTAGCTGTGTAAAGACGCTATCTTACAAAGACCACTTGTGATGCAGTGGTCTTTAGAGTCAGACAACTTGAGCTGGAAGTCTAGCACCCCTTACCAGCTACGAGACTCCAAGAAAATACTTAGCTATTCTCTGAGCGTCAGTTTGTTCTGCTGGAAAATGGGGGTGGATAATAATGTGTACTCTTTCTCTGTCTCCATGTTGTTCTATCAAATGAAATAAAAATTGTCTGAAGTTTGCAAGCTGTGAGCTACATACAGATACAGGGAGGCATGGTTATAATTTTCCTTACTATCAAATGAGGCCAGGCTGCTCGAGATAAGCAGATGGAGGCAGGAAAAGCAGCTGCAAACGACAGTAACAGAGTGGAGGTTTGAGGAATGGAGGATGGGGGCCTGGGGCCTGGAGGATACAATCACTTGGGCTTTCAGATTCTCCTCAACTTCAAGCATTGTGAATAGATGAGTCTCCTCTAGATTCTGTCACACATCCCCAGGCCAAATGGCTCACGAGTAGACTTATAAATTCCACCAGTAATTTTAAAAGCCCTGGTTTAAGCATCATCTCCTTTACTGAGAACCCGACTGCTAAACCCTTCCTAGCAAGTAAGCCCCTTGAGGCTGAGCACTAAGAAAGCTGGGTTGCCTCCAAGCTTCCCTTCTTGGCCTTTCATGGGTTGGCATCACACAAGGATAGAACCTGATGAAACACATTCCCTTCCATTGCCCGCCTTTATCTCGTTGGCTGTCCTTCCTGCAGCTGTGCTCCGAGATGAGCATTTCAATCGTCGCTCACTGATAGCTCCATCTCCCGCTGCTCCAGGAAGATGTGAATTCCTGTCCTCGCTCACATGCCCCACTTCAAGCCATCTGCATGCACTACAGGGCACTTGCCACCTGACATCTTGATGTTCAAAGCAATTCAAAACCTCTGAATCGCACTGTTTCTGCTATTGATGCCCCCGGAGCATGAAACAAAGACCAGCCCGCTTCATCTCTTTATTCTCAATGTTTCATGCAGGTTCCATGGACCTGGGCTGTCACGATACGGGCGTAGCCTCATACTGTCCTTTGCCTAACTTCTCAGTATCTTCCTTGCTCTTCGGGATTCTGCCAGATCTTCTCTTCTGAGAGCCTGATTCCCACTCACACCTTCATTGCTTATTTACTTCCTAGAGGCTTCTTGAGGTTATTCACTGTGTTTTATTTTCTGTTGCATCCCTAGGACCTAGCACAGAGCCTGCACCATCGTAGGTGCTGGATAAATGCTTGTGAAATGAATGAATGCCTGCACGGATGAACCCTCCAATGCTCCTGGAACAGGTAGCACCCCCGTCAAGACTGAGCTTTATTAAATAGCAGCATTTCTGATAAGGCTTCTGTTCACCTGGTCTCCTCACTTTGGGAATAGAAATCTTCTTTGCTACAGTCACTTGGGGGATCCTCCAGGACAGATTTATAATGATATCCAGTAAGGTTTTTACTGCAGGACTTCTAAAAACAACAGAGAAACTTGTTTGAGACTGTCTGAACCTACACGACGGAATGAGAATTACAGTCAGTTGACTGTAACGTTAACTCAATAATTATATATTGTGAACCGCAGATACACAGTGGGATTCTGGTATTAATTTCCAATCACTCCTCACCACGGATTGGTGAAAATCCTCAGCCAAGTGTGTGGTTCAGGAAGTGTCTCCATTTCCCCCTGGTGTGGATTTATCGTCTGTGTGCCACGGGTCCTCTTATTCCAGCTTCCAGGCGATTCCTTCCTGCCACAGACTGGTCGGTCCTGGGAGGCTCTGCTCCTTGTACCAGATTCCTCATGTCAGGATGTGTGCATTGCAGAGACTTCTTATGTCCTGTTGCCAGTTCTACACAATTCAGATTTTAAATTAAAAAGGGGAAAGATTTAGATAAAGGTTCACAGAATATCAGTGTTAGAAGAGACATCCAACATTGCTGAGCCCAGAGATGACCCAGTTTTCTATCTCCGGTACCAGGCCGATCAACGCTGTGTCCAGGTTTCACGGGAAAAAATGTAGTGACCATTTGGTAATTTGGCCACAGGCAAGGGATGAGGGGTGGTGTGGCATATGCCACATACATATTTGCCTCCTTGCAGAAAGGCAGGAATGTCATATGGATGAAGGGAAGGCAGGATTTAAGTTGAAAACAGCATGGTATTTTAAAACTGGAGACTTAGTTGCAGGAATAGTGTTCTTTTACTTAATATCAATTGATATTCAAAATCACTTTTGATCTAACAAAGATAGTAATCAAGTGAAAAATTGCATCGTGAATGCCTGGTCATGACATGGCTGGTATGTGGCAAAATTTAAAAATTTAATTAAAAAATTGTAATTTAAAGAAAAGGAGATAACACTGTGATAACACATAAATAAAGACATACATATATAACAGAGGGTCACAAAGTAAATTATTGCTCACTAATAAAAATTAACCTGTGGGAGTAAATGAGATCATACTACTTGTAAGTTACCTGGCCCTCTGAATTTTGATGCTAGAATAAAACACAAAATTCCTAATTTTAAAATTCCAAATCTAAAACTGAGATGTCTAATTATAGGGACTAAGTAAATGCAGGTTTATAAACCGAATGGACTATTATGTACCTATTCAATATTATGATTATTATGAACTGAGGGTTTAGAGCAAAATGAGAAAATACTTGTTATGACTTCAAGTGAAACCACAGTTTTATAAACTCAGGGTGATCACAACTAGGAAAAAAAAGTGCTTCATTGGAAAAAGGCTTCTTTGTTTCTTTCTGGAGTAGGAAAGGGTTAAAGTTATGTATTACGTGTGGTTATGTCATTATAACTCTCTTGGTGTTTTTCTCTATCAGGCATCAAAATATTAACAGTATTTGTGCTCAAGAGCTGTAATCATGGGTGATTTTTTTCTTTTGTTAGTTTTATTGCATCAGTTTTTCCTGTTTAATGTAACAATATCAGAAAAGAAATAAACAAAAGTAAAATAAAATGAAAACACTTATAATTCCATCCTGGATAGGTAACATTTTGGTGTTTTCTTTCCAGACATTTTAATATGTAGATAGATGTGTAAGTACATTCGTTTGATAAAGTTAGGACCATACTGTGTGTCTGGTGAATACTTATCACCACGGACGTTGCAGGGGCTGGTGCCATCTTGGCCCTGGGTAAGCTTACTCTCTCCTCCGGGGGGAGTTCACGGGCAGTTAAATCATAGTAGTCTGTAACTCAACCAAGTCTGTATGTTGCATCTATAAGAAGACGTCAAATGTAAAAGCAAACTAAGGTGCAACCGTCTCAGTTTTCGCAGAGGCAGCCCTTCCCTGTAATCTGATGAGCTCTTTGCTTTTGTCCTAGAAACAACAGCGAAGGGCAGGACGGCTCATCGAACCTCTTGCCCTCTGCCAAATGGGGTGTGGACAGGAAAATGTCAAGTGGTTCTGCTGGAAGCACTTGGTGAAGAACAGCAGGCCCGGGGAGAAGGGGAGGGGTGCCCGCCAGGGCTCCGCCGCCTCCCGGTGCCCAGACATCGGCACTGACATTTGCCACTCTCTCCATGCCTGAGTTGTGCGCCCACGCATGGGAGGGAGGCCAGGCCCCAGCGCTCCCCGGGGCTTCCGTAACTAAGTACCGCAAACTGCGTGGCTTAAAACAACGGAAATCGATTCTCTCGGTTCTGGAGGCGGGAAGGCTGACATTGAGGTGTGGGTAGGACTGTGCTCCCTCGAAGGACCCGAGGGGCGGAGCCTTCCATGCCTCTCCCCGCGTCTGGGAGCCCAGGTGTTTCTTGGCTTGTGGCAGCGTAACTCAGATGTCTGCCCCCATCTTCACGTGGTGCTCTCGTGTGTGTGTGTGTGTGTGTGTGTGTGTGACTTTTCCTCTTATAAGGACACCAGGCATTGGGTTAGGACCCACCCTAATGACAATGACCTCATTTTAATTTGATGATGTCTGCCAAGACCACATGTCCCAATAAGGTCACATTCAAGGATACTGGGGGTAGGAACATGAACATATCTTTGGGGGGGGGGCACCAAATCAACCCTTTTTCACTATTTCAGATGTACCTGGGGAGTGACTAAATGGAACAGACTAAATATCTAAAAAGCCTGCACCTCTGCCTCCTAACACACCTCTGTCACACTCAGAAAATCCTTTTTGGGGTCTTCATGACAATGAGAGCTTTGTTAATGTTGTGTAACTCCACTGGGCGCTGGTGTTCTCATTTATTAAATGAGCTACAGCAGCGACTTTCCTGGTGCTGGCCTTGACGTCCTGGTGGGAACTAAGTGTCCTCCTGATGACTGACCGAGGAGAGCAACCTCTTCCTTGGTTCCTACAGGTGAGTCACATGCCATGACTTTCCTCCTCACAGACAACTGAAGGCTACTTGCCAGTAACCCACGCACATTTGGTATTCATAAGCTAAACTTAGTGTTTGCACGGTTTACTGAGGACTCAACTCTTATTCCACACCTAATTTACATAGGTCGAATTTCTCCAATTTTTGGAAGGATGCTTTTTAGTTAGTTCTTCAGCAGTTGTAATGAACTATTGTGGTTTTCAATCGTTGTTACTCATACTTTTTATTTATAAAGAGAGGTTTCATGCCTTCATTATCCATTTTAGTCTGATGAGAGGTATTTTTGGCCTATAAAATGGTCCACTGTCTACACGTTACATATAAATGAATTGTTGTTCAGGAAGTAATCACTCATGTACCCCTATTGCTAAAGGAGATATAGACATATTCCTTATAGTTTGTTTGTATGGCAGAGCAGTCAGCCATCCCAGTTTGCCCAGGACTGAGGGTTTTGCCAGAATGTGGCATTTTCTGTGTTAAAACTGGGAAAATCCTGTGCAACCTGGTCTGACTGGGCAACCTACTATTTAGGGGTGCTTCATCGGTGGCTTGCATGTCTGTGGATGTGTGCTATTCTAATAACTTTTGTCTTACAATTAAAGTTAGTATAAAACAATTAGGGTGATTTTTGAGACCAAAGGGCATTCATTCATAATGTCAAATCAAGTGTATAGTGTAAGATTCTTCTCTTTTAACATAAGTAGAAAGTGGGTCATGTATGTTGCATGTTCAACAAGTTCAATGCGACATACTCATTTGGTTCCTCGGCAAGTCTCACCTCCTTCCCCTAAACCCCACCCCCCGAATTACGAAACTTAGGAGAGACGTGGAATAGACAAGATGTTGGTGTTGTTTGGTATAGACAAAAAAGTTTTGGAATCCCTGGTTAAAGGACATATTAAAATGTTGCTGCCCCTTCCAACCCCCCCCCCGAAACCTTGACTTAGTTCAAGATTCCCAACAAACGGACTGAGAATCACAGCCTCATGAAGCATCCTGGAGGTCCTCACTGGGAATTAGCTGAAGGGTAGGTAATTCTCCTACTTTAGGAAGATTTTCATATTGCTATAGCCTCCTTTGGGTAGCATCCAATATGGATTCTCTTATTTGGCTCTCTCTGTTTTACTGGGGGAGGGGGGAAAGGGAGGCGAGAGAGCTGCCATTTACTCCCATTTTTATCTTCAGCATGTCAGAACTCAGACTAGGGGCTTTTTGCTTTTGACCTAATTTAATTTAGTCTTCACAACAACTCTATAAAGTGTGACTGACCCCACTTTGTACATCAGGAGACTGAGTTGAAATTGAAACCTGGCCAGCTTTTTGGCCTGATTTCGCTCAAACCCTGGTCTCCCCACCACACCCTCGCCTCTGAGGTGCCAAAGAACCCAGCTCTCCACTCACCTGAACAAAGGTTGCTTTCAAATTGTGAAAGGGGCAAAAACCTTAAAAAACAAAAACAACAAAAAACAAAAAAAACCTCAAGCAAACAAACAAGAGGTTGACAATTTAAAAATAAAACCAACACATACTCAGCCTGGAACAGAAGCTCCTCATGGGCCCATCTTTAGAACTCATCGCCCCCAAGTTAGCCCAAATCCTGGGCCACCTCTCCCTAGTGTTCAGGTTGCATTTAGGACTCCACTGGCTCATGGGCACCGTAAAGGTGGCTGAACCAGCAGTGGGAGGCATAGCATCTCCTTTTGAGTCCTGATTGGGTAAAAACAAACATTTTTCTGCCTTAGATTTCCAGAGGAGTTGTCCTTAAGAGGAGGTAGGCGACCGTGTTGTGACCTGATTCCTGCTCAGCCATTGGTTTTTCTGTCCCCTTGGCAGGGGACAGACATTCAGCATTCCAGACAGGGTTAGCGGTGGGGCTCCTATTTATTTTACTGCTAATCCCACTTACGTGAAATTAATTACTCTGCTATTATAACTCTCCTTGCTTCCTGCCCTGATGGGCGCCTATAATTTACACCTGACTGCTCCACTATGCTCCTGCTTCCTGGGCCAAGGGTAGGGAGCTGGGGCTTGGGTGACTCACATTAGGAGGTCATTTCTCCAGAAGAGAGGTTTTCTCATTACAGACTGAGCAGGGTTACGATAAAAGCAGTGGTGGTGGTGTTTTTTCTCCTAATAACCAGTTCCCCTTTAGGCCGATCCTTTCCAAGGAAGTTTGTTTACTATTATTAAACTTCTTCCCAACTCTAAATGTGGGCTGCTCCAGTTTATACAGCATGCAGATGAGTCTCTGACTTCTGCAGGGGAAACCCAGCCCCTGGATTCTTACCTCCATCCTTGGTGAAATGCTCTGCACAGTCCCAAAGCTGGTGCTCACAGAAGAAGCATCTGGGCTGCTCTTGGAATAAATGGCTCTTGGGGCCATTACTTACAAGGTTTTACAAACATCGCTAACAAAAAGCAGGGGCTGTGGGTAAAGCTTCCCTGGTCCAGGTCCCATGGCCAGGGTCTCTCTCCTTCCATGTGACAGGGGTGAACAAGAAGCTATTGACAGCAAGGGCTCTCCTCCAGAGACCAGAAGGAGTCATGCTGGCCTCCTGCTCACACTTCCACATTGAGCTCTTGGCCAGGGCAGACCGTGGGGTGTGATGGTTTCAAGATCTGGTTCTAGCCTCCTGGAGACAATGTCCCATCCCTAACTCACTTCCATCTCTGAAGAGCTCATTTGGGTGCCTTGGGAGAGAGCCAAGGTGGGTGGAGGGCAGCCCCAAAGCTCTCTTCTTCCAACACCGTGCATTGACCACTTAAACAAGACAAGGGACTGGACACACTCCAACTTGTGTAAAACCCCCAACACCTTCTCGACCTCCACATTGGCTGTCCAAGGAAGCCCGCCTTTAGCCAGGCATTGGGCTCTCAGTAGCGTGAGCCTTTTGTCCTGCTTGTGTCCCGCTGCTGCATTCCACAAATCCTCTTCCCATCCAAACGTGTGCTTCCGAGCTCTCTGCCCATACCCACCTCCCTGCCTTTGCCACATGGCACCCTGGAGGAACTATTATAGGATGCCCTCCTCATCCTTTTCATTCGTCAAGTCTTTTCACCTGATGAATCTAGTGTGATCTCACTCTAGCTCACGTCCCTTCTGCTGGAGGAACCACTCCCTGATTCTACCCATTCACACACAGCTCGTCTCTCCATCAACTTCCACTAGTGTGCACTGTACAGATTCATATGGCACTGGAGTTGTCAATAAGCCTTATATGCATGGTTTTTATTTTCCCCTCACTAGACTGTAGATGCTTTGAGACTAGGGACCTTACTTCACTTTTGTGGACAGCCCTACACAAAAATAGGTCAACAATTAGTGGGTCTTGTGGTGTGTGGGGACAGAGTCCCAGAGAGCAGTTTCCAGGCTCTCGGCCTCCGTGGAAAGGTGCTGGCTTGGGTAGTAGATGGCCATCAGCTGTGACTAGTTGGCCATCAGCTGTAACCAGTTAGCTATTGGTCACTAATAAAACTGCCATGGCTGAGCTAGCAAGCACGGGTTGCAGTTAGCAAGGGGTGGGTTTGTTGGCAGAGAAGTGGACGGCAGGCTGCGGATCGTGTGGCTCCTGCTTCCTGTGTCTCCAACCCAGCCGCCAGCGAGACTATAGTGGTATGACTCCCCTATCCATGGCTCTGTGGGTGTTCCTTTTTGGCCTCCCCATATCCTGTGTTCTTGTGTGGGGAGCGGGACCAGAGACTCCACATTACACGGTAATACAACTAGTTGTCTACTAGTTGGATCCAGGGTATAGCTTCTTGCTTAGAACATGACTTTTGGTGTCAGAAAAACCTCAGTTCAAATCCTGACTGTGTCAGCTCCCAGCTCTGTGACCTTAGGCAAGCTGTTTAACCTCGTTGGGTTTGTTTCCTCATCTGTGAAAACAGACACTCAGTGTACATGGCTCCTGGGCTGGTTGTGGATTTAAGTGAAGTAATGCAGTGAAATGCTTGGTTAGTGCCGTGCTTTGCACAGAGTCAGGACGCAGTAAACAGCAGCTGTTATTCTTATCATCTGATTCTGTGTTTGGGCCAGTGCCTAGGTATCTCTGCTGTAGCAAGACTCAACGAATAGCAAATTAATGCAGATGCTCCTTCTAGGGGAGGCATCCTCGAGAGACTGTTGAAGTGAGTTATGGAAATCCAACAAGGAGGGCAATTGGGGCTTAACCCAATCCTATTTCTCCCAACTTTTCAACAGCCTGCAGACAGACTTGTTTTAGCGGATTCTCCAGATATCACAGAGCTTTTCTCAGAGGCAGGTGAAGAGTGACTGTGCACAACTCTGAAAACCTGTGCTTGTTACCTGTCCTTGAACGTAACAAACAGCCCCTGAGGACGGGAGCTCCAATTACAGTCATGGAGTTGGAGGAGCTCTTTCGAGGCGGATTGATTTATTGGGCCAGAAATACAGCTCACCAGCCCACACACAGATTCTGCCTTTGGCACACCGCCCCACCTGCTTCCTTCTCTCTTGCCCTGATATATTGATCTGTGTGGGGGTGAGGGGGTGTAGTTGATTGCAGAGGAATATGTGGGTGCTGTTGTCCTCGGATGGAAGCTCCTAGCTTGGGGGCCTTCTCTCTGAGCGATCTTTATGTGGTGACTTGAATTTAATTCCTCTGCTTCATGTGGGCCCAGAATGTCCCACAGTGCATCTCACTCTGTCTGAACCCTCTGTTTCTGAGTGTGGTAACATGTCACTTTGTAAGGAAGGAAGAAAACTTGTCTTTGTTGCATGCCTCATGCCAGGCAAAACATCACTATCCGCGTTCGCCAAAAGCAAGTGAGACTCAGAAGAGGTAAGGAACTTTCCCAAGGTGAAATGGCAGTAGAGCCAAGATACAAACCCAAGTGTGTCTGACTGATGACCTCAATGATGACTGACTCCAGGCTTAGCCCTGTTGGGGGACAGGTGGCCAGCCATCATGGGAGAGGTGTCCAGATCACAGGGTCATTGTAAATGTAAATACTTTGAAATATAGGGGCACAATTTCAGTTCATATCATCAGATATATTTTGTACCCACCATGTGCATGTTTGGCCTTCTCTGTTATTGTCTATTCCTATGTAACAGGAAATTACACAAATGTATCAGCTTCAAATAACACATATTTGTTATCTCCTCGTTTCCATATGTCAGGAGACCAGGCAGGTGTAGCTGAATCCTCTGCTTAGGGTCTCAGAAGATTGCTGTTGAGGGGTTGGCCAGGGCTGCCCTCTCACCTGGAGGCCCGACCGGGGAAGGACGGTCTCCCTGCTCACATGGCTCCTGGCAGCATTCAGTTCCTTGAGTCTGTAGGCCTGAGAGCTTCAGGTGTTTGCGGGTGGTTGGCTGGAAGCTGCTCTCAGATCCTAGAGGCTGTGAAGGTTACTTGCCGTGTGGGGATTCCCAATGTGGCCAGCTGCTTGCTCACAGCCAGCCAGGGGGGGAGAGATTCCTGCAAGATGGGGCCCATCGTCTTCTGGGATATAACCACACACCTCCCATCACCTTTGTCGTATTCTGTTGGTTAGAAGCAAGTCACAGGAAGGGGCAGGGGGTCAACAATGGCGTGAACACCAGGAAGCAGGG